>NC_133661.1:276830736-277165070 GCF_037893015.1 Macrotis lagotis | reverse complement strand
AACACTTAGAAAGCTGTAGCATCAAGGATTTGTTATTTTAGTAAAGTAGCATACAAGATAGAAATTCATAAAACTGTAGCCCCTGGCTTGTTTCTTGAGTTCGATAACTGCCCTTCGATGAATCACAACTCAGACTAGGGAATACAGGTTTTAGAAAGAAGATAGAGATTTATTAAAAGAAGTTACAACATATAAAAAAGGTAATAGGAAAGTTAAGAAGAATAGATCATGTGGATTGCTGGAAGGTCAAAGAGAGGGAGCCCCTTCTTTTATCTCCTTAAATTCTCCCTCAGAGTCCATGGGAGGGGTGGTGATCTGGGAGTGACCCAAGTCTCACATTGGAGATTTTGCCTTTTGGGGAGGGGTCTCTTTTGGGTGGTCTTGGGTGTTTCCAGAGTCTGGTCCCTGGCAGCCCCACCAAAAGACAATGCAATCCAAATCAGGTTGAAGGTCAGGCCTTCAGATGTGGCCTAAATTAGATAATAAAGGAAGAACAGATTTACAAAGTTTGCCTCTGACTGATCTCTTCATCCCCTTATACCCACGTTTCTCTGCTACAAAATTACTCTTGGAGAACCAGTAAGTTTCATGTTTATAAGGGCTATTTTGTTGAAAACAAATAAGTATAACAGCACAAAAAAATGATAAAAATTCAATAGAATCACACTTTGATAAAATTGGAACTATATATGAAGAAGACCAAGTTTACACAAGGACATCAGAAATGATAAAGTGAATTGCAATTTTGATTTACAGTATAGAAAGACAGACTGATTAAATAAAATTTTTGTGATCTGGGGGAAAAAAGTTCATGGAAAATTGTATTGTTTCATAGTTACATAAGAGACCTAAGGTTTCTTCCAGGTCTAAATCTATCATCCTGTATATAGAGGAGAGAAGAAATTATGCTCTCTATCTGAGAGCTATGAGCTAAAAATAGAAAATATTTCACATACAATTTCCTGAGCCATGTAGTGAATATGAATATTGAAATAAATGAACATATGGATATGTTTAACTCATTTTGAAGTGTTTAGAAACAGGTTAAACTAAGTTCTCAGGGTGGGCTTAATATTGAGGAAAAGAATGCTGATGCTAGGGGTCAGGAATAGTCAACCTTTCGAGCCTTTTCTTGTTCTCTGATCTCTGAGCTTATGAAAACAAAATACGAGCCCTCAGATAAAACAGATAATTGCTTCTAAACTTATATTCCTCTCCCTGTTATATTGTAAGGTCAGAAGGGTCTACCACTGCTGGAGGGGAAACTTCAGAGGAGGCATGCATTGCTCATTGTACTGAACATTGTACCATTAAATGAAATTAGAGAGGGAGAGGGGAAGGGGGAGAGGGAAGGAGAGAGAGGGAGAGAGGGAAGGAGAGAGAGGGAGAGAGGTAGCATTCATTTGCTCATTGTACTGAACATTGTACCATTAAATGAAATCTGAGAGAGGACAAGGAGGAGAGGTGGGGGAGGGGAAGGGGAGAAGGATGTCTGTGTGTGTGTGTGTGTGTGTGTGTGTGTGTGTGTGTGTGGTGTATGAGTACATACACCACAGAGATGGGCAAGTATAAGGGGTGTGTTTCAGGATTAAAGATCTTGGTATAATTCGGTTCTCCCACCTTAGTAACTCTTATATTTGAAAATAACTTAGAGCTAGTTTTCCAGTTTGATTGCTACTTAGCCCACATTAGTGTGCTGAAATCCTCTAAACTCTCCTGATTGTGGAAATTGTTTTTGAGTAGGGCAGCCTTAATTCCAACCATATGTAACATATAACAAATAAAGTAAACTTTTTTCTTACAGTAAGAGTTGTCTATTAGAATACCGAATGCAAAATTTGTGCTAATTCAGTATATCCTGGGCTTGGCAGACTTCAGCATGCAAATGTATGCTACTAATTACAAATGAGACATCTGTTTATTAAACTAAGTTTTCTACTTAAAAACCATTTTATCAATACTTAGAATTATTGTGTACAGTTTGGAAGTAATAAGCTCACATAAAAATGGTTTCAGTAAAATGGTATTGTACTGAAAAAACAAAAAAATAGCCAGCATTTATACAGCTTTAAGGTTTGTAAAGCACATTACAGACATTCTCTTTTTATCCCCATAATAATTTTGGGAGGTAGGTGCTATTGTTATCCCCAATCCCCAGATGAAGAAACTTGAGGCAGGCAGAAAAATTTATACCAGAGAACAAGAAAGGGCTCCAAAGGTTGACCATTCCTGACCCCTGGCATCAGCATTCTTTTCCTCAATATTAAGCCCACCCTGAGAACTTAGTTTAACCTATTTCTAAATACTTAAAAATGAGTTAAACATATCCATATGTTTATTTATTTCCATTTTCATATTAATGCTAGTTAATGTCAGAGACTAGACCTGAAGTTACAACTTCCTGATTCCAGCCACCTGGTTGCTTCATACTGGATTTGGAATTAGAAGATCAAGTTTGAATTCCGACCTGTACTTAATACTAGTGATGTTGCAGCTTGTGTTGGTAGAGCTCTGGAACCAGAGGCAGAAAAACCTAATATCCAGCTGCCTCAACCACTTAACTAACTTGGTGACCCCAGACAAGTTAACTTCATTTTTCTTATCTGTAAAATGGAAATAATAATGACCTGTACTTCATAGGGCAATTGAAAGAATCAACTGAAATATTGTATGTAAATAAAGCATATTGCAAACCTTAATGAGTGACTTGATGTGCTGCTTCACTTTTCTGGGACTCCGTCATCTGTATAATGTAGGTGCTGGGTTAGATGATTTCTCAGATTAATTCTGGATCTAATCGATGAATTGGTCTTAACAATGTCATAATCCTTGTTGGACTAATAATAATAATAATAATAATAATAATAATAATAATAATAATTAATAATGCTTTAAAACTTTTCAACATGCTTTTTTGACATTTTCTCATTTGATCCTCTCATCTCTGAGATATGTATTGCAAATATTAATATTCCCATTTTAGAGATGAGGAAAATGATGATCAGAGTAATTTGTAGAGCAGTCCCACCTAGGCCTCTTTCCTGACTTTCATTTCTAGAGGACTTTTACCATTACTGTCATTCAACTTGAAAAGAATTCTCTGTCTTCAGATTCTCACTCCTCAGAGGTAGCTATCCTATAAATTGAGGGTTTGGAGATTTTATTTGTTATTATTATTTTTGTATTACTTTAAGGTTTTTGCTTTGTAAGTTAATGTATCCTTTAAGGATTTATCTCCCTCCCCGCCCCCTCAACTTCAGCAGTTAACATAGACATACATTTTTTTTTTGTACTGGGAGGAAAAAATAACTGATTTAGTTATTATACTGTTTTCCCAAGGAAAATATTTCAATTATCTTTATATTTGTTTATTTCCAAACAGCTAGAGCTGCTAGCTAGTTTATGTTATAAAGTTCAATGTAAAATTTGATTTTAAGTAAAAAAGATGCTTTCAGCTATTCTGCTAGAAACATTTGCAGTCATATTTTGTTGTTTATCATCTTAAAGGTTAAAAATGTCTGAACATAGTACCCAGAGAAAGCATTTCTCTGAGGAATGTACTTAATATATCAAGATCTAATGCCTGAGAGGATTATTATGACTGAGTTACCTATGTTTGAGAATAGGACTTTAGAATTGAAACTCAGAGCAGTCTCTTCTGGTGATGAGAATAGCACCACCATCATTGGAATATTAGAAATTTATCAATCTGCAACAGTTCTTTATACAATCTTTACATAGATTCTTCTCATTTGCTTTTTTTCCATTATTAATTTTGAAGTATAAAGATATGAAAGGATATGATAGGGGTATGAATCTCAGACTAATGTTCTCCTACTCGATTATAAATTCTGAAGGCATAAACAGCAAGTCATTCTTGTTTCCCATTTGTCACACTATCTAAAAGAATTCTTTGCATAGAGTATGTACTTGAGATTATTCATTTTATAAAAAGTAGTTTTATTTTTTTTAAAAGGAAAAGGTAGTTTGAATATCTTTACCTGGATTAAAACTGGCAACTCCTGACTGTTATCTAAGCATTTTAAAGCATGTACTGAGACTATATTTCTTCACCTTTTTCAAAATATTTAACTTTATTATAGAAATTCTGATTCAGAGTGCATTGAATAAAATCATAGAATTTCAGGAGGGTAAGATACAATATAATTAGGTATTAAATGTCAGAATATAGCTTTACAATGAATACCTGTACTTTCTTTTTGATGGTGGAAATCAGCATCCTTGAAGAGAATTTTTAAAACTTGTAGGCAACAATAATTTATGCTCTTTTCCCAGATACACATTAATTTTTATTCACATTTCTCCTTTGTTGAATACATAACCTGAAGTACAATTCAGTTTCATTTGGTTAGTGAGTATTTGATTGTATGGTGTCTTGTGCTGGGGATTAAAGCCTTTTTCCAAATAAGAGAATTTAAATTAAGTAAAAGGTTGGCTAGTGAAAAAAAAATTTAAATTCATGTGTGTATTTATGCATAAACAGACAGATAAATTATATATATATATATATATATCTTTAGAAATTGGAATTCTATATAAATTATAAATTATATATAAATAGCTAGCAAAATATATATGGATAAATAATCAGGAGTGTTCATAAAAATCAGTTCAATAGGAAAAAATAGTGGAATTCAGTTAAAAATAGTTTTGTAGCACATTTATTTTACTGTAAAAAACTTTGCTGTATTCTTTTGTAAATAGAATTGAGATTAAAACATACCTACTGCTTTTTTGTTCTACTGCTTTCAGAGATTTTATTTGGGAGAATGTGGATACAGAGATGAAAAGTTTGCAAATACATATAATATAAGGTTGTAGTTGATAAATACCAGAGTACAGGGGTAGCTAGGTGTACACAGTAGATAGAGCACCAGCCCTGGAGTCAGGAGTACCTGAGTTCAAATTTGGCCTCAGATACTTAATAATTATCTAGCTGTGTGGCCTTGGGTAATTGCCTTGGGCAAACCATCTAACCTCATTGCCTTGCAAAAACCTAAAAAAAATACCAGAATACAAACTGCCTTAGAAGTTCAGAGCAAGGAGGAATCACATGATGTGGTACAGTGAATAGATTACTGAATTTTGAATCCAAGAACTTGGATCCTATCCTGACTCTGCCCAGTTTTGTGATCATGGGCAAATCCATTAGTAACATTTAAGGCCCCAGTTTCCTTATCTTTAAAATGAGGAAGTTGGCCTTAGGTGATTCTTTTTTATGTAAATATTTTATTTGTTTTCCAATTATATACAATAGCAATTTCTGCCAATCATTTTTTGCAAGGTTTTGAATTTTACAATTTCCCCCCCTTCCTTCCCTCTCCCCCAACAGAAGACCATCTGATAGTCTTTATGTTTGTTTCCATGATAATGCATACATCAAAATTGAATGTATTGAGATAAAAAACATATCCTTAGGGAAGAAAGAATATATTAGAGATAGCAGATTAGATAGGTGGTTCTTAAGGTCCTTGATATCTAAATCTTTTGACTTCACTTTGGGAAGATCAGTGATAACTGAGTGGAGGATGGAATGGAATCCAGACACCCAAGCAGAATGCTATTGCAGTGGTCTTGATACTTGTGGTTTGCAGTGTTAAAGGAGACAAGGGGGAATATATAAGATATATTATGAAGGTAAAATCAATAAAACTTGATGACTGATTGGATATGGGTCTGAGAGGCCAAGGTAACTGTGCTTTTGTGATCTGATTCTTCAGAATATGAAGGTGGCTAAGCTTTTGACTTGGCTGATTTTAGTGCGAGTTTTCATTTTTTTTGTGTGTGTTTGTGTATTCTCTGTTGCTGTTTCCAATATTTCGGGTTGACTTTTCTGTGTAGGTTCTTCATAAATTGTTAGAACTCTCGTGTTTTTTTTTTTTTATTGCTTTTACTTCAACCTCAAAATTTCTTCTTTTTCAGTTATATTCTTTTTAAGAGGCTAAAATGAGATAATATGTTAAGCACTTTGTAAACATTAAAGCACTTTATAAATGTGAGCTATTACTATGTGGTGTCCCTGTTTTTTTTTTTTATCATTCTAAGTTTTTAGTCTCTCATGAGTCTCATGGGACTTTTTTTCCTTTAAGGACTTTGATTTCCGACCTTATTTCTTTGCCCTTTTTTTAAAAACCTTTCTTGATTTCAATTTTGAGTCATTTCAAAAGTCTTCCATTTGAAAAAAAATAGAATTTATTTGATCTCTTTATCTTTCTTAGGGGATTTTGACTCAGGTTTCTTCTGTTGTGATGTGTTTGTTCATAGAAATAATTCTTGTTGAAATTTTTTTTTCTCTTCAGTCAATTTTATCTGTTTTAGTTATTCTTCATTTTTCTGTCCTGTTCCAGTTGGGGAGAAAATGCTTATTGTTTGTTAGTCTTTTTTTTTTTTAGACTATTCTAGGCTCTTCTGATTGATTCTCTTCCCTCCTGCCTTCCTGCCCTCCCCCATCCCTATTTTCTCCTCTATCCCCATTTTCTTCTCTTTGTTCCCTTGGATCTTCAGAGTTGACTAGAGATCAGTTTGCCTTAAAATGTTCAGGTGACAACTGTGATACTGCTGCAGAGAGAGACTACATTTTCCTTTCGACATCGGACTTTGTTCAGTCCCCTAGGCTGTATCCTGAGAGCTTATTGTGAAGAGAGAAAAGACCCCTATGACACTACTGAGAATCCTCCCCTTCTGGGCTTATCCAGTTTTCTTTCACTTCTATGCATACCTTTTTCTTCCTGTTGAATAAGAGGCAGAAGCACTGGGTGGTTGATCTTGGGGATTTTTTTCCTGTAAGAATTGGGTTCTTTAGCTTTTTCTCTTCTTATTCTTTCTGGGTTTACTTTTATCATTTGTTAGGCCAAACTCCTTCCTAAGAAACTTCTATCATTTCCCCATATTCTTCAACTTAATTCTTACAGTCATAGAAGTGATCAGGTAAACTTATACTTGGAAGTTTTTAAAGTTGTTTTGGTTCTCTGCAAATCAGTTAGAAAAAGTCCAAATGTGGACATATTTTGCACCCTACCTCAGTAGAACATTTATGCTTTTGAAGCTGATACATGGTGTCCTTTAATTTCTTCTCTAATGATATAATGAATTCAGAGTATTCAGTATTCACCATTCAGAACATTCTTTGCAGTGTAGATAAGGCCAAGATTCAAGTTTCTGTAGTTAAAGGAGAGAACTTTGATGTAATGAATTTTATACTTGCTTGAACTGAATCTGGGATTAAAAGTGACTTTCTTGGCTTCAATTTTTATTATTTCTCTTACTTTTAAATTCTTCCCTTTCCCTAATATAGTTCCCTTCTCCATTATCCTCTGCTTATCCTAACAGCTTTCTGCTCTGGGTAATTTGTTCTCTTTTCCTAAGATCTTGGAAGAGATTAGGAAAAAACCAGTGCAAAGACTTGAATTCTTCTCATTATGAAATCTTTTCCAAACTGGGCATGAAGCTTGGATCATTTTGATAAAGGGGTATTTGCATAATTGAAAACTGGGGCACATAAAAAAGAAGATGGATGGGAGTGGTGAAAATCACGAAAAGCAAGGTGGTTTTTTCTTGTATGACAAAATCCAACTCATTTTGACCTATAAAATGAAACTTGCACTACCTGACTTACAGGAACATAACATTTAATAACTGAAAAGTATTTTAGAAATCATTTATTCCAACCTCATCACATTAGATAAATTGTGGGCTGTTACACAAGTAGTAAGTAACAGGATTGGGATAACTATTATTGTGTAGAAAGGACTTTTAAACAGTAATATGCTAAATAAGAGATAATTCTCCTCTTGTAAGGAAGAACATGTAGTTCTTAAAAATTTACAGGTGAGATTCTTATTCATTGTGCCTCTTTATTATTGTTAAGACATCACAATTAAGACATCTAGGTCCCCAATTGGGGTGTTATATTCCTCATCCACCTGAATATCCTCCCATTGATCCCACTATGTCTCCATACATTTAGATCATCACCTCTTCTTTGTAGAAACTGGTTAACCTAACCTAGAAGGAACAGAAATGGTGTATTATACCAACATCCTGAAATACTAACCTAGCTTCAGAACTTATCCTAATTTCTTTTGAAAATTGTATTCCATTTCAGTTCAGCAGATATTTATTTATTAAATAATTTCTTTCAAAACCAATTAAGACATCATCTGAATACACTGTTAATCAAGTATAATTCTGCTTTCTCTAACTCTCCTTTCCTCTAGAGAAATTTTTTTAGTTTTTGATTTGAAAACTCAATTCTACCTAGAAAGACTAAAGTCCCTAAATAGCTACTATCTTTTGGGATTAATTCCATGAACCATTTCATTTATGAAAGCAGACCAACTTCTTTCTGGCTCATGGCCTCTATATACTTTTATAAAAATGCTTATATTTCTTTTCTAAAATTATGCATCACCTATGTAGGTATAAGTAGACCAAGATCACAGTTTTGCATATACTATCTGAAATCTATAGAGAGATTACTTTGTGGTCCTCCCCATCCCCCCACCCCCACTCCCCAACTTATATATAGCATTATTCCTTTAACCTTTGCCCCTTACTAAGAACTTTAGTTCAGACTCATAATTATATTTTCATTTGGATCTCATTTCCCTTCTTTTGGGAATGTAATTGGGTAGTGTAATAACTGTTATTTGCAAATTTTTCTTCTTTTAAAGAAATATCAATTTTTTTTTTCTTTTCCCATCCAGCAAGACCTTAGCTTGGTCCCTTCTTACAACTTGTTTTTTTTATCTGATCTGTTAACAAATGGTAAAAAGTTGGGAAGGATCCTCTAGTGTAGTCTTTAGTATAGTTTGGAAGGAGAAAGGCATATACATATGCTTCCCAACCAGTTATACAGAGAGGAAACCTGGGACAAGACTAAAAGCCTTCTAAAGACTCATTAACAAGAAACAATTCTCTGTTGTAGGATCTTCTAGGGAAAATACACATTTTCCAAATGCATTTCTAGGTAACTGAAGTTTCCTTGTAAGAGCTCCATTTCCCTTTCATAATGATTAAATTAAATTTATTTTAGGAACTGTTTTTGTTCTTTATTCTTTGCTGTAAATCAAACCTTGTTTGTTCACTTTCATTAAATATAGTTATCTGTCAACCGATGGTTTAAAGATGCTTTAAGTCTGATTCCCCCCCCATTGAATGCTATTTCTTATTTTGATTACAGATTTTAATTTGCTATGATTAAATAATAAATAATGATACTAACATTTATGTGGTGCTTAAAGGTTTGTAAAAGGCTTTACATATATTATCTCATTTCATCTTCACAACAGTTCTGAAGTAGGTGCTATTGTTATCATCAACCTTGTTTTACAGATGAAGATAGTAAGGCTGAGAGAGTTAAATGAAGTATGACTTACCCAGGATTACACAGCTAGTAAATAAATAAATAACTAAATTTTATATATATATATCTATACATTTTCTCAAACCATAGAAGATTGTAAAACTCTTGTGGAAGGAAGAATAGTATTCATACCACAGGATAGAGTGTTTTTGAAAACCATCAAAGTTTCAAAACCTTAAATAGATTTTCAAAACCATTGTTAGTTTATTAAGGTTAGAAACTAGCCTGGTCCCAAGCTGCCCCTCTCTAGTAAGCCTTCACTACAGCAATCCCATGAACATACAAATGTGAATTTAGCTCTTTCCCACCAGAAATACTACTGTGTTTTGTTTTTTTAATCTATAGTCATGCTAATGAAAAAAAAAATTCCCAACAACCTAATGCATTCTGTGGAGTATGGGGTGTCAGACCTCAAGAAAACCTTAACATGATGGTTCATAAAATGAGTGGAAATTGTTTCCGTATCAAAAATTGTATAATTTTTTATTTCATCTATTTAGGTACAGTAAACTGAAGTAAATTTTTAATGCTGCTCATTATTTCCTTTGAAGTTCCTTTATTGAATTTTAAAACATTGGCAATTGAAAATGGTATGTAAAAATAAAGTTGTGTTAAATGATTGAGATTATATTATTAAATAGAAAGACAACCACAAAAGGAATGCTTTTATTAAATAGTAATTTGCCACTAAATTTAGCTACTTCCAATTAAAGCATTTTTTTTTAAGATTGAGCCAGAAAAGTTGGTGCTTTGGGAAGATATCAGGTACCTTATGAAGAAGAATATTTTTGAATATGAAAACTTGATGAAAAATGCCTAGCACCTGAGGAGATCATTATATTGCATGATTTCAAATTTCGGTGTTTCTTACTGAGAATATGTCCCTAAGAGAAAAGAAATTCATTGAAAGAAGGATAAGGGGAAACATAAAATCAACATTTTTACTGTATGTGAAACTATTGCATTGACAGTGATCATTACAATTATATGGTTGATTCAAGCAGAGGAATATGACCCTGAGAATTAAAGATTGTTTATCCTGGGATAATTGTTGAAAAAATATTAATTTTTCCCCATCACTTATAGGGAAGGCCCAGGCACACAAAACAAATTAGTCCATGACTTAGGTAATCTTTCCTCAAAGGTATGGTTTGCTCACTTCTGTGTTTTTTTTCCTACTGATTGTGGAAGAGTGTACATTGCTTTTTTAAAAAACAACTTTAAAAGAAATACTAAGAATAGCAACTTGGTTTATATGGAGTGTTTTTTTTTAACATTTTAGTTTTTATATATTAGAAAATTATCTTTCTGAAGTTCTTAAGAGTCACCCCTTTATTTCACAAGAAAATGAATGAAATGAAAAACTTTATTTGTAACACTCAATGTACTTCATTTTTAATACTAATATCCTTGATAGTATGTTATTTCAACAATGTTTGCGCCCTCCAGTGGTGAAGATTGTAACCACCCACACCTTTACACACACACACACACACACACACACACACACACAGAGAAACGTAATGCTTTTATATGTATTCTTCATAAAGCCTTCACAGGGTGTCCATTAATTATACTTGGTGAAAGACTTCTTTTTATATTCTTGAATTTTTTTTTTTGTGAATACCAGTGGATCTCATGGATTATCAATCAATCACTCCAGTATTTATGTGGCAGACTCTTTGCTTATTGTTGGGGAATATAAGTACAAAGAATGAAACAATCTCTACTGTCAGTGAGCTTACATTCTAATGGAGGGGAAGACAAGTCCATATATATAGACATATCATATTGCTCTGAGCAGGAGGAGAAATGCGCAATAAATACTTGTTAACTTGTTTTTTGAACATAATTGGCAATATTGCTAAAATGCAGTTTTGGATCCCTGAAGTATATTCATCTGGTAAGATAAAACAAAAGGAAAAACCCCCAACATGATGTGGTGAACCTCAGGTGACCCAGGTGAAATAAATCTTGTAAAAAATCTATAAATGAAACTGTATGTTTGTGTTTCATAACTAATTAGATTATTTTCTAAGCTATAGACTGGGTTCTGTGCAATACTAGCATATTTTATTATTACTAATTCAAACTGCAAGGCTATTTAAATTCTTGTGTTCATCTAATATTACTTTAATGCCCTAAAGTTAAAAGAATGGTAGATATATGCTTCGCCAATATGTGAAACTGTTGGAAATCAGATTTTATTAAACTGTCAGTTCTACAGGAAGCATTTTTGGGGATAATTTGCTTCAGTCAGTTTCATATGTTTAATGACATTAAAAACCCCATTTTTGCATATTTAGGTTATGGAGTTAATCATACTTATTTTTAGATCTTTAACCCACCTTATTTTTAGGTAAATCAGTAAATTGGCTTATTTGCTTTTTTAAAAATTATTTTTTTGCTTATTTGCTTTTGAGAAGACATATTTCTGTGTCAGATTTTAATAAACTATAAGAACTCAATCAGAACAGGTCAGTTTCATGAGAATGCTTCTTATTTTATGTCTCTTTAGTCATACATTTATTAAAACTTAGATTTCTAAATGCAATTAAGTGACAAACTTTTTAGGGGATCTTTTTTTCTTAAGTGCTCTTATGGTGTTGAGGATTAAGGATTTTTTTATTACTGTTTTGGTCAATTAAATATTTAAGGATTAATTTTTTTTCTTAAGGTTTTATTCAGAAAGCAAACCCTTGGGATTCACTGATTTTGCCTTCTTTGTAAGTTCCATTATATCTTTTGTCCTTGTTCAGTGTGGGCATTCAATATATCTTTGTCAAATACATGAAAGATTGCTTTTTTCTTTTGTTGTTATCATAGGAAATGAGCCTTGGGATTAGGGAGATCTGAGTATGAAAATTGTTTCATACATATCTGAAGTTCTATAATGCTTCATACCACTTAAAAAAATGACTTAGCCTCTCTGGGTCTCAATTTCCTCATCTGTGAAGTTGGAGAGTGTGATACACTAATCTCTATGATCTCATTTATTTCTAAATCTGTGTTTAATTCAAAGAGTAGTATATTATCACATTCTTTTGTTTTCATTTCTGATGATAGTTTTTGTAATAGACTTATTTTAGGATTTTAACTTTTAAAGTATATTAGGCATGCCGTAGTTGTATATCATGAAGACTACATATTTTAATGGTTTTTGGAAGAGAGGGAAGGTAGGTTGCTGGAATGATAATTCTTATAATTATTCCTTTTGAATTCTCTAAGAACGCTATTGTGAATCCCATGTAATATCTAAATGAGTTATTAGTGATACTTTTTCAGATATCTTAGCTTTGGTCCCAAGTCATGTCCTCTGGGATTCAGGTTATCTTTATTATATAAACTTATTTAGTGGTTTGTTGTGTGGTTTTGGGACAGTAGGTTAGTTTGAGTTCCAGGTTCATCTCATCTTGTTGATCTCAACAGGAATATAATATAGTATTAGTAAGAGATAATAATAGTTAAAAATTTTACAACCCTTAAAGGTTGAAAAGCTCTTTATATATATTATCTCATTTTATCCTCTCCACTCCTTTGAGGTAGGTGTTCATCTGAGATTGTATAATTGGCTGATTGTAGGTAACACTTGCAGGTTCTACTAAGTTATCAGTACCCCTTTCTAAGAATACCAAAAACTTCATTGATTTATAGCACTTGTCCAGTTGTCTTCTCTGTCTTTGTTTCATTTAGTGTCTGGTAAGACTGCTTCCTTATTTGGTGATTTTAAGGTCTCATTTCTTGCAGAATCAGTCACAAAGATTGAATGAAAAGCATTTATGTGCTAAGTAAGGTTTCTGCCCTATTAGGGTATTTATATGTTCCTTTAGATTAAGAATAACCAGTTTTAATTAAATCAGTCATCAACATAGGTTATTTATCTATTGCTTTTGTTTATCTCCCTTGTAAGATATATTTTCCTATTAAAATTATTTGTGATTAGTTTTATTATAAACTTCTGTGAGGAATTGAGTTTTGCAGTTGGATTTGATTTGATTATATCTAGAGACTTCTGAAATTTGTTTTAGTATATCTTTTCATTAAAAGTAAGACTATTTTGATATTGTAGCTGAAATAATCCTGTCCTTTTGAAACTGCATGTCTTAATTCAGTCATTTGATGATTTATTAATCTGTCTTTATTGACATTTTATATTAAATTTGCAGAGCCATGTGTTTTTAAACTACAGTAACACTTTTAAATATTTACTAAAATCTATTCAGATTTTAGTATAGCATAAACAGAATACTTGAAAACTCATTTTATTTGGGTATTTTTACCTATTTTTCCAGGTACATTTCAGGACAACAAACATTTTTCTTGTATTCCCCCCCCCCCCAATTCTTTGCTTGTTATGTGGCCCTGGATAAGTCACTTAACCACTGTCTCAGTTTTCCCAACAAAGGGGAACATAATTGTACCTAATTCCTAGGGGTATTGTGAGAATAATACGAAAAAATATTTGAAAATCCCTTAGCACAAAATCTGGCACTTAAGAAACACTCCCTCTTTCCTTTCTTCCATTCCTTCCTTTCATTCCTTGCTTTCTTCTAAAATAATATAGAATATGTCAGAAAACATAAATTTGCTATTTGGTAATTATAATTCTTATTCCTCTTTGGCTGCCTCCTTTCCTTTGCCACCTGTATTGGGATGGAAGAAAGAAAGGAATCTGAAGAGTACAAAGTCTGACTTGAGTACCTTAGTTCCAACTTTGATATACATTGGGAAGGCTCTTGCTCTTGGGTCTAAGCACTTTTTCTTCTTTCCTCTTTTTTTCCTAAGATGAATCTTGAGAAGAATTCCCCCTCCCTGGACTCCAGACCTTTTGAGGAGGGGGACTGCAAGGTCAGATCTAATTTCATAATAATAATAATGATAGTAGGTTTTAATTTTTAATGTGATAAATGTTGATAGTTATAACCCACATAAACAAGGTTTTTTCCTTATGAAAAGGTTGGCATAGTATTTATTTTGTATTTATATTTATTATAAAGAAATATTAATAAAATTATAAATATTTAAAATAAATAGTTTTATTTCTTTGTATTTATTTCCCCTTTTAAATTTATTTTGAAGATTTTTTTTATTTTGAGTTTTACAATTTTTCTCCTAATCTTACCCCCCTACCCACAGAAGGCAATTTGCCATTTACATTGTTTCCATGGTATACATTGATCCAAATTGAATGTGATGAGATTGAAATCACATCCTTAAGGAAGAAACATAAAGTAAAAGAGATCGCAAGATCAGACAATAAGATATCAGGTTTTTTCCTGAATTAAAGGTAATAGTCTTGTTCTTTGTTCAAACTCCACTGTTCTTTCTCTGGATCCAGATGTTATTCTCCATTGCAGACAGCCCCAAATTGTCCCTGATTGTTGCACTGTTGAAGTGAGCAAGTCCATCAAGGTTGATGATCATCACCCCTATGTTGTTGGGGTTTTTCTGGTTCTGCTCATCTTTTCAGCATCAGTTCATGCAAGTCCCTCCAGGCTTCCTTGAATTCCCCATCCCTCCTGGTTTCTAATAGAACAATAGTGTTCCATGACATACATATACCACAGTTTGCTAAGCCATTCCCCAATTGAAGGACATTTACTTGATTTCCAATTCTTTGCCACCACAAACAGGGCTGCTATGAATATTTTTGTACAAGTGATGTTTTTACCATTTTTCATGATCTCTTCAGGGCATAGACCCAGTAGTGGTATTGCTGGATCAAAGGGTATAAGGGTATACACATTTTTGTTCCCCTTTAGACATAGTTCCATACTGCTCTCCAGAAAGGTTGGATGAGTTCACAGCTCAACTAACAATGTATTAGTGTCCCAGATTTCCCACAACCCTTCCAACAATGATCATTGTCCTTTCTGGTCATATTGGCCAGTCTGAGAGGTGTGAGATGGTACCTCAAAGATGCTTTAATTTGTATTCCTCTAATAAGTAATGATTTAGAGCAATTTTTCATATGATTATGGATCTCTTTAATCGCTTCATCTGTAAGTTGCCTTTGCATATCCTTTGACCATTTGTCAATTGGGGAATTTTTTTTTTTTAAATTTGATTCAGTTCTCTATATATTTTAGAAATGAATCCTTTGTCAGAAATACTAGCTGTAAAAATTGTTTCCCAGTTTACAACATTTCTTTTGATCTTGGTTACAGTGATTTTTGTCTGTGCAAAAGCTTTTTAATGTAATCAAAATCATCTAGTTTGTTTTTGGTGATGTTCTCCATCTCTTCCTTAGTCATCAACTGCTTCCCTTTCCAAAGATCTGACAGGTGAACTAGTCCTTGATCTTCTAGTTTGCTTTTAATATTTTTTTTATGTCTACATCCTGTATCCACTTTGGTTTTATCTTGGTATAGGGTGTGAGGTGTTGGTCTAATCTAAGTTTCTTCCATACTAACTTCCAGTTTTCCCAGCAGCTTTTATGGAGGAGAGAGTTTTTATCCCAATATCTGCACTCTTTGGGTTCATCAAACAACAGATTACTATAATCATTTCCTGCTATTGACCTGGTCCATTCCTCTTGTCCAGTACCAGACAATTTTGATGACTGATGCTTTATAATGCAATTTTAGATCTGGTAGGGCTAAGCCCCCTTCTTTTGCACTGTTTTTCATTGAATCGTTGGAAATTCTTAGACTTTTTATTTCTCCATATGAATTTACTTACCACTTTTTTCTAACTCATTAAAGTAATTTTTTGGAATTTTGATTGGTAGGACATTAAATATGTAGTTTAGTTTTGGTAGAATCGTCATTTTTATTATAGTAGTTTGACCTATCTTTGAATAGATGATGTTTGCCCAGTTATTTAAACCTGATTTTATTTGTGAGAAGTGTTTTGTAATTGTTTTCAAAGAGTTTCTGAGTCTGCCTTGGCAGGCAGACTCCCAGGTATTTTATGTTGTCTGAGGTTACTTTGAATGGGGTTTCTCTTTCTAGCTCTTTCTATTGTATCTTGCTAGTCATATATAGAAAAGTTGAGGATTTATGAGGGTTTATTTTATATCCTGCAACTTTGCTAAAGTTGTTAATTGTTTCCAGTAGGTTTTTGGATGATTTCTTGGGATTCTCTAGGTATACCATCGTATCTTCTGCAAAGAGTGAGTTTTGTCTCTTCCTTCCCGATTCTAATTCCTTCAATTTCTTTTTCTTCTCTTATTGCTGAAGCTAACATTTCTAATACAATATTGAATAGTAGTGGTGATAATGGGCATCCGTGTGTCATCCCTGATCTTATTGGGGAATGCCTCTAGCCTCTCCCCATTGAATATAATGCTTGTTGATGGTTTCAGATAGATACTACTAATTATTCTTAGGAACAATCCATTTATTCCTATACTCTCTAGTGGGTTTTTTTTTTAGTTTTTTTTTTCTTTTTGGTAAGGCAAACGGGGTTAAGTATCTGAGACCGGATTTGAACCCAGGTACTCCTGACTCCAGGGCTGGTGCTTTATCCACTATGCCACCTAGCTGCCCCCTACACTCTCTAGTGTTTTTAGTAGGAATGGGTGCTGTATTTTGTCAAAAGCTTTTTCAGCATCTATTGATATAATCATATATTTTCTGATAGGTTTGTTGTTGATATAATTAATTATACTAACAGTTTTCCTAATATTGAACCAACCCTGCATTCCTGGGATAAATCCTACTTGGTCATAATGTATTATCCTAGTGATAACTTGTTGTAATTGTTTTGCTAAGATATTAGTTAAGATTTTGGCATCTATATTCATCATAATTTTCTTCTTCTGTTTCAACTACGCCTAGTTTAGGTATCAGCACCATATTGGTGTCATAGAGTTAGGCAGAGTTCCATCTTTCCCTATTTTTCCAAAGAGTTGATATAGAATTGGAACCAGTTGTTCCTTAAACGTTTGGTAGAATTCACTTGTGAAACCATCTGGCTCTGGAGATTTTTTCTAAGGGTGTTTAATGATGGCCTGTTGAATTTCTTTTTCTGAAATAGGGTTGTTTAGGTACTTAATCTCCTCTTCATTTAACCTGGGCAACTTATATTTTTGTAAGTATTTGTCCCTTTCACTTAAATTGCCAAATTTATTGGCATAGAGTTGGGGAAAATAATTACGAATTATTACTTTAATTTCCTCCTCATTGGTGGTGAGTTCATCTTTTTCATTTATGATACTAGCAATTTGGTTTGCTTTCTTTTTTTAAATTAAATTGCGCAGGCGTTTATCAATATTTTTGGTTTTTTCATAAAACCAGCTCTTGCTTTTATTTATTAATTCAATAGTTTTTTGCTTTTGCTTTTATTAATTCCTCCTTTAATTTTTAGAATTTCAATTTTGATATGTAATTGAGGTTTTTAATTTGTTCTTTCTCTAATTTTTTTAGTTGCATATTTTTGTTCATTGATTTCTTCTTTCTATACTTTATTCATCTAAGCATTTAATGATATAATATAATCTCTGACAGCCGCTTTGAGTGAATTCCATAGGTTTTGATATGTTGTTTCATTATTGTCATTATCTAGGATGAAATAATTAATTCTTTCTATAATTTGTTGCTTGATCCACTCATTCTTTAAAATGAGGTTATTCAGTTTCCAATTAGTTCTGGGTTTATATCTGCCTGGCCCAATATTGCATATGATTACATTATGATCTGAGAAAGATGTATTTTAATTTAATGTAATTTCTGCCTTTCTGCAGTTGATTATTAGGTTTTTATGCCATGGTACATGGTCAATTTTTGTGTGTCATGTGCTGCAAAAAAAAGGTATATTCTTTCTATCCCCATTCAGTTTCCTCCTTAAGTCTATCATATGTCGGTTTTCTAACAATCTATTTACATCCTTAACTTCTTTCTTGTTTATTTTATGATTCAATTTATATAAATCTGAGAGCATGAGGTTGACGTCTCCCACTAGTAGAATTTTGTTGCCTGCTGTCTAGGTGTTCCTGTAGTTCTTTCAGCTTCTCCTCTAATATTTGGATGCTATTCAATTGGGTTGCATGCATATTCAGTATTGAAATCACTTTATTGTCTATGGTACCTTTTAGGAAGATAAAGTTTCTTTCCTTATCTCTTTTTTTTTTAGTTTTTTTTTTTTTTTAAGTGGCTTGCCCAAGGCCACACAGCTCGGTAATTATTAAGTTTCTGAGACCGGATTTGAACCCAGGTACTCCTGACCCCAAGGCCAGTGCTTTACCCACTATGCCACCTAGCCGCCCCTTCCCCTTATCTCTTTTAAAGCTATCTATTTTTGCAGCTACTTTGTCTGAGATAAAGATTGCTACCCTTGCTTTTTTCACTTCAGCTGAAGCTGAATACATTTTGCTTCAACCTTTTACCTTTACTCTATATGTATCTCTCTGCTTCAACTGAGTTTCTCATAAGCAGCATATTGTAGGATTCTTGTTTTTAATTCAGCCTGCTATTTGGGTACATTTCAAGGGAGCATTCATCCCACTCACAAAGTTATAATTACTCTTCATTGCCCTCCATGCTATCATCTCTCTGTATTTTCCCCCCTTTTCCCCCCTTTATCTGTTTTCCCCAGTATATTGTTTCTGAATACTGCCACCTTCAGTGTGTTTGCCCCCCTATATCACCCCCTCCCCTTTCTTTCCCCTTTCCCTTTTTCCATTTTCCCTTCCCTTCCTTCTGTTAGTTTCCTTTTCTCCCTCCCTCCCTGTCTCCATCCTCCTCCTCCCCTATTCCCCTTTTAATACTTGAAAGGTCAGATGTTTTTTAAGTTAACTGAGTCTGTTTGTAAGTTAACTTTAAGCCAAGTCTAATGAGAGGAAGATTCAGGTGTTTCTCATCTCTCTGCTTCCCTTTTATTACAGTGGGTCTTTTGTACCTCTTAATTTAATGAGATTTACCCCATTCAGTGCCCTCCCTCCTCCTATCTCCTTCCTGGCCCCCCTTTTAAGGAGGAAGTGTTTTTAAATCATTCTATCTAAGTCATAGAAAATCCTGAGTATCTATCACTTCTGGGGAAGTATATTCTCTCTGATAAAGTTACAGTTCTCAAGAGTTATGAGAATCTTTTTCCCATGCTTGGATATAGTCAGTTTCATCTTATTGGATAGCAGTTTTTTTCATTACCCCCCTCCTTTTTTTTTTAAAATGTTTTTATGTGTCTCTTGAGCCTCCTGTTTGATGTTCAGCAATTGTTGGAAGTCTTCCATTTTGTTAAATGTCCATCTTTCCCCTTGAAAGAGAAGACTCAGCTTTGCTGAACAGTGGATTCTTGGCTGCATTCCAAGCTCCCTTGCTCTTCAGAATATCTCATTCCAGGTCAGCCAGGTCTTATATAATCCTTACTGTGGCTCCTTGGTATTTAATTTGTTTCTTTCTGGCTGCTTGCAGTATTTTCTTTTATCTGATAGTTCTGGAATTTGGCCATTAACATTCCTTGGTGTTTTCATTTTAGGATCTCTTTCTGGAGGGGATTGATGTATTCTTTCAATAACTATTTTGCCCTCAGTTTCCATGATATCAGGGCAATTTTCCATCACTAAATCCTGTAATAGTAAGTCCAGGCTCTTTTTCTCTTCCATGTTTTCAGGAATATCTGTAATTCTCAGGTCATCCCTTCTTGATCTATTTTAGAGGTCAGTTGTTTTATGATGAGGTATTTTACATTTTTTCTATTTTTTATGTTTTTTTGATTTTGTTTAACAGACTCTTGCTGTCTCATGAAGTCAAGTTTCCACAGACTCCATTCTCTTTTTAGAGAAGAATTTTCTTCATTTAGTTTTTGCAACACCTTTTCCAATTGCTCAGTTCTATTTTTATAAGAGTTTTCCATTTGACCAATTGAAGATTTGAGGGAATTGCTTTCTTGTTGCAAGGTGTTAATTTTCTCTTCCAAATTTTTTCCCCAAATTTTCCTATTGATTTTTAACCTTCCTTCTTTCTTCAAGAAAGTCTTTCTGTGCTGGAGAGCAGGTCATATTCTCCTTGGAGGTTCTAGGTCTCTCTGAGTTAGTGTCTTTTCCTTCCAAGAATTTTTCTATAGATAGCCTTTCTTCATTTTCCTAAAACCTTGTGTTGGGTAGGGGCTGATTCATAGGGGTTTGGTGTCGGGATCCCTAGAGGCTTTATTCACTGAGTGTAATATCTCTCACTGACCAGTGGGTTGTGCTAGAGGTTTTCCTTACTGAGCTCAGTATCTCCATCTGGCCAGTAGAGGGTGCTGGAGGTTTTGGTCGCTGAGAGTAATCTCCCCATCTGGCCAGTAGGGGTTACTGGTTGCTTTCTCTGCAGTGCCTGTGACCTTGATTGAGGCCCTCTCCCTGGGCCTAGAGGGAGTGGTTGAAGCTGTTAAATACTTTTGTCTTCCATCAAAGGTGGGCTCTACCCTGGGGTGAGGTGATCACTCTCCCTATTGTCAGAGGAGGTTGTTCTCCTGCTTGGCCTTAGCCTGGGGCAGAGGTAGTCTGTAATTGTGTTTGTTCTGGGACAGGCTTCAGCTGAAATGGCTATGTGGACTCGGAGTTCCTCCTGACCACAGGGGCTCCGGAATCTTCTCTGCAAGTCTCCTGCTCAGGAGCTCTCCCTCCAGCCCGGCCACTGATGCCTCTGCTCTCTAGTTGACCCAAGCCCTGGTGGTAGACCAGGTTCTAGCCCCACCCCTGATCAAGCTGGTCTGGTTCTCAGGGCGACAGTCCTGTGGCTAATTGGGCTAATCCACTGATCCAAGCTTTCCGCTGGTCTGTGCTCCAGACAGAGTCTGCCTTCTGGGCCTGGATTCACCCCCCCATCTTGGAAGATAGATCCTGAGGTAGATGTTCTTCTCCTGACTTTTCTTTCTGGATTTTGTCAGTTGAATTTCTGTTAAGAGGCTTGTTTCATATTATTTATATGGGAAGATAAGGAGACTTTAGAACTCTGTCTTCTCTCCACCAACTTTAAGTAATCCTTAATAACTTTTAAGAGTATGATCACTTTCTGAAACCAAATTATTTTATAACATGATTTCCTGAAGGAGAGTGAAATTACATGGAAAGGAGAGCAAGCAAATAAAAAAAAACATTTATTAGCGTTATTTGTAGGTCAGGGAGTCATAGGGGTAGTGATGGTAGGATTCCTAGACCTGGGTTTAAATACTAATTGACTTGAAAGCCCTTGCGTTTTCTTTTTAAATTATTAAAATTATTTTGTTAAGCATTTTCTCCACGTTAAAATTTATTTATTTATTTTTTAAATTATTATTATTTTTTACATTTTTCAGGGCAATGGGGTTAAGTGGCTTGCCCAAGGCCCCACGGCTAGGTAATTATTTAGTGTCTGAGGTCAGATTTGAACCCAGGTACTCCTGATTCCAAGGCCAGTACTCTTTTCACTGCGCCACCTAGCCGCCCCCATGTTAAAATTTTTAAATAATCATTTTAAAAAATTTTGAGTTCCAGATTTTCTCTTTCTTTAGATAAGGCAAACAATTGCTTTCATTTATACAAATGAGGTCATGCAAAACATATTTCCATGTTTGCCATGTAGCAATAGAAGTCATAAATAAATAAATAGAGATAAAGCCATTAAAAAAATAATCTTTCTGAAGAAATTAAAGCTATCCATAGTCCTATTAAAACAACTCTGAGGTTCAACCTTATATCTATCAGATTGGTCATTTTTCTTTTTTGTCATTTTAGTCAATGTTGGATGGGATGAAGGAAAACTGAGACACTAATGCACTGGTGGAGTTGTGAACTATCCAGTTATTCTGGAGAGTAATGTGGAATTATACTTCAGTGCAATAAAACCTTTTGGTCCAGTTATTCTACTAACTCTTTATCCCAAAGAGACCATAAAAAAGGGGAAAAAGAGCCACATGTACAAAAATGTTTATAACAGCTTTTTGTAGGGGGAAAGAATTAGAAATTGAGGGGTTACCCATCAATTGGGAAATGACTGAACAAATTATGTTATATGAATGTGATGGAGTATTATTATTTTGTAAAAAATTAAGAATGGACAGGACTTCAGAAAAACCTGGAAAGATTTTTCTGAGGGTAGTTAACAGAACTAGGAGAACATTGTACACATTAATAACAACATTTTGGAATGATCAGCTTTGATGGACTCAGTTTTCCTCAGTAGTTCAGTGATCAAAGACAGTCCTGAGAGAACTGTTAAGGAAAATAACATCTATATCCAGAGGAAAAATCTATGGAGTCTAAATGCAGACATACTCTGTCCACTTTTTAAAACTTCCTTTATGTTTTTTTCTTTCTCATGTTTTGCTCTCTTTTAGTTCTAATTCTTCTTTTACAACATGACTAATATGGAAATATGTTAAAGATCATTGTACATATACAACCTATATCAGATTGTTTGCTGTCATGGAGAGGGGGAGAGAAGGGATGACGGTTGAAAAATGTAAAACTCAAAAGATTATTAAAATATGAATGCTGAAAACTATCTTTGCATGTAATTGGAAAAATAAAATAACATAGAAAAGTATCTTTTAGTTTTTATTTAGAGTTCATTAGTTCTTTCTGAGGGTGTACAATTTTTTTTTAATTATGAGTCCTTCATATTGTAATGGATTATTGTATTGCTGAGAATAGCTAACTTACAGTAGGTTATCGTATAATATTGATGATATCATGTACACTGTTCTGTTTCTCCTCATTTTGCTTTGCATGTTTTCATCAAAGTCTTCCCAGGTTTTTTGGAAACCATCTTGTTCAATATTTTTTATAGCATAATAATATTGCATCACAATCATTTACTATTACTTGTCCAGCTTTTGTTCCCTAATTGATAGGCATCCTCTTAATTCCCAGTTCTTTGCCAACACAAAATGGACTGCTATAGCTATTTTCTTTTGTATAAATAGGTTCTTTCCCCTTTTCTTTGATCTCATTGGGATATAGAGCTAGTAATGGTATTGCTAGGTCAAAGGGACAGCTATATAGCCCTTTGGGTGTCATTCCAAATTGTTCTACAGAATGGTTGGATCACTTCACAAAATTCAAGTTTTAATTTTCCCCCATTCTCTCCAACATTTCTCAATTTTCCCTTTCTGTCATGTTAACCAGTCAAATAGGTGTGAAGGTGGTACTGAGTAGTTTAAATTTGCATTTCTCTAAGCTTTGCTTTCTTCTTCTGAAAACTTCTGTTCATATTCATTGAACTGGAGACTGTCTCATATTTTTATAAAATTTGGCTTGGTTCCCTATATATTTGAGAAATGAGACCTTTATCAGAGAGACTTGCTGCAAAATCCTTTCTCAGTTTCTGATTTTTCTTCCAATTTTGGCTGCATTAGTTTAATTTGTTTTTTAAATAAAGTCTTTTAATTTTATGTAATCAACATTTTCTTCTTTTTACTTTCTATCATCCCCTTTATCTCATTTGGTCATAATTTTCCATTATCCATGAATCTGGCAGGTAAAATTTTCCATTCTTCCCTAATTTACTTATTTTTTTAGGTTTTTTTTTTTTTTTTTTTTTTTTTTTTTTAAGGCAAATGGGGTTAAGTGGCTTGCCCAAGGCCACACAGCTAGGTAATTATTAAGTGTCTGAGACTGGATTCCAACCCAGGTACTCCTGACTCCAAGGCCGATGCTTTATCTACTACACCACCTAGCTGCCCTTCTAATTTACTTATTATATTATCTTTTACGTCAAAATTTTGTATGCACTTTGACATTATTATTTAGTATATGGTGAAGGGGTGTTGGTCTTTGTCTAGTTTCTGCCAAACTGCTTTCTTGTTCTCCCAGCCATTTTTACTCATGTTGAATTATTATCCCCCAAAATTTGGATCTTTGGGTTTATCAAATACTAGTCATTTACTAGTGTGTATTTGTGCCTAATGTATTTTCTTGATCTGACACTCTTTCCTAACCTATAAACAGATTGTTTTGATAATTATACATTTTTTATTTCATTTTTTATTTTTATTTTTCCAAATTAGAAGCAAAGATAGTTTTTAACAATCATTTTTTCTTGAGCTTTTGAGTATTACATTTTTCTTCCTCTCTCCTCCCACCCCTGATAGGAAGAAATTTAATAAAGGTTTATGCATGTATGACTTTTGTTAATCATATATCCATATTAATCACAATGTGAAAGAAGAATCAAATCAAAGTGAAAAAAATTTTAAAAATTGAAGATAATAAGCTTTGTTCCATATTTAGACTCCACAGTTCCTTTTCTGGATATGGATGGTATTTTCCCTCACAAGACTTTTAGAATTGTCTTTGGTTTTTGTACTGCTGAGAAGAACAAGTCCATCACTGCTGATCATCATACAATGTTGTCTTTAGCATATACATTGATCTTTCAGTTCTACTCACTTCCCCTCAGCATCAGTTCATGCAGTTCTTTCCAGGCTTCTCTGAAATCCCATTCCTCATGATTTCTTATAGAACAGTAGTGCTCCATTACATTCATAAAACATAATTTGTTCAGTCATTCCCCAATTAATGTGCATACCCTCATTTTCCAATTCTTTGCCACTACAAAAAGAGCTATTATAAATATTTTTGTATATGTAGGTTTTTTATTTACCCTTTTTCATGATCTCTTTGGGATATAGACCTAGTAGTAATATTTCTGGATCAAAGAGTATGCATATTTTATTGTCCTTTGAGTATAATTTCAATTTTTTTTGATTAAAAATGGCTTTTATTAAGATATTAACAAGAGGACTACCTCTTTCAAGGGGAGAAGGGGCTAAATCCTGGAAATGCTAGGTCTAATATGCACTTTGAAAGGCATGTTCCGACCCCTTTGTGCAATAATTGACTGGGGTCACAATCTAATTGATACATTTGCCTCCATATATTTTCCCTGCCCTGTTCATTATACTACTGAGTACAGGGGAGGGAACAGTAACCTCCTTGAGCATGCTCAAAGGAGGATAGTTCCTAGTTTAACTCAGAAATAGGTGGGACAGACCTGATCTAATCTCAGGTTTTGTTTTTTTTTAAATTTTTGCAAGGCAATGGGGTTAAGTGGCTTGCTCAAGGACACACAGCTAGGTAATTACTATGTGTCTGAGGCTGGATTTGAACTCGGGTACTCCTGACTCCAGGGCCAGTGTGCTCTATCCACTGTGCCACCTAGCTGCCCCTAATCTCAGGTTTTGATCAGGTTGGGGCCAATTCTTTTGCCTTACACTCACATACCTACCCATAGGCACTAATATAGGCAGACCCCCCAGTTTTTGTAATGTAAACTAACAATCTCCCTTCACGTACTTGTGGAAGCCAAACATACCCACATATTCCTCACAATTTCCCCCTTTTTCTTTTTTTTTAAAATAAGAATTTAGTGATTTCTTTCTTAAATCACTTGTTATTGACATGACTACTGAAGTCTTCTATCAAGATTTTTGCTTCCTTATTATCAGAGACATGGACCTGTCCTATTTTCCAGGTTTGTCGGGGAGCACATGCCAACTTTCTGATGTCCCTGCTTATTTCTTTTACTACTTGCCTATTGTCATCCATCTTTAGGCAGCAGCTTGATAGATTGAATTTACTACAAACACCTCCTTCTCCAACTAACATAATCTAGTACAAATCTTTCTTTGAAAGGAACCACTCAGGAGACTTAAGTTGGCATATGATTGTTGTCTTGGGGCTACAGGTCCTCACATTTGCATCTTGAAATTACTATGTATTTCTTCATATAAATGTTACATTTACTTGTGTGTAAAAAACAGACAGGTAGGTGACTTCATGACTAGAGAATCATGTCTGTAGACTGGAAATCCTGAGTTTAGATTTGACCAGAGTTATTTGCTAGCTGTATGATCCTCAACAAGTCAGTTAATCTATAAGCCACATTTTCCTCATCTGTAAAATAAGAATGGTAATAACACTTGTCTTACAAGATCATTGAGAGACTCAGAGGAGACCCTTAGCAAAATGCTTCTTTTCTCCTTTCCTTTGTACCTACCTCCCCAAAATGTTAGCTCTTTGAGGACAGGAACAGTTTCAGTTTTGCTTTTTTCAGTTTTATTGTTTTTCAGTCATTTGTCAATGATTTCTAACTCTTTGTGACTCCGCTGGGACTTTTTTTTGGCAAAGATATTGGAGTGGTTTGCCATTTTCTTCTCCAATTCATTTTAAAGATGAGGAAATTGAGGCAAACAAGGTTAAATGATTTGAAATCCTAAAGATGAGTCTTCCTGTTTCTGACTTGATGATGTATCTCCTGTATCACCTGGCTGCACATATACTATCACACACTATATATTTAATAAATACTTATTGAATTGAATAATAGCTATAATTTAAATAACTCAAACTTCACAATCCTGTGGGGAAGGTATTGTTCATATTATTGGCTTCAGTTTACAGATGAGGAAATTGAGATTTGGAAACTTTAAGTAACTTGCCCAGGGTCACATAGCTAGTGAATGTTAAAGGCTGCATTTGAGTTCAGGTCTTTTTGGTTTTTGAAACTGACGTCTTAACTCTGCACTCTAGCCATTGTGCCAGATTTTTTAACTGGGAAAATCTCTATGCTTCTATGCCTATATCCTGATGAGTCTTATATGAAGTGGAATCAGTAAATCAATTAATAAATATAAATGACTGATGACTGGTTCGTTATTGTGATTACAGGGAAGAGTGAAGAGAGGAGAATAATTCAATTAGATAAATTTAGTTAGAAGTATGTTTTATGAAGGAAAATGAAGTAGGCCAAAGAGACTAGGAATAGAATCTAACATTTTAAGACTTCGTGACTCTGGGATTGGCATTGTATTGTTTATCTGCAAAAGTCTGGGTTGTATAAGTAGAAATTGTTTCAGGGCATGTTTTGTTCATAAACCTATAAACCAGAGTAGTGTTGTCCCAAGGGAGTCATTAATTTAGGTGTGTGTCAAGGCTCAATGTAATTGGTGTGGCAGATGCACAGCAACACCAGGCTGCATTAATGTTTTTTTGTGAGCTGCTGGACTAGAACCACAACCTTTTCAATTTGGTAGTTGAGCTCATGCATCTTAGAACCTTGTCCAAAGCTCATGATAAGGCTTGAATTATAAAATAAAAAAATGTATTTCAAAAACCATGAACTTTATTTAAATTTTTTTATTGTTGTGTTTTAATGTGTTTTAATAATTTTAAGCAATTATCCTTCCAAATAAATCAGTTCACTTTATTTAAATTTTCTTTATTAAGTGCTGAATAAATACTAATAGGATCATTTCTATATATATTCAACAACAACATAGAAAAGGATTGTATGTGAAACAATATTACATTATTCTTTTAAAGCATATGTACATTTTTAAAGGTATTAGCAAACCTGGCCTGCTTGTTTGTTTCCTTTTGTGAACTAACTCTTGCTTAGTTCTGTGCATTTTAAGAAAAGTTTCATTGTTGCTTCATTACTCTCCCCCTCCCTCTTCCATTTTGGTTATTGATAGCTTACATTTTTTCTTCTGAAAGCTGACTTTTCTTGTCTTTTTAATATTTACTGGGGTAAATCCATTCTTAAAGCTGAAATATTGTCTGTCTTTTTATATATTCAAATATTTAAAATAATATAAGGAAAACCCTGAAGATCCAAAAATGCTTTGAGCAGTGGTACCATTATATTATTGCAATAAGCCTTCCAAACTAGAAGAAGGGAACTCCAGTCATTTGGATGTAAACTTTTGGTGTACATATTAAGAATGTAATTGTATCATGTATATTGAGTGAATATGAAAGAATACCCAATAACTCATCTTTAACAAGAAAAATAATTTGATTTGCAACATATAGACTAAAATTGGAAAAAATATAAAAAAAATTAGCATGGCCCTTGCACAAGAATGATATTCATATTTGCAGAGGATGAAAAGAACTATGAAAAGTTGTTTAAGTAGAGTCTTCCTTTTTAAATTTTTATACAAGTGACATTTTTTTACATATTACTGAAATATCCTTGTTTAAGAGTAAACATTATATCGCCCCTCCAATAGACCCTCATGAAAATAAAGGAAAGGGGGAAAAATGTGCTTTAGTCTGTGTTCTGATACCATCAGCTCTGTCTTGGGTAGATCACATTCTTTATGATAAATCTGTCATAAAAGTTACTTCCATATTTTTGCACTGTTGCTGTTGCTAATTGTAATTCCCTCCATCCATTCCTCCCCACTACCATATATTATATTTTCTCTCCTTTCATTTTGTCCCTCTTCTAAAATGTGCTGTAGGGTGACTGAGTAGTGCAGTGGATCACAGGCCCTGGGGCCAAGAGACCTGGAGTCCACAAACCACCCCTGAGACCCAGCAGCCACCTGGCCCTGCGGTCCCAGACAGGCTGCCCAATCCCAGCCCCTTGCAAGAAGTAAGAAAGAAAATGTTAACACATATCTCACTGTTCTCTCCTATGATGTACCTTCTCCTCCATCACTGACATCCTTCCCTTCCCCCTTTCTCCCTTCTCTCCTTTTTGCTCTGTTGAGTGTGTATGCTATTTCCTTTCTGAGCCACCTCTGATTAGAGAGAAGGTTCCTTTATTCCCTCTCACCTTCCCCCCTTCCATATCATTGCAATAGCTCATTGCAATAAAAAAACCTTATTATATGAAATATCTTAGCCTATTCCACCTCTCCTTTTTCTTATTGGCATTACATTTCCCTTTTAGCCATTGACTCCATTTTTACAGTATATTATATCTTCAAATTCAGCTCTCTCTTCTGTGTCATCTATAAAAGCTCCTTCTACCTGCTCTATTTTTTTTTACATTTTTTTTTTTAGCAAGGCAAACGGGGTTAAGTGCCTTGCCCAAGGGCACACAGCTAGGTAATTATTAAGTGTCTGAGACCGGATTTGAACCCAGATACTCCTGACTCCAGCGCCAGTGCTTTATCCACTACGCCACCTAGCTGCCCCGCTACCTGCTCTATTAAATGAGAAGTTTTATATGAATATTATCAGTATCATTTTTCTGTGCAGGAATACATGCAGTTCATCATCAAGTCCCTCATATTTTATCCTTCTCCTCTGCTCTCTATGGTTTACCTGAGTCTTGTATTTGAAGGTCAAACTTTCTGTTCAGCTCTGGTTGTTTCAATAGGAACAATTGAAATTCCCCTGGTTCACTGAAAGTCCATCCTTTCCCCTGGAAGAGGACATTCAGCCTTGCTGGGTAGTTGATTCTTGGTTGCATTCCAAGCTCTTTTGCCTTCCGGAATATTACATTCCAAACCCTATGAGCCCTTAATGTAGTTGCTGCTAAGTCCTGTGTGATCCTGACTGCAGTTCCACGATACTTGAATTGTGTCCTTCTGGCTGCTTGTGATATTTTCTCTTTGACTTGGGGGTTCTGGAACTTGGTTATAATATTCCTGGGGTTTGTTTTTTTTGGGGGGGATCTCTTTCTGGGGGAGATCGATGGATTCTTTCATTTTCTATTTTGCCCTCTGCTTCTGGGATATCTGGGCAGTTTTCCTGTAGGAATTCTTTAAAAATGAGATCAAGGCTCTTTTTACTGATCATGACATTCAGGTATCCCAATAATTTTAAAATTATCTTTACTGAATTTGTTTCCAGATCAGTTGTTTTTTCACCGAGACGTTTCACATTTTCTTCTAATTTTTCATTCTTTTGGTGTTGAAGTATTGTGTATTGACTTCTTATAAAGTCATCAGTTTCCTTTAGCTCCATTCTGCATCTGAAGGATTTGTTTTCCTTAGCTTTCTTTTTTTTTTTAGGTTTTTTTTTTTTGCATTTCCTTAGCTTTCTTATCTCCCTTTCCATCTGGTCAATTCTTCTTTTTAAATAATTCTTCTTCTCAATAACTTTTTGAACTGTTTTATCCATTTGACCTATGCTGGTTTTTAGCATGTTATTTTCTTCAGCATTTTTCTGGATCTCTTTGGCTAAACTGTTGATTTGGTTTTCATGTTTTTCCTGCATCTCTCTCATTTCTTTTCCCAATTTTTCTTCTGCCTCCCTTAATTGATTTTCAAAATCTTTTTTGATCTCTGTCATAGCCTGAGCCCAATTTCTGTTTTTCTTTTTTTTCTTTTTTCTTTCCATTTTGTACAATTTTTTTTACATTAATAAAATATTCTTGTTTAAGAGTAAATGCAGTACCCCCTCCCCCCCATGAATATAGATTTGCTTGAGCGATAAAGTAAAGGGGAGAGAAAAAACATTAAAATTTAAAAAAAATAGTACTAATTGTAGGTATGGCCAGGTGGCACAATGGACAAAGCGTCAGCCCTGGAGGCACGAGCACCCGAGCCCACATCCAGCCCTGTAGACCCAACAATTACCCAGCCATGTGACATGCAAGCCACCCAATCCCCATTGCCCTGTAAAAACCAAAAAGAAGAAAAAAAAAGACCCAAAATAAAGTAAAATAGTAATAATAGTAAGGGTGGCTGGGTGGTGGACAGAGCATTGGACCTTAAGCCAGAAGCACCCGGGTCCAAATCTGGCCCCAGACACCCAAATATCACCCTGCTATGTGGCTCTAGCCAGGCCACCCAGCCCCATTTGCCCTGCACCCTCTCCCAAATAATAATAATAAAAAAATGTGCTTCAGTCTTTGTTCCAACACCAACAACTCTGTCATGGGTGGATTACATTCTTTATGGTAAGTCCATCTCAAAAATTACTTCCATATTTTTCCAATGTTGCCATTGCTGATCACAACTCCCTCCTTTTTTATTTCTCTACTACCATGTACTATATTTTCTCTCTCCTTTCACTCTGACTCTGCTGTAGGGTATGAGTGGTGCAGCATACAGATCCCTGGTCCTGGGGCCAAGAGGCCCTGAGGCCCCATACCACCCCTTAGGCCCAGAATGTACCTGGCCCTATGGTCCTGGACAGGCCTTCCAATCCCAGCCCCTTGCAAGAAGTAAAAAAAGAAAATGTGTTATATCTGACCACTCTCTCCTGCCATGGTCCATCCTCTCTTCCTTTATTCACATCCCCACCCCTTCCCCCTGTTCCCCCCTCCTTCTTGCTCCAGATGTCTATACCCCATTGAGTATATATGCTGTTTCCTCTCCTAGCCACCTCTGATGCGAGCAAAGGTTCCCTCATTCCCCCTTGCCTCTCCCCGTCCATATCATTGCAATAGCTCATTGTAATAAAGAAAAATCTTATTATATGAAATATCTTGGCCTATTCCCCCTCTCCTTTTTCTTTCTCCCATTACATTTCCCTTTTTTTCTATTGACTCCATTTTTACACCATATTTTATGTTCAAATTCAGCTTTCTCCTGTGCTTCAACTATAAAAGCTCCCTCTACCTGCTCTATTAACTGAGAAGGTTCATATGAGTATTATCAGTGTCATTTTTCTATGCAGGAATACATGCAGTTCATCCTCACTAAGTCCCTCATATTTCCCCCCCTCTCCTCCAATCTCCGTGCTTCACCTGAGTCCTGTATCTGAAGATCAAACCTTCTGTTCAGCTCTGGACATTCCAAAAGGAAAATTTGAAATTCCCCTGGTTCATTGAAAGTCCATTTTTTTCCCTGGAAGAGGACATTCAGCCTTACTGGGCAGTTCATTCTTGGCTGCATTCTAAGCTCTTTTGCCTTCCGGTATATTATATTCCAAGCCCTACGAGCTTCCAGTGTAGTTGCTGCTAAGTCCTGTGTGATCCTGACTGCAGCTCCACAATATTTGAACTGTATCCTTCTGGCTGCTTGTAATATTTTCTCCTTGACTTGGGAGTTCTGGAACTTGGCTATGATATTCCTAGGGGTTGGTTTTTTGGGATCTCTTTCTCGGGGGGATCGGTGGATTCTCTCCATTTCTATTTTGCCCTCTGCTTCTAGGATATCATGGCAATTTTCCTGTAGTAATTCTTTGAAAATGATGTCAAGGTTCTTTTCCTGATCATGACTTTCAGGTATTCCAATAATTTTTAAATTATCTTTCCTAAGTCTGTTTTCCATATCAGTTGTTTTTTCAGTGAGATATATCACATTTTCTTCTAATTTTTCATTTTTTTGGTTTTGAAGTATTGGTTCCTGATTTCTGGTAAATTCATCGATCTCCCAGAATTCTATTCTTTGTCTGAAAGATTTGTTCTCCTCAGAGAGTTTTCTTATCTCTTTTTTTTCCATCTGGCCAATTTTGCTTTTTAAAGCATTCTTCTCCTCAATAACTTTTTGAACTGTTTTATCCATTTGACCTAAGCTGGTTTTTAGCATGCTATTTTCTTCAGCCTTTTTTTTTTGATTTCCTTGATTAAGCTGCTGACTTCATTTTCATGTTTTTCCTGCATCTCTCTTATTTCTTTTCCCAATTTTTCCTCTATCTCCCTCATTTGATTTTCAAAGTCCATTTTGAACTCTGTCATAGCCTGAGCCCAATTTCTGTTTTTCTTGGAGTCTTTAGATGCAGGAGCTTGTGCTTCCTCATCTTCAGACTGAGTATTTTGATCCTTCTTGGGCTCATATGCAAAATATTTCTCAATGGTGTTCCTCTTGTTTCTCTGCTTGCTCATTTTCCCAGCCTGGGCCTGGTTTTGGGGTGCTTCCTGAGCTTTTGGGACACTCCCACAAGGGTCTGAGCGTGAGAGGCTCTGTCCTCTCTCCTGGTCTATGAATGACCATATGCACCCCCCTCTGCCACGGGGCTGAGGTGGGGGGGGCCTGTTGTTCTATGGGGGGCCCTAGACTGCAATCAGGATCTGAATGTGGTCAGAGCCCCAGAGTCCTGTTCCAGGGGCAGAGGATAGAGCTCTGCAGTCTCTCTTCACTCCTCTCCCTCAGCTCTATGGGCTCATGCCCTGGAGGCTCCTGCTTACCTGCTCCACCTGCTTCTGTTTCCTAGATCTAGGCTGCTGAAAGACTATGCTGCTGGCTGTGTGCCCTGAGAGCTGGGCTCCACGTGCTCCCTCTGGCAGAGGTCCCCTGCTGTTCTCCCACTTTGTGCCCAGTGTTCCTCAGGGTGCAGCTCAGGAGACTCCCCCGCTGCTGTGAGCTGGGGCTCCCAGCGCTCTGGGGCTGCCTCCGGGAGGTTGAGGTTCTTTCACTCTGGCGGGCCACCCCTTTAGTGGCCACCCCTCCAACCCTGGGCAGCAGAGCCTTTCTGCTCTTTTCCAGGTTACCTTGAGTAGGAGAACTGCCTCTCTGGTTCCCTCTGTGGATTCTGCCTCTGGAAAATTTATTTAGAGTCCTTAGCTTTTCGAGTTTTATCAGAGAGTGCCTAAGACTCAATCCTTTCTTGTTGCCATCTTGGCTCCGTCCCCCTGACCTCAGACACTTAATCCCAATTTCTGTTTTTCTTGCAGGCTTTAGATGAAGGAGCTTGAACTTCCTCATCTTCAGATTGAGTATTTTGATCCTTTTTAGGATCATAGACAAAGAATTTCTCAATGGTGTTCCTCCTTTTTTCTCTTTTTACTCAATTTCTCCAACCTGTGCCTGGTTTTGGGGTGCTTCCTGACCTTTTGAATATTATTGGGATATCTGCATCGGGGGCTTTTTGGTATACCCCCACTGGGTCCTTTATTGCTCCATGGCCATAAGCTCTCTTGCCTGTGCTTTGATATGTAGATGACCACACTCTCCTTTTTCCTGGATCTGTGAGGAGGGGCCCTGTTATCTTAGTATGGAAGGTCAAACTGCAACCTATATCTGAGTGTGGGCAAACAGCAGAATCCTGCCCTAAGGAGGCCAGCGAGCTTTCTGCCATCTCCCTTGACCCGTTATTGTCTGTGGGCTGTGTTCTGGAGGTGCAGGCTGGTTTTCCCCTATTCTTGCTGCCGGTTCTGTGGTCAGTGCTCCTCACTCCACAGTCATTCTGGTGTAGCAGAGTTCTCTCATGGCCCCTTCAAGCTGTTGTGGTGATCCCTGGGCTGGGCTGGGCTGGGCTGAGTGGCAGCAACTTTTTTCCAATCCCTGGTCTTGGTGAAGCACACCTTTCCAGTGGAACTTCTAAGTTATCTGGGACTGGGAAGATGTATCACTTAGCCTTTCTTTGGGTTCTTCCCCTCTAAATTTTGGCTAGAGTCATAATTTGGTGGCTTTTTGAAGTTTTGGCTGGAAGGAGTTTCTGGGAAATGCTGCCTTCATGCTGCCATCTTGGCTTTGTGGCCCCCCCCCCCCCCAGAGTCTTAATGGGAATTCCCCTTCAGTGGGCAAGGCTCCTTCAAACCAGGGGTTCAACTTGATACTGAAAAAAGAACTTTGGAGCCCCAGATTGATTGTAAGTATTTTAATCATCAAAATGGGTTACTTATAGGGATAGTTGGGGCAGTGCTCAGTGACAAAACTCAATCTCCATAAAAATCTCAAAAGCCTTATGGTAATTATAAAATTTTTAAAGAGAGGAGATGCTCTATAGTATATTATTACAGACTGGTTATTTTAGGGGGTTTTCTCTGCTTAGTATTGTTTCCAAAACCCAGGGACTAGGTTTCATAATCAGTACTGTTTGGGTTGAAGTTCCAAGCATGCAAGACTATGTGCTGGTCACTGAACACTGCCCTTATTATTATTATTATTTTTACAGCTTTCAAGAGGGATGTGACAAGTTTAAAATTTAAACTGTTCAGAGCAAAGATGGTCCTAAAGAAGCACTGTGAAGAGGATTAGTAAATACCCAATCTACTTCACACCTATGCCTCCAGGAAAGACTGCAGTGTAATCACAGTACCTCCTTAGGCTCCTCTCCCATCCTGTTTAATTGTGACCCCAGACCCTTTATAGCTGCATGACTTTGGCAATTCACTTGATTCACATTGCCTTGAATTCAGGGCTATCTTCTTTTTTTCTGATTATATCTGGTCACTGGACCCAGATGTCAAAAGTGAGGCTCGTGACTTAGCACAGCACCCTCTCACTCAAATCTAATTCACATGCCATAGCATCACCTCCCTGATATCATGGTCTTCCTTGAGAAAGAAGGACACATATCCAAAGATCATAAAAAAAATGGGAAAAGTTCCACATGTTCAAAAAGATCCATAGCAGCTCTTTTTGTGGTGGCAAAGATTTGGAAATTGGGGGAATGCCTATCAATTGAGGAATGGCAAAATAAGTTATGATATAGGAATGTTATGGAGTACTATTAGAGAAGCATGAAAGAATTAGAGGAACTGATGCTGAGTGAAGGTAGCAGAACCAAGAGAACATTGTACACATTAACAACATTGTGAGTTGATCAACTATGATGGATGCAGCTCCTCTCAGCATTTCAGAGATCTAGAACAACACGGGGAGACCTATTATGGACAGTGCTGTGTGGAATTGAGGCAATGTTAAGAGACTTGCCCAGGGTCACTATTTGGAGCTAGAATTTGATCTGAGCTCAGGTCTTCTTAACTCCAGGTCTGGCATTCTATCTTCTGTGTTGCCTAGGTGCCCCTTTTGTTAAATACTGGTTGGCTAAGAGACTGTACTCTATTTCTTGTTGTTAGGGAAGGGTTGGTACTAGGTCATGGAAGGATGAATCAGTTGGTACTCTATTTCTCTGTAGGTGTCTTCCTTTTCAACAGTGGTTTGTATTTGTCCTCAGTCCATTCAGCTATCACTTTGGTAAGGATAATTTTATTTATTCCCTTTTTTGATAGTAACAGGTTTATTAACCATTGTTTAGGAATTCTATTTGTTATTTGAATAGTATAATGACATATCTTTTTTCTTGTTAACCTTAGCCTGCATTTTGCAGCTGTCACCAATTCAGGGCATGGTACAGCATCCCTTCATTATTGCCCTAAGCTAAATTAACAGTCCTTGATGAGGGTCAAGTTTTGCCATTGAGCTGAGCTTCAGGCTCTAATAATTGGGTAACCATAGGGTCCGAATTCACAGTTCATCAGAATAGATCCAGAATACCTGTAGCAAAAAATATTTTGTTATTTAGAGTCTAGTTTACACTTGCTCATTTTGCCTGTGTTGTTAGTAGAATTTGCACAGGAAAAAAAAATTAAAACTTCTTCCCAAATTGCAGACTAGTGCTTGAGGAAAATGAGTAAGAAATTATTCAGTGTGTCTCTATAGTCTTTGATATGCACAGCTTGAACTTGATCCAATGATATCAGTTGAGTCAGAAATGTAATAGACTGTGCACTGTGGATTTGATTGTAGGGCTCTCAGGCTCTCAGGTGTTCTTCCAAACACACCATCCTCATTTACCACATTCTCCCCATTCTCCAACTGTTTGCATTTACCCCAAACAGAAATATAACTGGTCCCCACACAGAGTTGAGGCTAATCCTTTGACTCTCTGGTCACCATACAATTGAGTTTAAACTTGGAAGGGATTGCATTCAGCTCCTATTTAGTGCAGAGTCTATCCATACACACCAAGCCACTAGAAATCCCAAATGTGGTTTGCTAATACAATATTACAAGGCACAGGAAGACCTATGGATCACAATTTTTCTCAATATCTTAAAAAACTAAAAAAACTTAATATTTTAAAAAACTTGTCGACCCCATCTACTAGTGGGGAAAGGGAATAAATGTTCTGGGGTGGGGGTGGAGGAGTGCCGCACAAGGGATATTCGTGCTCTGAAAATAATGAAAGGAAGTTCATTTGTGTGAGTACTGAAACAATTTAGTGGGAAGCTCCTTGCCCTTAAACTAGGACTTCAGCAGAATTGGAGGTAAGGTTGCCTAGTCTTGATTTCCCTGTTCTTTTCTTCCTTAGCTGCCACCTGGAGACTCTTTGCTTGTGCTTCTATCATCAGTCAAATTGAGTTCTGCCTCCTAGTCATAATTATGCCTTGAAGTACTCTCTCAGTTATTAATCCCTAAAGCACATCATCCACCACTGGAGGAGTTAGGAGCTTCCTGTTGGGGGTTCTCCCCTCTGCTTTAAGAAAGAGCTTTAGACCTTCCAGGCTTTAAGACTGATGACTGTTTTCATGACCATAGATTTATATAGGAAAAAACCATAGAAATAATTCATCCCAATCCCTTTATTTTACAGGTAAGGAAACTGAGTCTGAGACAGGTCAAGGGACTTGGCTAAGTTTGCAGATAGTTTTGGGATGTTGGGATTCAGTTCCAGGTCCTCAGTCTCAAAATATCTTTTCTTTTCAACCATACTGCCCCTTGTATTGCTTAATGTTCTTTTTTAGTCCTCAAATAAATTGTTTATTTTCTTAGGTCTGGAAGACCTGGGCCACATACCTGAGTATACCCATTAACCTATTCTTTTGACATTTTTTTTAACCTGCCCAAGAGGAGCTACTTCATTTCTTCACACATTGGGTCTCTAGCCCCAAGTTCTGTCTGATTCACTGAGAATAACTTAGTAGTTTTCACTAAGAGATTTTTCCTGACAACACCTCCCTATTAAGTATCTAGGAACTGTATAGGCTTCCATTGGCTTCCTGTCACTTACAGGAGCAAATACAAAATGCTGAATTTGGCCTTCAGATCCCTTCATAAGCTCATCCCATCCTGACCTTTTCAATGTTCTTATTATACCTTACTCCTCTTTGGTTCACACACTGGCCTCCTGACAGTGCCACATAAGGATTCCATCTCTTGGCTACAGGCAATTTCTCTGGCATTCCTTCCTGCCTCGAACTAATCTGTGTCAACCCTAAAACTGTAAGAAACTTTAAAATACAGGGTTAAAATAAAATGATAGAAAATAAAGGTTAGACATTTTAAAGTTTTATTCTTTTAAAATTTTTTTTATTTTAATTTTTTTATTTTTAGGCAATGGGGTTAAGTGACTTGCCCAAGGACACACAGCTAGGCAATTATTAAGTGTCTGAGGCTGGATTTGAACAGGTACTCCTGATTCCAGGGCTGGTGCTCTATCCACTGTGTCACCTAGCCACCCCTTAAAAGTTTTATTCTGAAAGATCTTACCTCTAAATCTTAAAGTGGAAGCCATTTCGAAAATGACCACAAAGAACTGGCAAAGAAATTGCTCTTTTAAACGAAAACAGAGAATAGGGGAAATTATTAACCTACTTTGTGACATAATCATGAAAGTTGCACAATATCTCTTCCCAAAACTGCTCAGACTCATCCTTGTGCAGTACTGTCAGGTCTCTTGTCATTTCCTGGCAGGAGAGTCTCCAACTTTCTGCTCATTGCTTTAAGAAAGATTTTATTTATTTTGAGGTTTACAAATTTCCCCCCATTCTTGCTTCCCTCCCTCCACCCCTCCCAGAAGGCATTCTGTCAGTCTTTACATTGGTTCCATGTTATACATTGATCTCAGTTGAATGTGATGACAGAGAAATCATACAGGATTATAGTTTTGCGAAAGTATTTTCTTTACTCCATCTATTAACTTCCATCTAAAATCCCACCTTTTACTGGAAGTTCTCCCAGCCCCTTTTAATTCTCTTGCTTTCCCTTCCTATTTATCTCATATAGAGCTTGTTTTGCATCTGTAATAGCCTTGAGGCCACTGACTTGGCATTTTGGGGAGAGGGAAATCTCCAGAGCTTAGCACAGTGTCTGGCACATAGTGGGTGTCCAATAAATGAACAATTCATTTTTTTAAGAAAGATTTTATTTTATTTTATTTTTGAATTTTACAGTTTTTCCCCTAATCTTGCTCCCCTCCCCCCCCCACCCCCCCCATAGAAGGCAGTCTGTTAGTCTTTACATTGTTTCCATGGTATACATTGATCTAAAGAGAAAAAACATATTCTTAAGAAAGAAACATAAAGTATAAGAGATAGCAAAATTACATAATAAGGTAAGTTTTTTTTTTAATTAAAGTTAATTATCTTTGGTCTTTGTTCAAACTTCACAATTCTTTCTCTGGATACAGATGTTATTCTCCATTGCAGATACCCCAAGATTGTGCCTGATTGTTGCACTGATGGAATGACCATCACCCCTATGTTTCTGTTAGGGTGTACAATGTTTTTCAGGTTCTGCTCATCTCGCTCAGCATCAGTTCATGCAAATCCCTCTAGGCTTCCCTGAAATCCCATCCCTCCTGGTTTCTTTTTTTTTTCTTTTTTTTAGTTTAACTAATTTAACTCACTTTATTTTTTTTTCCAACACCAGCAACTCTGTTGTGGGTGGATCACATTCTTTATAAGTCCATCACAAAAGTTACTTCCATATTTTTCCACCCTTGCCATTGCTGATCACAACGCCCTCCTTTTGTATTTCTCCACTACCATGTACTATATTTTCTCTCTCCTTTCACTCTGACTCTGCTGTAGGGTAGCTGAGTGGCGCAGCAGACAGATCCCTGGTCCTGGGGCCAAGGGGCCCTGAGGCCCCATACTACCCCTTAGGCCCAGAATCCACCTGGCCCTGTGGTCCCGGACAGGCCATCCAATCCCAGCCCCTTGCAATAAGTAAAAAAGAAAATGTGTTATATGTGACCAGCCCCCCCGCCATGGTCCATCCTCTCCTCCATCACTCACATTCCCTCCTTCCCCCTGTCCCCCCCCCTTCTTACTCCAAATGCCTATACCCCACTGAGTATATATGCTGTTTCCTCTCCTAGCCACCTCTGATAAGGGCGAAGATTCCCTTGTTTCCCCTTGCCTTCCCCCCTTCCATATCATTGCAATAGCTCATGATAATAAAGAAAAATCTTATTATATGAAATATCTTGGCCTATTCCCCCTCTCCTTTTTCTTTCTCCTATTACATTTCCCTTTTTTTCTATTGACTCCAATTTTACACCATATTTTATCTTCGAATTCAGCTTTCTCCTGTGCTTCAACTATAAAAGCTCCCTCTACCTGCTCTATTAACTGAGAAGGTTCATATGAGTATTATCAGTGTCACTTTTCTATACAGGAATACATGCAGTTCATCATTATTAAGTTCCTCATATTTTCCCCTTCTCCTCCAATCTCTATGCTTCACCTGAGTCCTGTATCTGAAGATCAAACCTTCTGTTCAGCTCTGGCCATTCCAAAAGGAATATTTGAAATTCCCTTGGTTCATTGAAAGTCCATCTTTTTCCCTGGAAGAGGACATTCAGCCTTGCTGGGTAGTTCATTCTTGGCTGCATTCTAAGCTCTTTTGCCTTCCGGTATATTATATTCCAAGCCCTATGAGCTTCCAATGTGGTTGCTGCTAAGTCCTGTGAGATCCTGACTGCAGCTCCACGATATTTGAACTGTGTCCTTCTGGCTGCTTGTAATATTTTCTCTTTGACTTTGGAGTTCTGGAACTTGGCTATGATATTCCTAGTGGTTGGTTTTTTGGGATCTCTTTCTCGGGGGGATTGGTGGATTCTCTCCATTTCTATTTTGCCCTCTGCTTCTAGGATATCATGGCAATTTTCCTGTAGTAATTCTTTGAAAATGATGTCAAGGTTCTTTTCCTGATCATGACTTTCAGGTATTCCAATAATTTTTAAATTATCTTTCCTAAGTCTGTTTTCCATATCAGTTGTTTTTTCAGTGAGATATATCGCATTTTCTTCTAATTTTTCATTTTTTTGGTTTTGAAGTATTGATTCCTGATTTCTGGCAAATTCATCAATCTCCCTGAATTCTATTCTTTGTCTGAAGGATTTGTTCTCCTCAGGGAGTTTTCTTATCTCTTTTTTCCATCTGGCCCATTCTGATTTTTAAAGCATTCTTCTCCTCCATAACTTTTTTGAACTGTTTTATCCATTTGACCTAAACTGGTTTTTAGCATGCTATTTTCTTCAGCATTTTTTTGGATTTCCTTGACTAGGCTGCTGACTTCATTTTCATGTTTTTCCTGCATCTCTCTCATTCTCATTTCTTTTCCCAGTTTTTCTTCTAACCCCCTTATTTGATTTTCAAAGTCTTTTTTAATCTCTGTCATAGCCTGAGCCCAATTTCTGTTTTTCTTGGAGTCTTTAGATGTAGGAGCTTGTGCTTCCTCATCTTCAGACTGAGTGTTTTGATCCTTCTTGGGCTCATTTGCAAAATATTTCTCAATTGTGTTCCTCTTTTTTCTCTGCTTGCTCATTTTTCCTAGCCTGCGCCTGTTTTGGGGGTGCTTCCTGATCTTTTGGGACACTCCCACAAGGGTTTCAGTGTGTGAGGCTCTGTCCTCCCTCCTGGTCTGTGAATGACCATAAGTGCTCCCCTCTGCCACGGGGCTGAGGTGGGGGGGCCTGCTGTTCTATGGGGGGGCCTAGACTGCGATCAGGATCTGAATGTGGTCAGAGCCCCAGAGTCCTGTTCCAGGGGCAGAGGACTGAGCTCTGCAGTCTCTCTCTCTTCACTCCCCTCCCTCAGTTCAAAGGACTCATGTCCTGGGGCCTCCTGCTTACCAGCTCTGCCTGCTTCTGTTTCCTGGATCTGGAATGTAGTTGGCCAGGCAGCTTGCTGTGTGCCCTTGAGGGCTGGGCTCCACGTGCTCGTTCTGGCAGAGGTCCCCCAGTGGTCCCCCACTTTGTGCCCCATGCTCCCCGGGGTGCAGCTCAGGAGGCTCCCCCGCTGCTGTGAGCTGGGCTCCCAGTGCCCTGGGGCTGCCTCGGGGAGGCTGAAGTTCTTTTGCTCTGGTGGGCCACCCCTCTGGTGGGCCGCCCCTTCGACCCTGACCCCGGGCAGCAGAGCCTTTCTGCTCTTTTCCAGGTTACCTTGAGTAGGAGCACTGCCTCATTGGGTCCCTCTGTGGGTTCTCTCTCTTGAAAATTTAGTTAAAGTCCTTAGTTTCAAAGATTTATGAGAGAGCTCCTAGGACACCCTCCACTCTTGTTGCCATCTTGGCTCCGCCCCCCTCCTGGTTTCTAATAGCACAGTAGTGTTCCATGACATACATATACCACAGTTTGCTAAGCCATTCCCCAATTGAAGGACATTCACTTAATTTCCAATTCTTTGTTACCACAAAGAGGGCTGCTATGAATATTTTTGTACAAGTGATGTTTTTATCCTTTTTCATGATCTCCTCAGGCTATAGACCCAGTATTGGTATTGCTGGATCAAAGGGTATGCACATTTTTGTTACCCTTTGGGCATAATTCCAAATTGTTCTCCAAAAAGGTTGAATGAGTTCACAGCTCCACCAACAATGTATTAGTGTCCCAGATTGCCCACATCCATTCCAACATTGATCATTGTCTTTACTGATCATAGTGACCAGTTAGAGAGGTGTGAGGTGGTACCTCAGGGATGCTTTGATTTGTGAGCAATTCATTCTTCATTGGTCCCTTCAACAACCATAATGCCTTGCCATGCACATTGTCTTGAAACTTTTTTTTTATTAGGTTTTGCAAGGCAAATGGGGTTAAGTGGCTTGCCCAAGGCCACACAGCTAGGTAATTATTAAATGTCTGAGGATGGTTTTTAACTCAGGTGCTCCTGACTCCAGGGCCGGTGCTCTATCCACTGTGCCACCTAGCCACCCCATCTTGAAACTTTTTAGAAACCTTAAGGTTACATCAGAAATTCTTTGGGTAAGGAAAAATCCAAGTAAGGAATCCTTTCCTGACTTTTCTTCTATGTAAACAAAACTCTTTTTAATGCAGTGTGTGGGTGGTACAAATCTGCAAATTGTAAAATATGTAAATGTGAATTATTAAATATAGAAACACTGTAGCTTATTTGGACATAAAGGTCTTGCAGTGGTATTGTTGTTTTCTTATGGATCAGGACTTTCTTTTGTTAAAGCAATTTTCTCATGTACTATCACTTTTTTGAAGTATATTTTTGCGTGTTTTCTCTCCTATTGGGTTTTGAACTCCCTGAGGGCAAAGTTCTTGTATTTTGTCACTTTATGTATTTCCAGAACTTAGTATAGTACCTGGCAAATAGTGGATGCTTAATAAATGTTAATTTACTGCCTGGATTATATAAATCAGGAAATTGAGTCACATGCAAAGCAAAATCATTTGTTTCATATTTGGGAGGTAACTCAATGGTGGAAAGCGGTAATATTCCAACTTCACTACTGTAGGTGTAATAAGGGTCATTGGAGATGACATGTTTCTCAGTTCCATGTTTCTTTATTTGGTTTGGTCTTGCCATTTCATTTTATCCTTACGTTAAAAGAGAATTGAAATCTAGACAGGAAATATTTTTCCTTGAAGACTATTAGAATTAGAAAATATTTCCAATGAATAGAATTAACAAATATTTTGCGTCTATAATTTCTAACTCAGGTGACAGATCAGGAAATAACTGTTTTTTTATATACAATGTAATAATTTAACCAGGTCTCAGTATTTTTGCTGAGTTTTTGTGTTTCCCTTCTGAAATCCACTGGTGTCAGTTTAAACTAAATTCTGTAGGCCTAATTTTATGGCTCTGTAAAATCCCAGTCTTTGTCTGAGTGTCTTCTTGTATGTTTTGCCTCTAGCTTTGCAGATTTATAGCTACTGTGTATCATTGTAATTCTAAGTAAAATGTTATTGCACGCACTTTTACTGCTCTTTACTTAAATAGTCCTTTAAGCTTTCCTTTGTTTTTGGAGGAAATTATGACTCTCACTCAAAATTGATTTGTAGGCTTGCTGTCTTCAAAAGAGAAAAGACTGGGTTCTCTGAAGGACTCATTGGTATAACAGAGTATTTGTAACAGTGGTTTTAAGGTACACGATGAGAGGAATTTCAGAATGTCCCATCTGTTCTTCTAAAAAACACAGATATTAATGATTTGAATATAAATTGATCCTGTTATTGTTGACTTGTTGAATCACATTCATTTATTAGAATATATTTCAGAGTTCATTTTTTTCCCTTTGATATTAGGAAAACTTAAAAGTTCTTATTAGGTCAACTGAGGGTTCAAAAAGAGATGAAAAAGGAGAGCTCACTTAGGGTAGAGATAAGAAAACTAAAGAAGAATATTAGGTGAAATACAGATTGAATAAATGAAGTAAAGTTAGAAAATACAATTGGGCATAATTAAACATTATTTAATAGAACCATAGAAAAAAGATAATAATCTTTCACTGAAATGATTGGTTGCTTATTTGGACCCATTTCAACCTCTTAAATGCGTATAAACCTACTCAAGATTTATTGTACTTTACAGTTACAGTACATGGGCATAGTGACTATTGTAACTGGAAATAAATTTTGTATTTTGCACTGTCAAAAATCCAGTAATATTACTGATCATTGTAACACACTTTGCACTGACTTTCAGTGTGACCTTGGCCATGTTTTCACTGGTAGGGCCAAAGCTATCAAACACCTCGACTATCCTGACCAGAAACAAACTGTCCAATACAAGATCCCTGACCACTCCCAATGCAGGTCTTGGACAACTCTTAAAACATTGACTTTTCCCATGGACCCTGAGTGGGTATGGAGACTTGGTGGTGGTGGGGGGTGTTAAGCTCCCTTTCCTTCTGACCTCCTATACCCAAAATAATCACCAGCTGACCTGCCTGTTTAATTTGCAATACCTAAAACCTATGTGGCTTTTAGAATCTTTTAACTTTCTCTGGCACTTTCCTGCAGTTGTAAGGACTTCTTAATAAGCTTTTTTTTTCTTTTTATACCTGCATTCCTGGGTTGATTTGTGATTCATCATAGGAAAAAAAAGAACTCTCCTGCAATAGTACTGGAGAAAAAGTACAGTTAAATAGCATAATGGCTAAAATGTCTTTTTTTTATTTTCTTTTTTTTGCAAGGTATTGGGGTTAAGTGGCTTGCCCAAGGCCACACAGCTAGGTAATTATTAAGTGTCTGAGACCAGATTTGAACTTAGGTACTCCTGACTCCATGGCCAGTGCTCTATCCACTGTTCCACCTAGCTGCCCCATGGCTAAAATGTCTTTAAAAATTCAAGGAGACCTGAATTCAAGTTCTGACTCAGATACTTGTAACCCCTCAGCAAGTTTCTTAATTTTTCTGAAGTTCACTTTCCTCATCTGTAAAATGGGAATAATAACAGCACTTACTTCACCTGTTATAGGGCTATAAGTGCTAGCTATTGTTGTTATTGTTACTTGGCTAAGCAAAGAGAGAGAGGTTGCAGCTGGGATAATAGGAAATAATCACTCCTTTTAAAATATAATTTAGTTTTTGAGTTCCAAAGTAGAGAGAAATCCTTTTTTAACATAGGGTTCCTCCCTCCCTCCCTCCCTCCCTCCCTCCCTTCCTTCCTATTTTAAAAAAAGTTATAATTTTTTTTCTAATCACATGCAAAGGTACTTTTCAGCATTCATCTATTTGCAAGTTTATGTTTTCTCTCACCTTCCTCTCCCTACTCCCTATGCATGTTAGTGAACAATTTGGTAAAAACTGCACATGTACAATTGAGTTTAACATATTTCCATATTAGTCATGTTGTGAAAGAGGAATAAGAACCAAGGGGGAAAACCTTGAGAGTGAAAGAAAAACATAAGTTAAAAAAAAGTGAACATAGCATGCATTGCTCTGTATTCACACTCCATACAGGAGCTGGATGGTATTTTCCAGCATAAATCTTTTAGAATTGTGTCCTTGATCACTGAATTGCTGAGAGCAGCTACATCCATCATAATTAATCTGTCTCATAATGTTGTTATTAATGTGTACACTGTTCTTTTAGTTCTGCTCACTTCATTCAACATCAGTTCATGCATGTCTTTTTTCTAAAGTCTGCTCATGATTTCTTACATAGAAATACATTTCTTACAAGTACAATAGTACTTGATAACATTCATATACTATAACTTAATTCAGGCATTCCTACTTGATGGATTATCTCCTCAATTTCCAGTTCTCTGCCTCTCCAAAAAGAGCTGCTATAAATATTATCCTTTCTTTCTTCCTTTTCTTTCTTTTTAATTTATTTTTTTCACTCTGTTGTTTATTATACCCTCTGTTTTGTTTACTAAAAGACAAAAATCTTTGATTTCTTATTCTTTTAGTCATTTTTTAGAAAAAGCCCTGGTTTGATAGATGGCTTCTTCCCTGTAACTGTGAAATATTCCATATAATTTAAAAAATTACCTTTTCTTGCTCCTGTCCTTAAAGGGAAACCTTTTTGTGATATTAAAGGAAATTCTAAAGCAAATGAAAAGTAAAATTGGAAATTTAGTTTCAAAAGGCCTAGGGGAAAAGGTACATATTTTTTTTTAAATGAAGAAAACTCGAGGTAGCATTTGCCAGCTTCTTAATGTCTATTAAGATCCCTGCCTTACCAGCTTTATTTTGGTAGATTTTTTTTCAGAAAGTAGCAACCTTCCTATATCAACTGTGAGGTAAATGCTGTAAATAGGTACTAAACTAGGAGAAAGGGTAAAAGAATGATAAGGCATGGGATTGAAGAGTTGCAATCATTTACTTTTTTATGTTTATATTTTATTTTTATTTCATTTTTTCATTTTCATTTTGTACACATTTTTTTTACACTAATAAAATATTCTTGTTTAAGAGTAAACAAAATACCTCTCTCCCCCCATGAATATAGACTTGCTTGGGCCATAAAGTAAAGGGGAGAGAAAAAAAATTAATAGTAATAATTGTAGGTATGGCCAGGTGGCGCAATGGACGAAGCACCAGCCCTGGAGCCACGAGCACCCGAGCCCACATCCAGCCCCGTAGACCCAACAATCACCCAGCCGTGTGACATGCAAGCCACCGAATCCCCACTGCCCTGCAAAAACCAAAAAGAAGAAAAAAAAAGACATAAAATAAAATAGTAATAATAGTAGGGGTGGCTGGGTGGCAGACAGAGCATTGGCCCTTGAGCCAGGAGCACCCGGGTCCAAATCCGGCCTCAGACACCCAAATATCACCCTGCTATGTGGCCCCAGCCAGGCCACCCAGCCCCATTTGCCCTGCACTCTCTCCCAAATAATAATAATAAAAAATGTGCTTCAGTCTTTCTTCCAACACCAACAACTCTGTCACGGGTGGATCACATTATGATTAGTCCATCGCAAAAGTTACTTCCATATTTTTCCAACGTTGCCATTGCTGATTGCTACTCCCTCCTTTCTTATTTCTCCACTACCATGTACTATATTTTCTCTCTCCTTTCACTCTGACTCTGCTGTAGGGTCGCTGAGTGGTGCAGCATACAGATCCCTGGTCCTCGGGCCAAGAGGCCCTGAGCCCCCATACTACCCCTTAGGCCCAGAATCCACCTGGCCCTATGGTCCTGGGCAGGCCTTCCAATCCCAGCCCCTTGCAAGAAGTAAAAAAGAAAATGTGTTATATCTGACCACTCTCCCCCCATGGTCCATCCTCTCCTCCTTTATTCACATCCCCACCCCTTCCCCCTGCTCCCCCCTCCTTCTTACTCCAGATGCCTATACTCCATTGAGTATATATGCTGTCTCCTAGCCACCTCTGATGAGAGCAAAGGTTCCCTCATTCCCCCTTGCCTCCCCCCTTCCATATCATTGCAATAGCTCATTGTAATAAAAAAAATCTTCTTATATGAAATATTTGGCTTATTCCCCCTCCCCTTTTTCTTTCTCCCATTCCATTTCCCTTTTTTTTCTATTGACTCCATTTTTACACCATATTTTATGTTCAAATTCAGCTTTCTCCTGTGCTTCAACTATGAAAGTTCCCTCTACCTGCTCTATTAACTGAGAAGGTTCATATAAATATTATCAGTGTCATTTTTCTATACAGGAATGCATATAGTTCATCAAGTCCCTGATATTTTCCCCTTCTCCTCCACTCTCCATGCTTCACCTGAGTCCTCTATCTGAAGATCAAACCTTCTGTTCAGCTCTGGCCATTCCAAAAGGAATATTTGAAATTCCCTTGGTTCATTGAAAGTCCATCTTTTTCCCTGGAAGAGGACATTCAGCCTTGCTGGGTAGTTCATTCTTGGCTGCATTCTAAGCTCTTTTGCCTTCCGGTATATTATATCCCAAGCCCTACGAGCTTCCAATGTAGTTGCTGCTAAGTCCTGTGTGATCCTGACTGCAGCTCCACGATATTTGAACTGTGTCCTTCTGGCTGCTTGTACTATTTTCTCTTTGACTTGGGAGTTCTGGAACTTGGCTATAATATTCCTAGGGGTTGGTTTTTTGGGATCTCTTTCTCGGGGGGTTTGGTGGATTCTCTCCATTTCTATTTTGCCCTCTGCTTCTAGGATATCATGGCAATTTTCCTGTAGTAATTCTTTGAAAATGATGTCAAGGTTCTTTTCCTGATCATGACTTTCAGGTATTCCAATAATTTTTAAATTATCTTTCCTAAGTCTGTTTTCCATATCAGTTGTTTTTTCAATGAGATATTTCACATTTTCTTCTAATTTTTCATTTTTTTGGTTTTGAAGTATTGATTCCTGATTTCTGGCAAATTCATCAATCTCCCTGAATTCTATTCTTTGTCTGAAGAATTTGTTCTCAGAGAGTTTTCTTATCTCTTTTTCCATCTGGCCAATTTTGCTTTTTAAGGCATTCTTCTCCTCAATAACTTTTTGAACTGTTTATCCATTTGACCTAAGCTGTTTTTTAGCATGCTATTTTCTTCAGTATTTTTTTGGATTTCCTTGACTAAGCTGCTGACTTCATTTTCATGTTTTTCCTGCATCTCTCTCCTTTCTTTTCCCAGTTTTTCTTTCAACTCCCTCATTTGATTTTCAAAGTCTTTTTTTGAGCTCTGTCATAGCCTGAACCCAATTTCTTTTTTTCTTGGAGTCTTTAGATGCCAGAGCTTGTGCTTCCTCATCTTCAGATTATTTTGATCCTTCTTGGGCTCATATGCAAAATATTCCTCAATGGTGTTCCTCTTCTTTCTCTGCTTGCACATTTTCCCAGGGTGGGCCTGGTTTTGGGGTGCTTCCTGAGCTTTGGGGACACTCCCACAAGGGTCTTAGTGTGTGAGGCTCTGTCCTCCCTCTTGGTCTATGAATGACCATAAGTGCCCCCCTCTGCCATGGGGCTGAGGTTGGGGGGGCCCTGCTCTTCTATGAGGGGGCCTAGACTGCAATTAGGATCTGAATGTGGTCAGAGCCCCAGAGTCCTGTTCCAGAGGCAGAAGACAGAGCTCTGCAGTCTCTCTCTTTCACTCCCCTCCCTCAGCTCAATGGGCTCATGCCCTGGGGGCTCCTGCTTACTGGCTCTGCCTGCTTCTGTTTCTGAATCCGGGCTGCAGAAAGACCAGGCTGCTGGCTGTGTGCCCTGAGTGTTGGGCTCCACCTGCTCGCTCTTGCAGAGGTCCCCCGCTGTTGCCCCATTTTGTGCCCAGTGCTCCCCAGGGTGCAGCTCAGGAGATTCCCCCGCTGCTGTGAACTGGGGCTCCCAGTGCCCTGGGGCTGCCTCCAGGAGGCTGAAGTTCTTTCGCTCTGGCGGGCTGCCCCTCTGACCCCGGGGAGCAAAGCCTTTCTGCTCTTTTCCAGGTTACCTTGAGTAGGAGAACTGCCTTGCTGGGTCCCTTTGTGGGTTCTGTCTCTTGAAAGTTTAGTTAGAGTCCTTAGTTTTAAGTTTTATCAGAGAGTGCTTAAGACTGGATCCCTTCTTGTGGCAATCTTGGCTCCGCCCCCAGTCATTTACTTTTGATAATGCTTTTATTTCTTTTGAAGAAAATGAGGAAATAATAGTACAAAACTTGTAGAAGAGGGCATTTCCTGATAATTGCCTTATCCAAGATAAAAATCTTGACATTTTCATGTGTGAAGTGGTAGATGGTGATAATAGTATGAAGGAACTTTTAGACTTGGAAGAACTTAATTGTGTTGTTATCTTGGACAGACCTAGCTAATATGTATGGAGATCTGATTTCCTATGGATACCAAAAAGCTTTTTTTGTTTTTGCTTGATGTGAATAATAATATTATCCATTAATTTTTCTGATTATTCAACCACTATTGCCTTTCTGTTAAGACAGATTTCCTTAATATGGACTATAAATAGATTTCAGATGTTCCATGAACTTTGTTTTAAAATATTTTGATAACTAAATTTCAGTATAATGGATTCCCCTTAATTCATTTAAAAAATTTTTCTGAGAAGGGGTCCTTGGGCCCTTAATGAAACTGCCAAAGGACTGTGAGACACATAAACATCCAAGAATCCCTGATTTAATATCAGCATATTGTGTCATCCATAAATCTGTATCATTTCATCAAGTTCATTTCTTATTCTTTCCACAGAATGTAAAATCCAAGGACTTGAAAAGAAAGCTTCTTACTCAACACCAGAAGGACTTCTGAAAGAAATTGCCTCAGGACTCCCATCAGATACTAATTTGGTGGAAGCATCATGTGCTGAAATTTAACAAAAGGGCAACCAGTCCACCTTTGTGCTATTGTCCTAGTCACCATGTTGTTTGCAGCTCTTTGAGCTCTAGACACAAAGGGAGAGAGTTGAGAACTTGAAAATGAGGCCATGGACTGGTTCCTGGCGTTGGATTATGCTCATTCTCTTTGCTTGGGGGACCTTGTTATTTTACATAGGTGGACACTTGGTACGGGACAATGATCATCCTGATCACTCTAGCAGAGAACTCTCCAAGATACTTGCAAAGCTTGAACGCTTAAAACAACAGAATGAAGACTTGAGACGAATGGCGGAGTCTCTCAGGTAGGTAGTTAGGAAAAATGAAAAAATGTTTTGGAATTTTCTGGTATAATTATATTTCAGATGATTCTTGAAAAATATTTTTTTTCCCTTGGCAAAAATTAAATTGTTACTAGATCACATTTGGTAATGATGATTTGTGTGTATGTTTCATATGTAAAACAGGTATGGTAAAATTTTCTTTGATCATTTTTTAAAAATGCATGAGAGTTCATCATAAGTATCCATAATTGAAGCATACTTTAGTTTATGGCATATTCATTTGAATGGGTCGCTCACAAAGCTGATGTCTAAGATCATGATGTCTTGTATGAACATTAGTTAGAAAATAAATGACTCAGATTTGAATAGGAATAGGACCTGGTGGTCTGGATTATGTCTAGACTATTTCAGTATTTTAATTTCCCCAAGCTGCTTTCTGAAATAAATATTTCCTTCTTATTAGTGATATTTCACCTGACACATATCTCTGAGATAATAAGAAAGTTTGGAATACCCCCCCTCCCATCCCCTAATGAAAAGTTTTTTTTAACTTTCTAGTGACATATTCAACCCTCTACTACTTAAATATGTTACATTCAGGTGCTAATCTTTACTGGCAAATGGAAGTTCCTTATTGGTGGTACTCTATACGCATGACATCACAGGTCTGGTCAATGTTGTCAAAAAAATTAGCACATTTCTTCCACCCATGCAATAGTCTATGAATGATGGCATACCATAATCTTTGAACATGTTAAATTGAAGGGTATCTTAAAGACTATAGTAATTTTTACAAAACTCTTAGCTGTCTAGAATTGAATATTTTTGTGTCAGAGTCAATCAACATTTATTAAACATTTACCATGTACCTGACACTATACTAAGTACTGGAAATACACAGAAGGGTAAAAGACAATCTCTACCCTCAAGGAACTCACAGTCTAATGATGGAAAATAACACATAAAAAGAAGCTAAAATCTTGGAGGATAGGAAGAATGAGTAAGAGCATGATGAAGTCCTGTAGACAGGTTGGGAAATGATGAAGTCATTGTCAAGGAATCCTCTTTAAATGGAGGATGTGGGAAAAGCCCTATTGATGTCTTTTGACCCCCTTCTACAGTTTGAGGAAGGTTAAATATTACTGAGGAGGTATGAATTTTAGAGGTGATATGTCTTTTTTTTTCTTTTGCAGATTTTTGCAAGGCAAATTGGGTTAAGTGGCTTGCACAAGGCCACACAGCTAGGGAATTATTAAGTGTCTGAGACCATATTTGAACCCAGGTACTCCTGATTTCAGGGCTGGTGCTTTATCCACTGCGCCACCTAGCCACCCCATGATATGTCCTTTTGCAGGATACCGAGTTTCTAGAGATTATGAAGTCTAGGAGAGCATCTTGGAGGGAAATGAAGTATAACTATTATATCATCTATTTTTTTTCCTGGAAAAATTGTTTACAATAAGTTAACAAAAGTGATACTAAAGGGAAAGATTCACTTCATTGGATAGTGAAGTGGAAGGATCCTGCATATGTGTCAAGTGAAATAACATTAATAAGAAGGTAGATTTCTGTTTCAGAAATTTAAATAACTTAGGCTTGAATATTGACTCTGCTACTTAGTGCCTATGTGATCTTAAGCTAGCAAATTAGCCTTTCTGTGTTGCTTTATTTCTTATCTGAAAAAAAATGAGGGGGTTGGACTAGATGTTTTAAGGATTCTTTCCAGCATCTATGATCCTATGAATGAAATGTAGTTATTATTTATTATTCTTAAAAGAGGTCAAATTTGAATCAGTTTGAGTTAAATCTCATTGGGAAATAAGCTGTCTAGATGAGAATTTTTCCAGAGGACATTAGTTGCTTAAAAAAGTAAGCAAAGATAAACCATGTCTGTGACATCAAAACGATTGCTCATATTGCATAAGATTGCTTATGCAATTACTAAATGTAAAAAGCCTCATTAGATTGGAGAAATTGCTAGCTACAATTATTGATATGGTTGAAATGATGCTTAGCAAATTATATGCTAAAGCACTTGGAATGGTTCCACTTGGGGAATGGGCCAGGGAGAGAGAAGAGAAATACTTATTTGTCTGAAGACCTTTGCAATAAGTTGAGAAGCTAAAATCTTATTTTGCATTACATTTGAAAAAATCAACAGATGTAGTTAAAGATGTTCATTTGATTGCATATATATATGTATATATATATATATATATGTATACACTTTGCCGTTAAGACTGATGTTAAGGAAGAATTATTACTTTGCTAATGTATTGGTGGCAGTTCCATATCAAAAGAGATTTTCATTATAATTGACAGTTTTTTAAAAATGAAAATGATATAATATGAGACTGATGGAGCATAATCATTATAAGGACAAAAATACAGTTACACATAATAACTTCCATAGAAAAATATTAGTGAGGAGTTAATATTTTTCAAGTTATTATAACATTAATTAACTTTATTTTAAAAATCCCATTGTAAAGAAGGAATTTTGTAAAACTATACGATGATATGGGGTTAAAGCATAAAAGGGCTTTCTTATGCCAAAGTATTTGAAGTGTTCTTGAACTAGAAGACAAAATGACCACTTTTTATTATAGATTATAATAAATATGTGGCAAATTCATTTTATAACAAGAATTTTATCCTGAATTCTAGGTATTTAGTAGATTTGTGTGAAAAACATACAAAGTTCTCAAATTTGTTTTCTGATCTTGAAAGACCTAAATATTTCTAAATGTGAATATATAAGGAACACATTTGTCATAGATGCAAGACAGTTTGTCTTATCACATATTTACATGAATGTATCTTACTTTTATAAGTGGAAATAAGCCCTTGAATCTGAAAATATTATGTTTTGTGGATGAAGAATTTTCTTGTTTCTCAAAAAGAAGCAGTACCAATTTTTTTTACCATTTATGATGCCTTATCTGTGTGAAATAGGGTTTTCTGTTTTAGCTTTTACAAAGATAAAGTAACATTCTCTAAAATACTGATTTATTAATGAAATAAATTAATAATACTCTCTAAAGCAATTGGAATGAGAGCTCTCTGAATTTAAGGAGTTGATAAATGTGGAGGACTTGATCAATTTCTTCTCTCTATTTCACTCCTACAATGAATGGCAAATGACTATTGTCATTATGTGGAATTCATTTGTACAAGGAAAGGGGAAAAAGGGAGGAAACCACACTTTAGACATATTTATCCAACTAAAAAGTATTACTAAATGATATTCTTTACAGCTATCTTGAGAAAGAAATAGAATGTGCTGGACCTCCAAATCAGAATGATGTGGTAGATGATTATAAGGCTTCTTGGCTTTCTCTTTATTTTACAGGGAAAATGTCATCAGTGAAATGTATTAGAGAAACTTCATTTGGGGAGAGGGCAGGGTGTTCCAGGACTGATTATTATTGAAGAGCCAGGTATTCTCTGTTACCTCTCTTTCTAGGTCCATCCTTTAGGATCTTTGAATATATTAGCTGGTTTGTTGGGAATGCAAGTATGGTGTTAGAAAATTTTCACATTTATTCATGGTTACTTAACAAGGGAATGTGAAGATTTTTGTCTAAAAGGTCAGGTGCAATGGGGCTGTTTGAACCATATTGAGCCTTAATTGTGAATATTGGGGAAAAAATAGAGGATATTTTGACTGGTAAAATACAGAATGGTTTACACAAGATACTAACCAGTTGATATGGCTTTTCCCAGGAAGTTTAAGGAGTATCAGAAGGATGGCTTTAATACTTTTCTCAAGTGAAAATGAAGGGCCTTATAGGAGTTCACATAATTCCTGCTACTTCCCCTTGGGATTCTACTGATTATTTATCCTATTTTAACTATTTCCTTTCTTTTGCTTTCATACATAAAGTCAGACAAACTAGCTCTTTATGCCAACCTATTCTTTTCTTCCCCATTACATTTCCCCCCTTCTCTAATCTTCAGTGTCTTCCTATATTACTGGTTTCATCCCTACTACCTTTGAACATGACCAAGTCTTTCCCCATCTTATGACTTTTAGGACTGCATAGGGTCAGCTGTTTGATGTACATGATGGATATGAGAAGAGAAACATCTGAAACTATGGGTCTTATGCCGGTCTTACCGGTCTTATGAGTATCTCCTTGTGAAAGCAGCAAAAGGATTAAATCTCAAAGTGTAGTGCTTATAACTGTAGCATTCAGAGTTATCCAAACTCTTCCCCTACACTATTCTTGTCTGTGCCCACCATGTCCCCTTCTCCCTTCTTTCTTCTCTCTGCCCCAGTATAAAAATCTGAAGGGAAACAAGTAGTTTTTGCTGAGGTTAGCACCCTAAAGAACATGTTGGTGAGTGGGTCTTCAGTTATTATTATTTATTGGGTTTCTTCAAATCTTTTTCTCGTCATTAGTGAATTTCATAATTTTTGGAACTTTTGCTCTCATCACACAAAAATATTCCATTTGCTTGATCCACAATATTAATATTCTTCTATATGATTCCTCCACCTTGTATTGCTCCATTCTCTCTATGCTTCTTTTTTTATCTATCTATCTATTTATTTATCTATCTATTTATTTATTTATGCAAGGCAAATGGGGTTAAGTGGCTTGCCCAGGACCACACAGCTAGGTAATTATTAAGTGTCTGAGGCCGGATTTGAACTCGGGTACTCCTGACTCCAGGGCCGGTGCTCTATCCACTGTGACTCCTAGCTGCCCCCTCTATGCTTCTTTTAAATCCATTCTTAGCCTTTATCAAAACCACCTGCCTTTTGATCCTTTCTCAGACAATTATCTTTGTTCTGATAAACTATTTTTTTTTTTAGGTTTTTGCAAGGCAAATGGGCTTAAGTGGCTCGCCCAAGGCCACACAGCTAGGTAATTAGTAAGTGTCTGAGGTCGGATTTGAACTCAGATACTTCTGACTCCAGGGCTGGTATTCTATCCACTGCACCACCTAGCCACCCCCCCCCCCCCCCATATCACTTTGTTCCTTTATAATTCAATTCTTTAGCTAACCAATTTAACTCTACACTATTGCCTTTTCCTCTGCCAAATCTAGCACTAGTTGCCTATTTAGTGTTGCAAGAAGTCTTAATTTGCATATCAAGCAGATTCTCCATGTATAAGATGTACCCTTTTTTGAGCAATTTGGGGTCTAAGAACTAGGAACTCTTTTATACAGTGCTTGCAGATTTTTTTACTTGCATTTCCTGCCGTTCAGTCCTTGTTGTCTTTGTGCTTATTGTTTGACATTTGTTACCAGTATATTAGGTTACATTTTGCCAAGTTCTACCCAGAAATGGCTTGGAAAAGATTTTTGTACAGTGCTGAATTCAAATTCAAAGTGATCCAGTTTGCAAAAGTGAATGGAGATCGTGCTACTGAAAGTCAATTTGGTCCTCCTTCGACTGAGAAAACAATCGAGATTGGCTATTCGAAGAAGAAATCCAACTGAAAACCTCCGGCAGAAGAAGGCCACAACAGGCATGTCAGCCAGATGGTTAGAGAGGGAATGGAAGAGCAAAGGGCCAGGGAAATTCCTGTGTCCACAAAGGTGGTTCACAGCAGGAGGTCAGAAGAATTGTGATGAAAAAGAAGTGACTGATTTCTTTTTTATTCCCCCCCCCCCCCCCCCCCCCCCCCCCCAGTTTTTGCTAGGCAATGGGGTTAAGTGGCTTGCCCAGGGCCACACAGCTAGGTAATTATTAACTGTCTGAGGCTGGATTTGAACTCAGGTACTCCTGATTCCAGGGCTGGTGCTCTATCCACTGCACCACCTAGCTGCCCCAGAAGTGACTGATTTCAAAGGAGACAGACACAATGGGTGCTTCAGGTTCATGAAATGGAATGGACTGAGCATATGTCCAGGTACCAGACTTGCCCAACAGATACCTGAAAGCTATGAGCAGAAGAAGGTCAAATTCCTTGAATTTCATGATGAATAAAACTTGAGTTCTGTAACTTTATGTAATACTTTTTTCAAATTTTGGGCTCCAAAATTAAGGTGTGTATTATACATGGAGAAATATGATACATTTTGAATCTATGGTATCCAACTTCAAGTGGACTCTGACTGAAGTTAGATAAGTCATGTTATTCCTCCTTCATTGATAACCTTAATTTTACTCCCCTCTTAAGTTATTCCAAAGCTTCTCTTCTCTAGCTCTGCCCGTGTCCTCTTTCCCTACTCTTACTTGCCAATGACCTCAAAATGTTAAGGACATTCACTATATGTGTATTCCCACTTTTCTTTAAAGATCTTTTTGCATCAACCCCCCACCCCCGCCATTCTTTCCACTCATTTTTGCTAACCCTGTGATCCTTTTTGCTGAGGTTAGCACTTCTTGATGTTTGTCGCACACATAAGCACACATATATTTGTACATAGTTAGATTAAAAAAAATTATTCCCTCTTTTTTCCTCTTAAGATTTTTGTGTATTAAGAGCCTACTATCCTGAGCCTCCTCTCCAGCCCACCCTATGTTCCCATGGAATCTGAAACAGTATTTCAGATATAGAATTTCAAGGGGAGGTAGGGGAAATTGTATGCATCTCTCTGAGGCCCAAAATTCTGACTCTAGAAAGTAAAAAGTATCTTCCTGGCATTCCTCCTTAACTTACAGGGGAAATTTATACCCACATTGACAGGTTAGTATCCTGTGTTAACTTTTTCTTTCTTTTGCTTTCATTCATTAAATCAGCCATAAAATGATCCCTTTATCCCAACTGTTCTTGTCTTCTCCAGTAGATTCTCCCCTCAATCATTCCCTCCCTCTAACCTTCAGTGTCTTCATTTGTACTGGTTACTACCTTCAGATATGACTAAAAATTTCCCTTTTTAAAAAAAAATTGTTAGATCCTCTTATCTCTTTAAGTTCCCTTCCCTTTCTTAACCAAACTCCTAGAAAAAGCAGTTTAAATCCTTAACCTTTTGCAGAGTGTGGCTTCTAACCTCATTCAACTGAGACTGCTTTCTTTAAATCAAATCTCTTAATTACCAAATCACATAATCTTTTTCTTCCTGTCTTCATTCATTTTTAACACACACATTACTACACATACTCTGCTTCAATTGCATTGCTTTCCATCCTCTCCTCCTGAATGTTCTTTCTTTGGGATTTTTGACACTAGTGTCTCCTGGTTCTCCTCATATCTATCTGATCTCTCTTCCCTTTCCTTTGATGGTTCATGATTAATAGCATTCTGCTAAGGATGGGTATTACCCAAGGTCTATATCCTGTGCTCTCTTTTCTCTCTACATTCTAACTCTTGCTGACTTCTTCTCTACCCTTGAATTTAATTATTATTCCCTTATAGACTTTTCCCAGATCTATATAAACAAGTCTTATTTCTCCCCAGTGCTTCAGTCTGATATCATCATCTGCCTATTGCATATTTCAGACTGGATGTTTCTTAGACATCATGAACTTAGCATGCCTAAAACATAACTCATTATAATATTTTTCCTAAACCTCCTCCTTTTTCAAACTTCCATCTTTCTATTTGCAGGCACCAGCATTCTCCCAGTCTCCCAGTTTTATAACTTCCATATTATCTTTGATCCTCACAGTCATTTATTCTACAGATGCAATCATTGACCAAATCTTGGTGGGGCCTAAAGTTATCCAAGGTTTTCATATTTATGGGGACCTTTTGCCTGCAAGAGTCAAGATACAAAGTAGTTATTTTGTGAGGCAAAAGATCTGGGGGCTCTTAAGACATTCTGTAGGAGGCTGTGCTTAACCTGTGCTTTGAAAGAAGCTAAGGATTTTAATAGGTAGCCATGGGGAGAGAGCAATTTAGACCAAGGGCACAATCTGTACAAAGTCACAAAGACAAGAAATGGAATTATTTTTTAATGGGGAACAATAGGTAGATTAGGTCATGGAAAGCTAAGCAGTAGAATTGCAACAGCTTTGCAATGTAGATAGAATATCTAGATTCAGATTTCCCCCCGACTCTTCCTGATCTGGGTGACCATGTATAAATCACTAAACCTCATGTTTCCTTCTCTTTAAAGTATGAGTAATACCAATACCACCTGTAGTATTTCCTACATAGAGAGCTTTTGAGGTCCAAGTGAGATATAAAGGACTTTTTAAATTGTAAATTGTCATTAATAAAGAAAAGCATTTATAGTATTGTTTGTTGTGTTTGTAATCCAAATTGTGATAGTTCAGAGAAGTATGTTTAAGGTGTTGACTATGTAATGTCAGACATGGTGACCCCCATGAGTAGGATCTAGTTAAATATTAAATCCTAGATTTATAGAAACCAGAGAAAAATGAATAACCAAAGCTATGACTTCTAGTTTCAGGTGTAAGAGCATTATCAATAAATAGTCTTTGAGTTATTTTCAGAATGGTAAAAGAGTTGGAGTCTGGGTCACAAAAGCTTTTATGTTTCATAGGATGTTCTTTTTTTCTGCTAAGCAGATTTTTGCCTTCTGTTGATATAAACCTTTGAACAGTTCTTCAGTTTGCTACGAGTCTTCACTCACTTGTGATACCTGACTTTACTGATTTCTAGTAATCTACTTTCTGTTCTGTGGAGGAAATCATGTCTTTAATCCTTTGTCCTGTATGTATTTAAGTATGTTTTTAAATCATATAGGACATGGATGCAGAAAAATTTATAGAAATATTAGAATCCTTAAGAATCCTACCATATGCTATGTTAACTTGTGACACTAACTGCTAATAATGTAAAACACATTCTCCATGTAGCTTCCTTTGTAATGCTATGTGTTTTATGCATTTAACAGTATTTTGTGAAGATAGTCCATAGGTTTCATCAGACTGACAAATGGGACTGTGTCACAAAAAGGTTAAGAATCTTTTGTATAGATGACTGTGCAAATGAACTGTAATGATACATATTAAATTCATACTTTTAGAAAATTATATGCTAACATTTAATATAAATATATAAAAATATTTCATATATATAATGAATAAATATGTAAAGCATATTCCTATCTTATATGTTAAAGCAGTATCCAACCCACTTTCCTCTTGAGGTTATGATATTTTTACAAACCATGGAAATAGAGATTTACTTTAGAAAAGCCTGATATTTATTTAGCATGACGTCATATATATGGGCCTCCTACTTCCTGCTTCCTCAATGAGTGGAGGAAGGGCCAGAAGGAAGGAAAGAATTTAGAAATGCAAATAGAAATAAAATTTTAAAAATTTAGAAGAGATTAAAAGCCACTAAGTTTGAAGGAAGAAGGAGGAGCTTGGCTGCTATTCAAATTGGTTTTGTGACTTTTTCCTGAACCATAATTCTACTAACATTTTTTGTAATTATTTACCACCCTATGTTTTCTGGTAGTTAACCATTAAAGGAACCAAAGTGCAAAGATAATTCAAATAATGGCAGAATTAGATTAGAGTGCTAATTAATCTATATGCAATACAAGTCTGAGATAAATTTACATTTGTTAAAAACAAATCTGGAAGCTTGAAGTTGTTTTTGTTTTTTTGTTTCAGGAAGTTAATTTTAAAAGCAATTAAGCAAACCTTTTCTACACACATTTGCTAATTTTGTTGACATTGTTACAAATTTAGGAAAATAATCTTAAAATTATATTTTTCTGAGGAAAATAAATGTGAAAGATTTGAATTGAATTAAATGGTAGGGCTTTTTTGGGGTTTTTTTTGGCAGGGTGGCTTTTAGATTCTATTTTTTGTAGCTACAGAGTGCTATTTTGCTTTATTAGCTGCATTGTCTTTGCAAAAGATGGTATTCATTTGATTACTGGAGTAATTGTACTTGTCTTTATCAGAACTTTTCTTTGTAGGTTAAAAATGGCATTTAAAAAAATCCTTTTATGTCCATTGAACTCTATGTACACATCTTTTTGATTTTTTTTTTTTTTTTTTTAGGTTTTTGCAAGGCAGACAGGGTTAAGTGGCTTGCCCAAGGCCACACAGCTAGGTAATTATTAAGTGTCTGAGACTGGATTTGAACCCAGGTACTCCTGACACCAGGGCCAGTGCTTTATCCACTACGCCACCTAGCTGCCCCTTTTTGATTTTTTAGTAAGAATTTTCAAAGACTGAAAAATTGTAATCTTTGCTATCGTTCTTTCTGCAGGGTCCTTTTTAATGGCTATGTCTTAAATTTCTTTCGAATCTTATAACTTAATTGTTTACTCAATAAATAATTGTTTTACTTGAGGGGTGTTTTATTAAGGGAAAGTGAGTATGTAGTATTGATAGCTAGCTTTCCTCTAATTCCCTTAAGGAACTTTGCATAAGGTCACATTTAATTAGGGGACAAGTTAAGATTTGAACCGTATTCATGGTAGTTACAAAAATTAAGTATCATGGACTATATTATTTATTGTCAGCATATAATTCTGTGATAATATATATATTTTATCTATTTTTTTCTATTGATTCTCATCTTCAGTCTTTTTTTTTTTCCTTGCATATACTATCCATTATGTTTTAGCAGTTTGGAATAGCAGAGATCATCAAACTTTAGCAAATTCAAAAGAGTTCTTCTTTGAATTAAAATAAATGATTTTTCGGAGAAGATCAAGGTTCCAATTTTATTACAATATTTCTTTGTAACTTTATACAGTCTCCTCCTTCCTTCCTGTCTGTTGAGAAATAATATCCTTCCTTTTCTTTTTTTTTTTAGGTTTTTTTTTTTTTGCAAGGCAATGGGGTTAAGTGACTTGCCCAAGTCCACATAGCTAGGTAATTATTAAGTGTCTGAGGTTGGATTTGAACTCAGGTACTCTTGACTCCAGGGCCGGTGCTCTATCCACTGCGCCACCTAGCCACCCCATATCCTTCCTTTTCAAGGAAGGGTATTTATACCCTTGATCTTATTTCTGCCTTGACTCACCTGGAATATTTTCTCTCTCTCTGTCTCTGTCTCTCTGCCTCTCTCCCCTCTCTTTTTGTATTTTCTCTCATTTCTCTCTGTATAATCTCTCTCTCATTTCTTCAGTCTTTCCCTCTCTACTGATGCCTTCATTATGACATTGTCATTTATCCTCTCATCCTAATTAAGACAAAACAAAATCAAACCCTTTTCTTGACCCTGCATTACCCCCTCAAGCAGCTGTCTTATTCCTTTCAGTATCATTCTTTTAGAGGGAGTTATTGCTTCAATTTCCTCATCACTTCCATATTTCTCAAGGCTTCACCAGATGATTTCCATTGTTGTTCTCTGCTGATACTATTACCTCAACTAGTTTCTAAATCCAGTAGCCTTTGCTCAGTTCACAATTTTTTTTCAAAACTTCTGTAAAGGATTTGACCATTATTTTTCTCCTTTTTATTTAAAACAAAACAAAACAACACAAAACTAGCCTCCTTTTGGAGGAGAACACTGTGTTCTCTTGGTTATTCTATTTAATGAAATGATACTTGTTTCTTTTTAATGCTTAACTTATGGACTTTTTTTTTAAAGCTACACTTATCTCTTTTAGCAGTCTCTTCTGAATTTTGTCTTTTGATTTTCATCTCACAAATTTGAATCTTTTGTTTTCTTCTGAGCTTTTTCCTGCATTTTCCTGAAATCACAAGAATCCCAGATTTGGGAATGACTTAAAGGTCTGGCAACTTCCTCCAGAGGATATGATGTGTGTTTGTGTGCATGTGTATATGTGTGTGTAAAAGGGTTATAATCATTAAAATATTCATAGTACAAAAATATGTAAGAATAAGAATGAGCATTTTAAATGAAGATAGGTGATTATGTTTATTATAAAGATTACAAAATATGGAACATGGTCAAGATGGTAGAGTAAAGGCAGGGACTTACCAGAGATCTTCCCCAAACCACTCCAAATACTTTTAAATAATGACTCTAATTAAATTCTAGAGTGGCAAAATCCACAAAAGACTGAGTGAAACAATTTTCTAGCCCAAGACAATTTAGAAGATTTGAATTGAATTAAATGGTAGGGCTTTTGGTTTTTTTTTGGGCAGGGTGGCTTTTAGATTCTATTTTTTGTAGCTACAGAGTGCTATTTTGCTTTATTAGCTGCATTGTCTTTGCAAAAGATGGTATTCATTTGATTACTGGAGTAATTGTACTTGTCTTTATCAGAACTTTTCTTTGTAGATTAAAAATGGCATTTAAAAAAATCCTTTTATGTCCATTGAACTCTATGTACACATCTTTTTTGATTTTTTTTTTTTTTTAGGTTTTTGCAAGGCAAACAGGGTTAAGTGGCTTGCCCAAGGCCACACAGCTAGGTAATTATTAAGTGTCTGAGACTGGATTTGAACCCAGGTACTCCTGACTCCAGGGCCGGTGCTTTATCCACTACGCCACCTAGCTGCCCCTTTTTGATTTTTTAGTAAGAATTTTCAAAGACTGAAAAATTGTAATCTTTGCTATCATTCTTTTTGCAGGGTCCTTGTTAATGGCTATGTCTTAAATTTCTTTTGAATCTTATAACTTAATTGATTACTCAATAAATAATTGTTTTACTTGAGGGGTGTTTTATTAAGGGAAAGTGAGTATATAGTATATAGTGAGTATATATAGAGAGAATAGAATAAATGGGGGTGGGGGAATAGGATGGAGAGAAATACAGCCAACAATAGCAGCTATGGGAAAAAATATTGAAGCAATTTCTCTGATGGACTTATGTTAAAGAATGCTAACCATCCCAAAGATAGAACTGATGGTGTCTGAATGCTGACTGAAGAATACTTCTTTTTCTCACTTTATTTTTCTTAGAGTTTCTCTTTCTTTGTGTGTGTGCGTGTGGGGAGGTGTTATGTTTACGTTTATGACATGACTTTTGTAGTAATGCTTTTCGTAGCAACACATTTTTAACTTATACCAAGTAACTTGCTCTCTCAATGGGGGGGGGAGTGGGGTGGGAAGAAGGGAGAGAGTTTGGAATTCGAGTTTTGGAAGTAAATGTTGAAACTTGCTTTTGCATACAGCTGGGGGGGAAGTATAAAATACATTTAAAAAAATTTTAAAAAACCCGAAAAAAAGAATATAAAACTTTTGAGGGTTTAATATTTTTTATTCTAGTTTATTGTTTCCATTGTTAAAGCAAATAAAACTACTTTTGCTTGTTTTTCTTTTTGTTTGCTCCCATTATTAAAGCTAATAAAAGACCATTTTTCATGTGCATGTCTAGATAATTGTAGTTGTACTTCAGCTTCTTTATATGATATGGATTGAAACAGATTCATTGATTGTCCTGCACTGCAGTCCTATTGTTTGCATGTCTTGAATTGCCCTGTATGTGTTTCAAACTTACCATATCCCAAAATGAATTTATTATTGATTCCCCTTCTCCCCAGAATTCCCTTAACTTCCCTTTATTTTGAAGACACCACTTTCTTCTTATACATTAGACATTAAGAGTCATCCTTAATCTTTACTTTCACTAACTTACCATTCAGTCTACCTTCACAAGCACCTTTGCATATCCCCTTCTCTCCACTTAAATCTAGTCTAGACCCTCTTTCAGTCCTTCCTTTGTACAACTGCCAAAGTGATTTCTGTGAAGCACAGGCCCCTCTTTTCTCTGCCAATACTTAGTAAATTCCTGTGACTTCCTTTTTTCTTTAGGATCAAATATAAAGACTGGGATTTTAAAAACCATTCACCTTCCTATCTTTTTAGTCTTAATCCGTTCATAGACCCAACAATGCAACTAATGTTGGCCCATTTGTTTTTTCTCATACAAACACTCCATCTTCCAACTCAGTATGTTTATCCTGGCTATATATTCATGCCTGGAGCAAACTTTCTATTCTCACCTCTGCCCCTTAGAGCTTGTCTGACTTTCTTCAAGATTCAGCTTAAATCTCATCTTTTTTTTTTTTAACAGCCAACCTTTCTTTGTTATCCCTCTTTATTTTCCCCCTTACCCCCCCAAACTAGTGCTTTCTCCTCTGAATATCTTCCTTGTGCCTGGTTATTTTCATATTTGTCTCCCTTATTAGAATACTAGCTCCTAGAGATCAAGAATTGACTCCCCTCCCACCCCAATTATTCATTTCTTTTTAGTATTCTTTTCTTTTTCAGTTTTGAGTTCCAAATTTTCTCCCTTCCTTCTACCCCTCTTCCCCACCCACTGAGAAGGTAAGTAATTTGATATCAATTACTCATGTGAAATCCTGCAAAATTTATTTCCATGTTATCCATACAGGGATTGATTTTGCCTTTCTTTGCCAGTTCTTTACACAGTGCCTAGCACATAGTAACTGCTTGTTGATTGACTTATTCCATATAATAAAATTATTAATATACATTGAGAATTTTACTCCTTTGTATTACCAAATTGACCTCCTTTGAGGAATGGCAGTTATGATGACTTTTTATAATAACTGCAAGGTAGAAAGCAGAAATTTTTGACATTATTTGACATTCCACAAGCATTCCTTGTTCTCTATTATATGCAAATCTATAAGGAATATTACTGTATGAAAGTCATGGTTGCACCCTGAGGGAGTTTATAATCTCTTTTTTTAAACCATTAGTGTATGAAACATTGTGATTGGAATTTGATATTCACTGTCATGTAAGGGTTAGTCTGATATTCACTGTCAAATAAGGGTTAGTCTAGTAATCTTAGACAATTGAAAACCTGTGTTAAAATGCCTCTGTGATTTTTATTCAAGACTAGTTTTGGAATTCCAGTAGTATAGAGAACACCCAGTAAGGAAACTTCCTCTCCAAGTTGAGATTGGCACCTGCCAGTTTGTTCTTAAGGCAGGGATTGGGTTTTGCCTTTTTTTTTGTTTTTTTGTTATTTCCTGGCTTTGCACAGTATATAGTGGAGTAGCTTCTTAGTGCAGAAACAGACAGCTTGGGCTTAGAGTCAGGAAGCCCTGAGTTCACATTTGGCCTTTGACATTTCCTAGTTGTGTGACCCTGGGCAAGTCACTTTACAAATATACCTTGGTTTCTCCAGGCTTGTTGTGAGGGCAAACTCAAGGAGCCTGGCAGAGAGTGGATGATTAATAAATGGTTGTATCTTCCTTCTTCCCTGGAAGCACTTCATCAGTGCTTAATGGAGGGATTTAGTGACTTGAGTAACTTGGGCTGATATGTGTTAGAGGTGGGACTTATGTCCCTGACTCTGATTGTGAGGCAGGCTTGCTACTAACAAGGTACTGGAAACGAAGCAGTCTATCATTCTTGGAATACAGTCTACCCTGTAATAATAAAGATTATGAGACAAATAATACTATTTTGGTGAGGTAAGGCAAATGTTTTCTCCCTCATAAAATTAAAATCATACTTCAGACATATTCCAGCGACATGAATGTAAATGAACCTTTTCTCAGAATCAAAGGCCCATCAAGGTTTATGTAGCATTTCTGCTCCAGATGGAGCACATTGAGCTTCCTGGCAGCTTGTGAAAAATCCTTGCAGGTGGTTTTCCTCTCAGCATGAATTTTCTCCCTCTGTTTGTCTTCTAAGCATGCCCTTTCTCAAACTTTGCACCAGGGCAAAGCTGGCTTTTGAATCCATGGACTTAGCCAGAAGGAGTAGAAGAGATTGGATCTACCTTCTTTGTATATAAGCCGAAGTCTTCTTAATGATCCTTTATCCCCCAGAAGTACATTTCTGGCAGTAAAATATTTCAGTATCACTTAACAAGCCCTCCCAAAATGTAACTTGAAATCAGTACATAATTATTTTTTTCTAATTCAATTTTTAAAACCTGATTTCTGACAAAAGAATCATCTCCTTTTTCCCTTAAAACCCATTTAGAACTAACATGGAATCATAAAATCATAAGTTTGGAGCCAGAAGAAATACTAGAGTTCTAATCTCTGTAACTAGCTAAATGGTCCCATGGATGGAGTGCCAGGCTGGTGGCATGTATGGACCCAGATACTTTCTGCTTATGTAATCTCAAAAAGTTGCTTAATCTTTCTTTGCCTTAGTTTCCCTTGGTTTTAAAACTCTAAATGATAATGCATTGCTTGCAGCATTGTTGTGAGACTCTGAGATGATGTTTATAAAAGACGTTTATTGTCTATGCCAGGGTTTGGTATTATATAAATTATTATTCCCTTTCCTTTTCCCCCTACTTCTATTTTACAGACAAAGACCCAAAAAGCTCATGTTTTGCCCAAATTCACGCAAGAACTAAATGGCAAAATTGACTGGAATGCAGAATTAAAATAGAACTTTCCTAAATTGAGTGGGTGTCTTGTGAAATTGTCAAGTTGACATTACTTTCTGGAGTGTGGAAGGCCATTCACTGGAGTTGTAGAGGGACTTTTGTTGAATTTTGGATTGGACTAGAGGATCTTGAGAAGTTTTATGGTAGTGAGGAGAGGCCAGGAACTGGAGGCAAGATGATCTGAATTTGAATCCAACCCTTCAAAAATAGAATCTGTTTTGTATCCTTTACATGGTACTACTGTGGAAGTTAGTATTTGTTGTGTGCATGAGTGGGAAATTGGAAATCAGAACCAAGATGTTCACACTTTGGAACAGTTTTGTGCAAGGTAGTAATAACAGTAATAACTGACAATTATCTAACAGCTCACATCTTTTTTGAGCATTGTGATTGTGAAGGAAAGCCATGCAAATTCTATTGTTTATGCTGTAGAGACAAAGAATCTCAGGAGAGAAGGTAGCTAACATGATTAGTTAAGTGACTGATACAACCTTGAATTTTCTGATTCCAAATTCAATTTCGTACCCATTAAACCACAGTCATTTGTGAAGATATACAATGGGATTTGCAGAGTTAAACAGCACCAGATATATATTAGTTTTGTGACTAAAATTCAACAAACCTGAATACTTCATGTTTTTATTGAGATTTATTGGCCAACCTTTCTTTCATGGGTCAGAGTATCTATACTTAGACTTATTATTGTGAATTTTATGATCTATTAATGATATTTTCTGTATAATTATTAGTACTATATAAAGCCTTCTGCTGAAACAGTGTCTTCTAATGCTGTTATGAAGTACTTTTGATTATATTATTTCCATGGGAACACACCTCATACCACCATAACATTCAGCACTGTGCCTATATATATACGATACATATGTACTGCAAATTTATAACTATCTGTAGGCCTTAATAAAACTGTAATAAATGCTTAATGTCCTTTAGACAGCCTCAGACCATATTGAATTTCTTTAGATTGCTGATCTTAAGTCGTCAAGCAGAGAAAAGAAACCCTGAATCAAATTAAATTCATGAAGCCTATATATTCCCACCAGTTTTAATGATTTATCTGTCTTCAGAAGATTTATATGTCATCAAAATTTTCATACCAACTTTTAGCTACTGATACCTTGTGGAGGAAATGGATGTTCCATAAGATCTGACTTCCTGACTATGATCAGTGGCATATGATGGGAGGAGATAAAGCCATAGACATAAATACCTGAAGAACCAGAGGTAAAGACTTGTGTCTTCAGGGGAATAAGTAGGAAACTTCTCTGTTATGAATAATAGAATTCAGTTCTATGGAACTACCACCCAGGAGGAAGATTTATGGCACAAAATCAGAGATAAATAGTAAACAGACTTCATAGTTTTTAATACCATAGGCCATGGGATACTTAGTTTTATAATTTTCATATGCTGCAATTTGCTTAGAGGTCCTAGCCATATATATCCCCACCCATCCATTCATCTTCAGAATTATAAGTAACAGAATGCCTGAGACTATGTAGTTCAATTCATACCTGAATAATAAGCCCTTTTACACCATCTCTAAGGAAGAGACATAGTATTTACTTGAAGACATCCATAAATGGAGTCACATCCTTACTCCTGAGTTAGCTCATTATGCCTTTGAAAAGCTCTAGTTGTTGTATCATTGTTATTTTTCCCAAGAGATATTCAGCAGATTTTAAATGTACTCTAATACAGCCCTCAAAACTGCTTATTTCAGTGATTTTATTGCTCTTTTTCACTGTTTATTTTTCCCTCTCTTAGTTAACCTTTAGCCCTTTCATGGTATTCTTTTTTGGCATTGTTGATATGATGATTTGTAAATGTAAAATAATTTTGCTATATATAATTTCTTCAGTTAGCTTGTTAGAAGAACAAAGACTGGTATATTATTTGTTTACTATTTTACACCTGTAGTATATAATAAGACATAACATAGTGTGTATAAAGGAACTCTTCAGTAAATGTAACTGACAACTTTTGGAGAGAAAAATAGACATTACTATCATTTTATGGAGGTCACAGAAATATTAAGTGACTTTAGTAAGCAAATCACTTTATAGGAGCATAGAAGCTTAGAGATGATCAATTCCAATTGACACCTGAATAGAAATTCTCTTTACATTGTTTTGTAATATGTAATATACTTAGGAAATGCTATATCCTATATATACTATAAAGGATGTAGACCATCTGACAAGTGATCATCCAACCTTCACTTGATGACTTATATGGTAGGGAGTACTCTACTTTCTGAAGGTTAATTCAATCAGTTGATCAGCCAACAGCCTTTTATTAAGCATCCACTCTGTGTTAGGATGCAAAAGATACAAAGCCCTCTAAGAACTTATATTCTGTTGGGGTAGACAACACAGACATTATGTACAAAATGAATAGAAGGTAAGTATTGAGAGTTAGGCAGCTTTTGAAAAGACACCTTTATTTTCTTTAAATACAAACTATTCTTAAGTTTCAAAGTTTTAAAAGTTTTCCCTTATCTCAAATTGAAATTCATCTGTTAACAACTTATATCCATTGCTTCCAATTAGGCCCTCTTGTGTCTAACTCTTTGACCCTGTGGACCATCTCATGTCAACACTGTCATTGGGATTTTCTTCATTTGCCATTTTTCTTCTCCAGTGGATTGATACAAACAGAGGTTAAGTACCTTGTCCAGGGTCACACAACTAGTAAGTTCTGAGTCTGGATATGAACTCAGACCTTTCTGACTCTAGGCACAGTGCTCTCTATTCACTGAGTCACCTACCCATCTTACCTTTTGTGTTGTACAAAAAGAACAAATATACCTCTTCTATATGACTATCCTTAAGAAATCATCAATGTGTCCCTCACATAACTAGGCAATTATTATTAAGTTTCTGAGGCTGGATTTGAACTCAGGTCCTCCTGACTCTAGGGCCAGTGCTCTATTCACTGTGCCACCTAGATGCCCCTCCTATGTATACTTTTTTTTTTTAGGAATTTTTGCAAGGCAAATGGGGTTAAGTGGCGTGGCCAAGGCCACGCAGCTAGGTAATTATTAAGTGTCTGAAACTGGATTTGAACTCAGGTACTCCTGACTCCAGGGCCAGTGCTTTTATCCACTACGCCACCTAGCCGCCCCTCTATGTTTACTTTTAAAAAGTATTTCATTAATTTCCTTTATTTCCTCTTTTTTTTTTAAAACCCCAAGGACCTCTCTTTCTTCCCCAAATGAAATTCTCCCTTGAAATAAATACATATAGTCAAATGAAATAAATCAATGAACATTTATCCCTTCTACATTCCATCACAGTTTCAATATGTCACAAATTGACCTGAGAAATGGGGATTTTGGGAGTTTTTTGTACAAATCATGGATGACCTGAGAAGGCCAGCAGACACTGAAAAAGTTTGGAAACTCAGAAATGCATAAAATAAGTATACTTATCTCTGTCTCTATCTCTATGTCTCTCTGTCTATCTATCTATCTATCTATCTATCTATCATGATATCAACATATTTTATCTTTTGCTACCCTAAAAATTCACACTTCTTCTCTGGTACAAAGGGAGAGCCAAAAAATTTAAATAGATTTTCCAGATAACAGTTTTGTTGTATCCCTCACCCCCATGATCAGTAAGGAATAACTGTATTGGCTATATTTGTGAATGTATAACTCATTCTACACCATCTAGTCCATCACTTCTTTGCCAAAAGTTGAGAAGCTTACACCATCATCAGTATTCTGAAGTTACGATTATTACATTGATCAGAGTTTTGAAATATTTCAATGTTTTTTCTTTTATATTATTTTGGTCATTGTGTAATTTTTTTCTCCCCTTTCTACTCACTTCATCAGTAATCAATTCATATCATCCCAGGTGTCTCTGCATCTTTCATACTCATTTTAACTAGTATGGCATAATTAATATTACATTATACTCATATCACAATTTATTTAGCCAATTTCTCTGGGATTAGCACCCCCTTTCTTTCCAATTCTTTATGACAATAAAAAAGGGTGCTATAAATATTTTTGTACATTTAGTTTGTATTCCTTTGCCTTTGATCTAGTGTGTATTATTATTATTTATTTATTTATTTTTTTAGGGTTTTTTTTGCAAGGCAAATGGGGTTAAGTGGCTTGCCCAAGGCCACACAGCTAGGTAATTATTAAGTGTCTGAGACCGGATTTGAACCCAGGTACTCCTGACTCCAGGGCCAGTGCTTTATCCACTATGCTGCCTAGCCGCCCAGTGTGTAGTATTATTGGTTAAAAGTTTAATTCATAAGTTTTTGAGTTTTAAATCCAAATTGCTTTCCAAAATATTTGTATCAATTCAGACCTTCAGCTGCTATATATTAGTGTTTCTCATCTCCCACTATTTCTAAAATTTGTCATTTTCTTCTTTTATTGTCTTTGCCAATTTGATGGGTATAAATGTTTTAATTTATTTAATTTTAGTTTTTTAATTATTTAGTGCATTTTATATGATTGTAAATAGCAAGTATAAAAATATTGCCTGTTCAAATCCATGAACTATTTATTCATTGGGGAATGTATTATTCTTACATATTTTTATCATTTATCAAAGAAGCAATAGCAACATATTAGAAAAAATAAATCATTGCTTTGACTTTATACCAAGATTGCATGACTTGTTCAGCATTAAAGTATAAATTTAATAGAGCATATCAATAACAAATAGAAGAAAATCACAAGATCAGTATATGCAGAAAAGTTTTTTTAATATAGCATACAGCATGGGGAGGCTAGGCGGTACAGTGGATAGAGTACCGGCCCTGGAGTCAGGAGTACCTGGGTTCAAATATGACCTCAGACACTTAATAATTACCTAGCCGCGTGACCTTGGGCAAGCTACTTATCCCCATTGCCTTGAAAAATCTAAAAAAATAAAAAATTAAAAAATATACTATACAGCACACATTCATGATAAGAACATAATCAAATCTTTGCTATCTTTCTTAAACTAAGAACTGGTATTATATATAGCAGAAGCTTTTGCATTAAGATCAGGAGTAAAGTAAAGATGTCACTGCTGAGTGATATAGACTTAGAAATGCTAGCTATTGTAGTAAGAGAAGATAAAGAAATTGAATGAATGGGAATAGGTAAGGAAAAAATTATTCCTACTTATTACTTGTGAAATACAACTTGAAGAGAGAAAAAAATACTCAAAATCACTACAGAACTTAAAAAGTATCTGAAATTCTATTCCCCAAGGAACAGCATCTCATATGTTCTGCTTCGTTTGATGTGAACATTTCATTTATTGAAAGGTGCAAAAAAAAAGGCAAGGGAAGTATCATAATATTCAACTAAGAAAAGAAATTTGAGATATTGTTGAAACTCTGAGAGAAAAATTAATTTTAGCTATTTAGCTAAAAATACTTAGAGGACCATTTGAAAGCCGTTTATAGGAAGAAGTATTAACTGATGCAAAGATGGCTACAGTCACCCAGTTCATCTTTATATAATTGCACCCCCTCACTCAAATCCAGTGCTCGTCATGGTCTTCTTTGAGAACAAAGGACCAACAACAACAACAATAATTATTTTTTCAGAATATAGGTCAGTAAATGTAGATTAAAAAACTGCTTGTGGTCTATGAGAGGAGGAGACAAGTGTTATCAGTGAGTTGGGGAAGTCGGGGGGGGGGGGAGGGATGCAGGGAAGGGTGTAAATCCTTGACACAAATTTAAATTTTTTTGAGTTTTTCATCTTAAGGCAGAGATATCAATGAAACAGAAGAGTGTCCTGCTTTGAGGAGGAAAAGTCAGAAACTGAGAATAAAAAAGGATGAGATGAGGGAGGAACTTTAAGAGCTGAGGTTATCTTAAGTTTGTGAAGCCAGTATAAGGAGATGGCCTTACAAAAAACTTGACTGAGACTCAACATTGCTACCAGTTGTGCTCTGCAGCTGCTGTGGATGGCTATTTGATTAGAGGAAGCAGAATCCTTTGTGCCCATTCCATCTATAGTCCAAGATAAGGGAACTCTTAGGGGGTTTAAGGGCATTTGTCTTTACTGTTTTCCCTTTCTTGAGAGGGAGGAAACTCCTTTGAATCCAGGAGGTCAGACCATAGGGTCTTTGCAGATCTCTGCCTTAGGGGACATTGTTCTGCTAGCTGAACACTGAAACTGTGTCTAGCCAAAGAAACAGACCTGGAAAGGTAAAATATTAGTATTGCTTTTTTTGTTGTTGTTGTTGAATGTGTGTCATGCTGAAAGGGCTTAATACAGTTTTACCAAGTAGGTTGTGTCCAAGAAAGAGTGGAGAGGTTCAGGATTTGTGATCAGACAGTTCTTCACTGGATAGAGCATTAGACCTGGAGTTGGGAAAACCCCAGGTCAAATCTTATTCTAATTGGGTGACTTTGGATCAAGTCCATGACTGCCTGCCTCAGTTTCCCTATCTTTAAAATGGAAATAATAATAGCACCTACCTCTTCAGGTACCAAGGAAAGTCACTTAATTTCCCCCAAACTCTATTTTTTTCATTTGTTAAATGGGTGCAATGTTGTTATGAGGTTCCAGTGAAATTGTCTATATACTAAACAGTATTTTGTAAACCATTTATTTAGAGGAATGTGGATGGTACGTAAAATCAGAAAGATCTGAGTTTAAATGATCCTGGACAAATCACTTAGCCTCTCTGTTTGCCTCAGTTTCTTCTCTTGTAGAATAATAACAATAGTAATAGTAATAGTAATAATAATAATGATGATGATGATGATGATGATGATGATGATGATAGCACTTCCCTCACAAGAGTTGTGAAGCTTAGAGAAGTCAGTATGATAAAGTGTTTAGGATATTACCTTAGCCCAGAGTTAGGTGCTATATCAATACTTATTCCTTTCTCTTTTTGTCCCCCCCTTCCTTTCTCTTTCTTCCCCCACAGAAGGATATATTAATGTCAGCTTTTATTATGTATAACCTTCCTTGAAGAAGGACCCTGAATGATGACAGCATCTCTCTTGGCAGAATATATATATATATATTATATATATATATATATATATGTATATATATATATATATATATATAATATAAGTGTTCATTTATATGCTCAGATTTTTTTTTACTACTTTTTTTACGGCATCTATTATAATTGTTTAAAATGGAGAAATGGAAGGAACCAAAAAATCAAAACCATCAATAACAGTGATTCTGTGGATGAATTGGTAGAAGAGGAGTTAAAGCACAAAATATTATTAATATTATTAAGAATTGGAGGGTGGCTAGGTGGCATAGTGGATAAAGCACCGGCCTTGGAGTCAGGAGTACCTGGGTTCAAATCCAGTCTCAGACACTTAATAATTACCTAGCTGTGTGGCCTTGGGCAAGCCACTTAACCCCATTTGCCTTGCAAAAAAAAAAAAGAATTGGAGCATTAAAATCTCCCAGTCTAAACATAACTACCTATCTTTTTACTTCATGATTAACTCTCATTTTCTTTCCTCTCCTTTATAGTAAACCTCTTTGCTCTTATCTAGGTCTAGAATCTCTTGTTTTTAGTGTTTTTAGTCATGTCTCACTCTTCTGTGACACTATTTGGATTTTTTAGCAATGATACTGGAGTGGTTTGCCATTTCCTACTCCAGCTTATTTACAGACAAGGAAACCAAGGCAAACAGGGTTAAGAGACTTGTCTGAGGCCATATTTAAACTCAGGTCTTCCTGCCTCTTGGCCAGGTGCTCTTTGCACTACATCACCTAACTTTTCTGAGTCTTTTGACCTATTCACTTGTCTCTTAGTTTAAATTCTCCCATTCTGGCTTTACTTGCTTGGATATGCACATTAGCTCCATGGGTCCAAGTCTTGTGTTTTGTTTTCTTGGGTTCTGCTCTTGAAGCCTTTGATCACCTTGCTTTCTGATTTTTTCTAAGCTGGGAGTCCTCCTTCTTGGGTCATACTCTTCCCTACTTCCACTCCCTCTCCTTTTCTCTGTTCCTGTTCCCATTCCTGGGCTGCCACCTGTTGTAAGGGTAATCCCAAAACCATCTTTGTGTGTTAAGGAAGTAGAGTAGAAGAATTTTTGTGGGATGGGAATGGTTGGAGCTGTTTAAGACAGAGTCATTATGTAGGTTGATGTTTCCTAATGCTAGGTCAGGAATTGGAGATGAGAGAAGATTGTGGGGCTTGGATCCAATTCATTGAGAAAGGGAGTCATCTTGCAGACTATATATAATAGCTACCAGGATTTTGATCCATCCATCCATCCTTCCTTCCTTCCTTCCTTCCTTCCTTCCTTCCTTCCTTCCTTCCTTCCTTCCTTCCTTCCTTCCTTCCTTCCTTCCTTCCTTCCTTCCCTCCTTCCCTCCTTCCCTCCTTCCTTCCCTCCCTTATAGTGTTATAATTTTGGTTCTGTTTGATAATGGACAAGAATCAATCATCCAGGACTGGTCACTTTCCACAATTATTGCACTCTTCGAAGATTATGACATAATCACTTGATAGTTCACTCACTTTTTCTCTTCTCTTCCTTGCAAAACATCATTCTGTCCCCATTTCCTCTTTATTCCTACCAGAATTTCCATCTCTCAGATTGGATTCTTTCTTTTCTGTCTCCTAGTACAATTGTCTTTCTTTAGAGCTTAACTATTTGAAACCCCCTAGGTGCATGGCCATTATTTTCGCCTTGTCTTAAAACCACATTTCTCTTATTCCCATCAAAAGGAATATAACTCCTTCTCCCTTGTTTATGTATAATACCTTCATAACTATACAGACAATAAATTTTATTTAAAGGTAAATATTATATTGTATTAAACCATGATCCTGGCTTTTTAAAACAGTGTCACAAGCCACCTGAAACTTGCAAATTGAACATTATCAGCAAAGGAATTCTTTTACACTCTTTACTGTGGGCCAGTGCTAATAAGCCTTAAAAGCATATTTGTATATTTGTTTTTGTTTTTAATAATCCTTTCTCAGGTGTAAACTGTAATGTTATTAATTCAGTTAATTCACAAAAGACTTCCCTATATCCATGCATATTTATGCATAACTGAGATAAAAGATTCCTTGACATTATTTCACTAACCTAGAGATTCATTGTTATCTTTGAGCTCACATTTTTTTTTTGTTTTATATAATGAAACTCATGGCAAATAGGAAGAAGTTCAATTTAGACTGCTCCCTCCATAAACTCCTCTTCTTCAACTACCTGTGGACCCTAGGTTCATCTACCATATGGAGTCTTCCTTTCCTTTTCTCCTATGTTCCTGCTGCTAGCATAGTTACCATTCTTCCTTAAGCCATAGTACAAAAACTGTTAATTATAGTTTATAAAATTTCTTTTTTTAAAAATTTTTTTAGGGTTTTTTTTGCAAGGCAAACGGGGTTAAGTGGCTTGCCCAAGGCCACACAGCTAGGTAATTTTTAAGTGTCCGAGACCAGATTTGAACCCAGGTACTCCTGACTCCAGGACCAGAGCTTTATCCACTATGCAACCTAGCCACTCCTAGTTTATAAAACTTCTAAACTTGTCATATCCAGGCTCCCCAATATCAAACTTCCTCGTCTTTCTCTACAAATAATGTTGCTCCCAAAATTCCCTCTTCTCATTCCCCTTCTTATATATGTTCAATTTATTCATCCATGATTACTTTGCTATCCATCATATTTCTCTCTAATACTGCCCAAACTTCAGATTCTTTTTTGTTTGCTTGTTTGTTTTTTGCAAGACAATGGAATTAAGTAATTTGCTTAAGGTAACATAGCTAAGTAAGTATTAAATGTCTGAGTTCACATTTGAACTCAAGTCCTTCCAACTCCAGGCCTGGGTCTCTGTCCACTGTGCCACCTGACTGCTCCCTGAACTTCAGATTTCTTAAATTCTTTACACAGCTAACAAACTGTTTTTTATCTTCTTTGTCATGATGTTATGTTATATAATATATAATGATAACATGATATATAATATGTAAATGATAACATGTTATATAATAACTATATATAATATAAAATTATTGACAGTATTGTAGTCAAGTGATTAAAAAACACCAAAGCTCCCTTTTAAAACCAAACTGCTTATATAGTTATTTCAAAAGTAATACACTCGTATTCCTTAATCTCTAAGGTGATATTGTACAGTATTTTTTTAATTCTACCAGTAAACAGTCAAGTACTATGTTTTCCTGATTCTTCTCTGCCTTAGTGCTTCTTTGGTTGACTTGTGATTGAATAGGAGGCAATAGTGTTTCTATGTACTGCTTAGATTCCATTATTGTTTCAGTTTAACCTGCTCATCCTTTCTAACTTTTCTCTTTTTCTCTACACCAATCATCTACCTAGTCTTTTATATTTATAACTTTGGGATTATTTTTGGCTCTTCCCCTTTCACTATCTTTCTGCATCAGTTATTAAGGACTGTTGATCCCATCTCTATCACATCTTTTATATATGTCTCTCCCCTAATATTCAAATTGCTCATACCCTTACTTATCCAGGCCCTCAAAATCATCCACAGAACTCTTAAAATGGTTTCTTTTGAGTTCTTCCTGCCTCTGTTCTTTCACTCCATTAATTGATCTTTTTAACTGCTTTCAGAATAATCTTTTTGACTTCAAATCCTCCCCCACCCCTACCACATGCATAGGTAAGGGAACCTCTCTTTCTGATTCTCAGAGTAGTCTGTGACTCTCCTGAAAAATTACTTCTTAAGTTGATTTTATCAGGTTTTCTCACATGAAAGCTATTTTTTTTGTTCCTATAAGCAGTTGAATCATTCACAAATAAAACAAGTAGTACTTTATCTTTATACAAAGAAGCCTTGTCACTCTGTTAAAAAAATTATGTCTCATTATTGATTATCAAGTACAGGACAAATTTCCATATTTCTTCCTTTCGCACGTCAGTCTTTCTACTCAAAAATAACCCATATCCTCTTATCTCAATGCAGGAAGTAAAAAACTTCATATATTTTTACTGAGAAGTATTAGGTTAATACCCATCATGCTATTGATTATTATATCATTATTCATATTTCTTATTTTGTCATCTAAATTTTTGGCCATAGAACATTACCTTGAATGCCTTTCTTTTTGGGATGACTGAGAAAAATAAATGATTAGTTTTGAATACTGATACTATCAAAGAAAAACCCTTTAAAACCATTGCATGTACTCTGATCAGATTCGCTGAAAATTATTTTTCTTTTTTTAAAATTTATTTTTATTAAAGATATTATTTGAGTTTTACAATTCCCCCCCCCCCCCCAATCTTGCTCCCCCACTCCCACGGAAAGCACTCTGTCAGTCTTTACTTTGTGAAAATTATTTTTTAAGAGATAAGAGGGAGAAGCAGGGAAAATAGCAAAAAGATAATCTCTTAACAAAAAGGGAAGAATAGCTTTGCCGAATAGATTCAACTAAATATCCCATGATTGTTAAAGGTGGTGTACCATAGCTAAAGTTGATAGTGAATCTGTTCTTATGTGCTTCCCTAGGCCTAAAATTTACAAAATGATTAAAGTTGGAAAAAAAGTGTTTTATCTCATCATGCACTGTGAGTGATAAAGGCAATAATGTATCTAGGTGTTTATTGAGGAAATCAATGAAACTATCATAAAAAATATAGGGCTTAGTTTGTAGGGAAACCTTGTAACTGTTGTAGAAGGATTGAAGAGTGATTAATGGGCAGAAGAAAGAAAAACATAATATCTACATTTTAGATGTACTTACTAAGAAGAAAGATAAGTATCACTTTCAAATTAGTTTTTTTTAAACTTTTTTATACAAAGTTACATTAAGATTTTGAAGAGTACTTTATGGACATGAACTACTAGACTTGGGCATAGCCCTCTCCAATAAGATGGCTTTCCATTTTAGCATTTGGATAAATATGGTTTTGAATACATCATATGAAGGAAAAGATGGGTGTTATAGTGGGTCAGTATTGTATTGTACATAATACATAAAGGCCTGCTACAGGCCTCTTAAATATAATGCATTCATTTATTAATATTTATTGAATGACAGATATATTAGATGCAGTTCAAGAGACAGTGCTTGTGGTATTAAGACAATTAAGTAAGGTTAGCATAAAAAGAACTATTTATTTGGAATAACAGTGGTCTGCAGAAGATGGAATAAAATAAAAGCAAATACTTTCTTTGTGTACAAGCAACTATTTTTTTTATCTTTGACAATAGTGAGAAGGTAGTTGAAATCATAGTGACATTTCAGAGCAAATGTTTATTTCAAAAATCATATGAACTTCTGAAAGGGTTATCTTTTAGTTAAGAAAAGTGTGGATAAAGATGGAAGGCAATTGATGGGAGCATTAATTTGATCTCTCAATGAGAATTCAGAGTTAAGAAACATGGAAATTTTATAAGTACCAAAGATAGTATAGGGTATTCTCTAGTATCTTGTGATTGAATAAAAATGATTTGTAATTGATAATAATAGTGAAGGGCTAGTCTCTTTTGATCTCAGCATTTTTTGCTATTTACTTTTTAGAATTATTGACCATAGCTGAACATAACTGAGAATTTTCAAAGAAGGAGTTAATCTCAAAGGCAACGATATAAAGAATTACTGAGATGACTTTTTAAAAAGGAAATTAATTGTATTGAAAGGAAATAAGAATTTGGGAGCTCAAGTGAAAATTGCTGCCATAGCACATTTTCTTTCCTATATATTACTTTCCATCAATTAATTTGATTTATGAATGATTAAACTACCCATTGGCTCACCACCTAAAGAGCAAATCAAATTCCACCAGGATTAATATTCCAACAGATGTTGTTTAGACTGTTTAGTGAATTTAGGGATCAGTTTTGTTAACTACAAATCAATCAGCTTCCATATCATTAGCAGAGTAACTAGTGAGCCTCGCCAGCCAGTTAGTCTTACAGTTAGTAAAGACATGAATATTTACAAAATCTATGAGATATGTGTGGTAATAATTATGTTGTCAACAACTGTAGTAATTAGTGAGTTTGGGCTTATTTAATTTTTTCAATTGATTTTTTGTTTTTCCAATTACATGTTATGAAAGTTTTTTCAGCATTCATCCACATGCATATGCATATTTTTAAGTTATATAATTTCCTTCTACCCTCCCTTCCCACCCCCCTTCTCTCCCCATCAAACAGTCTGGTGAATATTGATTATACATACATATTTGTGGTTAATATGTGTACAGATTACAGATTAGTCACATTCGGTATAAAGAATTAGGATTAAGGGGAAAAGAAAGCCATGATATAGGAAAGAAATGCAAAAGAGAAATTTTTTTAGACTTTATTTTTTAAATTTTTTGAAATTTAATATTTATTCTCATTTTTTACAAATGTTTTTTATACATTAATAAAATATTCTTGTTTAAGAGTAAACAAAATACCCCCTCCCCCCATAAATCTAGACTCACTTGAGTGATAAAGTAAAGGGGAGAGAAAAAAATTAAAATTAAGATGCAAAATAAAATAAATTGTAATAATAGTAGGGGTGGCTGGGTGGTAGACAGAGCATTGTCCCTTGAGCTAGGAACACCTGGGTCCAAATCGGGCCTCAGACACCCAACGATCACCCTGCTGTGCAGCCCCAGGCAGGCCACCCAGCCCCATTTGCTCTGCACCCCCCCAAAATAATAATAATAATAATAAAAAAATGTGCTTGAGTCTTTGTTCCAGCGCCAGCAACTCTGTTGCGGGTGGATCACATTCTTTATAATAAGTGCATCACAAAGGTTACTTCCATATTTTTCCATTGCCATTGCTGATCGCAGCTCCCTCCTTTTGTATTTCTCCACTACCATGTACTATATTTTCTCTCTCCTTTCACTCTGACTCTGCTGTAAGGTAGCTGAGTGGCACAGCAGACAGATCCCCAGCTCTGCGGCCAAGAGGCCCCGAGCCCCCCTACCACCCCTTAGGCCCAGCATCCACCTGGCCCTATGGTCCTGGACAGGCCTTCCAATCCCAGCCCCTTGAAGAAGTAAAAAAGAAAATGTGTTATATCTGACCACTCTCTCCCCATGGTCCATCCTCTCCTCTATCACTCACATTCCCCCCTTTCCCCTGTTCCCCCTCTTCTTACTCCAGATGCCTATACCCCATTGACTACATATGCTGTTTCCTCTCCTAGCCACTTCTGATGAGAGCAAAGATTCCCTCATTCCCCCTTGCCTTCCCCCCTTCCATATTATTGCAATAGCTCATTGTAATAAAAATCCTATTATATGAAATATCTTGGCCTATTTCCCCTCTCCTTTTTCTTTATCCCATTACATTTCCCTTTTTTCTGTTGACTCTATTTTTATACCATATTTTATGTTCAAATTCAGCTTTCTCCTGTTCTTCAACTATAAAAGCTCCCTCTACCTGCTCTATTAACTTGAGAAGGTTCATATGAGTATTATCAGTGTCATTTTTCTATGCAGGAATACATGTAGTTCATCAAGTCCCTCATATTTCCCCTTCTCCTCCAGTCTCCATGCTTCACCCGAGTCCTGTATCTGAAGATCAAACCTTCTGTTCAGCTCTGGCCATTCCAAAAGGAACATTTGAAATTCCCCTGGTTCATTGAAAATCCATCTTTTTCCCTGGGAGAGGACATTCAGCCTTGCTGGGTAGTTGATTCTCGGTTGCATGCTAAGCTCTTTTGCCTTCCGGTATATTATATTCGCTGTTAGGGTGTACAATGTTCTTCTGGTTCTGCTCATTTGCTCAGCATCAGTTCATGCAAATCCTTCCAGGCTTCCCTGAATTCTCATCCCTCCTGGTTTCTAATAGAACAATAGTGTTCCATCACATACATATACCACAATTACTTGTTCATCCATTCCCCAGTTGATGGACATTCACCCAATTTCCAATTGTTTGCCACCACAAACAGGACTGCTATGAATACTTTTTGTACAAGTGATGTTTTTACCCTTTTTCTTGAACTTTTTAGGGTATAGACCCAGTAGTGGTATTACTTCCATATTGCTCTCCAGAAAGGTTGGATGAGTTCACAGCTCCACCAACAATGTATTAGTGTTCTAGATTTCCCACATCCCTTCCAACATTGATCATTGCCCTTTCTGGTCATATTGGCCAGTCTGAGAGGTGTGAGGTGGTACCTCAGAGATGCTTTAATTTGCATTTCTCTAATAAGTAGTGATTTAGAATAATTTCTCATATGACTATGGATCACTTTGATTTCCTCATCTGTAAATTTTCTCTGCATATCCTTTGACCATTTGTTAAATGGGAAATGGCTTGTTTTTTAAAAATTTGACTCAGTTCTCTTTATTAGAATTAGTCCTTTGTCAGAAATACTAGTTGTAAAAATTGTTTCCTAATTTACTACATTTCTTTTGATCTTGGTTAGAGTGGTTTTGTCTGTGCTAAAGCTTTTTAATTTAATGTAATAAAAATCATCTAGTTTGTTTTTAATAATGTTCTCCATCTCTTCCTTAGTCATGAACTGTTTTTCCTTTTCCACAGGTAAACTAGTCCTGATCTCCTAGTTTGTTTATAATATGTTTTTTATGCCTAAATTCTGTATCCATTTTGATCTTATCTTGGTATAGGGTGTGAGGTGTTGGTCTAATCCAAGTTTCTTCCATACTAACTTTAAATTTTCCCAACAGTTTTTATCGAAGAGAGAGGTTTTATCTCAAAAGCTGGATTCTTGGGCTTATCAAATAGCACATTACCATAATCATGGTACCTTGTCTATTCCACTGACCCACCACTCTGTTTCTTAACCAGTACCAGACAGTTTTGATAACTGATGATCTGTAATATAATTTTAGATTTGGTAGGGCTAAGCCACCTTCTTTTGCACTTTTTTTCTATTAAATCCCTGGAAATTCTCGACTTTTTATTTCACCATATGAATTTATTTACAATTTTTTCTAACTCATTAAAGTAATTTTTTGGAATTTTGAATGGTAGGGCACTAAATAATTTAGGTAGAATTATATTATATTAGCTCAGTCTTTCCATGAGCAGTTGATATTTGCCCAGTTATTTAAATCTGATTTTATTTTTGTGAGAAGTGTTTTGGAATTGTTTTCAAAAGTTTCTGAGTCTACCTTTGCCAGGTAGTTTCCCAGGTTTTTTTTTTTATATTGTCTGAAGTTACTTTGAATGGGATTTCTCTTTCTAGCTCTTTCTGCTATATCTCGCTAGTCATAAATGGAAATATTGAGGATTTATGAGGGTTTATTTTATATCCTGTGTTAGGTTGCATCTTTTAACCTCTTTTCCTTTTTGAAATGTGTATTTGTCAACATATAAATAATAGAGTGAGACTATAGGCAGAATACATAAATCTAATTTATAGTCTTGAATCTATCTCATAGCATGTTCAAATGATAACCATTAAATCATGATTAAATTATCAATAACCTATAATATCAGTAACAAGTAATTTAATTATAATCTGTTAGCAATAGAATAAAAATAATATACATTAGGGATAATATATATATATATATATATATATATATATATATATATATATATATATATATGGGCAAAATCCTCAGACTCATTACAGGCAATTCATTTCATAATTTAGTTACTTAACACATACTTTCAGATTTTGGGGGGTGATCTTGGCTCTAAAAACTTTGCTATTTGTGTTAAAATACAATGCTCATTATTATAAATGAAAAAATTTATTGAAGTTCTGAATGACTTCAGTATCATCAACTTTTTAAAATCAACTTCTGTATTTGTATTTTGTAGAAGGAAAACAGTAGGATATCAGTTAAATTAATGCCTACTTGCTCATTTAATGGTATTTAATTTTTTATACTTATGCCTTATATTTATTTTGATTTTCTTCCTGTGCCCAGAACATATTTTATATAGATCATAATTGAGCTTTTAATTGAGCATCAAGTTTTCATTGTAATTCAAACTTCCTTTTCATTCCTTTTCTCATTTCCTGATTTCATTCTGCCCATTTACATTTCTTGAATCTCTGTGGCTTGTCAGTATCTTGCAGGTCGCACCAGCAACTTAACTACATTTTTCTTTGTTTGCCAGTAACATTTTATTTGGCATTTCTTCCCCTACTCCTCTTAACTTTAAACTTTATAATGCCATATATTTCATTTGAATTAATAATTTAATTTCTTCTTTTTTCCTTCTGTTTGCCTCATATATTAGCAATACTTTCTTATGTATTGGGTCATTTACCCTATTTCATATACAAATATGCTTGTGTTCAGGCTGTACAATCTTTAGTTTCAAATGTTGTTTGTGTTTCTTCTAATACTTCCCTGCACAACTTTTAGAGTTGAGGCTGCTAGATTTTTAAGCATAGTATTTTTCTTTGATTTAAATTCCCTTGTTATTTGAATAAGTACAATGCTTCAATTTCGTAAAACAATTGAACAAAATTATTTTTTCAAACTGTCTCATAAAATGCAAGTGGAACTTTTCCCATTAAAACATGAAATTTTGGGTGTTGCTGGAAGTTTAGGGAGAGTGACGCAAGCACGGGCGCCTCCCTTTGGGTCTCGGAGCGTGAGCCCCCCCCCCCCCCCAACATGGAGAAACAAAAGAAAGTGAAGAAATATGCAACCATGAAGCAAATGCTTAGTTTGCAAGATGAGAGATTAAAAGAAAAAGATCGGTTAAAACCAAAAAAGAAAGAGAAGAAAGATCCCAGTGCTCTCAAAGAAAGAGAAGTTCCCCAGCACCCATCCTACTTATTTTTTCAATATAACACACAGTTGGGACCCCCTTACTACATTTTAGTTGATACCAACTTTATCAGCTTCTTCATCAAAGCCAAGTTGGATTTAGTGCAATCAATGATGGATTGTCTGTATGCCAAATGTATTGCCTGCATAACTGACTGTGTGATGGCTGAAATTGAAAAACTGGGGCAGAAATACCGAGTAGCTCTGAGGATTGCTAAGGACCCAAGATTTGAACGATTGCCATGCTCACACAAAGGAACATATGCAGATGATTGCTTAGTCCAGAGGGTCACTCAGCACAAGTGTTACATAGTGGCTACAGTAGATCGAGATCTTAAGCGAAGAATCCGGAAGATCCCTGGAGTTCCCATCATGTATATTTCTAACCATAGGTATAACATCGAGAGAATGCCAGATGATTACGGAGCTCCTCGATTGTAACATCAAGAGACTGAACTTCTGTGATGCCAGCCTACGAAATACCCATACTGTTAAAGAAACAACATTCTAGTCCCTCTCTTGTCATACTATGTAAAAGGGGGGGTTACAGACTCTTAATTTTTATCCTATTCCAAAATGATTTTTTTATCTTAATGAAAAATTCATTTAATTTATACAGAATTTAATTTTGTTCAGATGTTTTTGTAGAATGAGTTTTTTGTTGTTGTTGTTGTTTTTAGTTTTTGCAAGTCAATGGGGTTAAGTGGCTTACCCAAAGGCTAGGTAATTATTAGGTGTCTGGGGCTGGAATTGAACTCAGGGCCAGTGCTCTATCCACTGCATCACCTAGCCACCCCCTGAGTTATTCTTAATTGTTTTATTCTTCTTCACTGCTTTAAGCTGGTACTTCTTCCATGTGCTTTCTTCCCTTCCTTCTATGAAGTTACTATGTATAATATTTTGTATTGGGAATTAACATGTAAATGAGAAAAAGTATTGAAGCTGTCACTAGATAAAAGAAATTTTTCTTTGAAGAATGTGGTACCAACATCTAAGTAATAATTTCTAATTTGTATTATAGAAGGATGAATGGCAGCTGGGTGGCGCATCAACTCTGGACTCAGGGGGACCTGAGTTCAAATTTGGTCTCAGACACTTAAATGTTTACTTAGCTGTGTGACCTCAGACAAGTCATTTAACCCCAATGCCTTGCAAAAACTGAAGAAGAAGAAGAAGAAGAAAGTATGAAGAAATACTTCCTTGATAATTATGCATATTGATGTCAGAATTTTGGGAAAATGTCTTAACTTTCTCCTCTAAGGGACCTTTTGAAAAGTGTTATTCATACCTTTTCTTACATTTCCTTTCTTTATTAATAATTACTCCTCCACTCAAATGAGTCAAAAAAGAGAGAAAAGGGGCGACTGGGTGGTGAAGTGGATAGAGTGCCAAGCCCTGGAGTCAGGGGTACCTGATTTCAGGTCAGACCTCAGACACTTAGTGATTGCCTGGCTGTGTGGCCTTGGGCAAGCCACTTAACCCCATTCCCCTGCTAAAACCTTAAAAAACGAGAGAAAAAAAAAGTTCAGCTAAACTAACATCTACAAATTCAAACACCTTATGAGCTCCCATAATCTACTATATCCAAAGAAAGAAGGGAAGTACATTCCTATAGTTTGGTGGGATTGGGGTAAGGGAGCAGAGTTGGTACAGAGCTTCAGTCTCCCAAATTCCTTTGGGAAGTATAGTCAGTGAGATGTCTTGATTCAAGGATGAAAATACATTTTTAATTCACTTTGAAGTAAAGGTTGATCATTTTGTTCTTTCCCATTTCAACCACCTTATTTTTTTTTTCATTCCCCCCAAATTAGGTATTCTTATGTACTGAGCCCTATGCCTGGGTACTGGGAAAAAATAGAAGTGTTAAATAAAGTGAGTTCGTGCCTTTAAGATCAGTGAAGGTTATTTGTCATACATGACTTTTTTCCTAAAGTTTAGAAATCAAAGAGAAGAGACAGAAATGGAAACATAGTTAATGGGTCACAAAAGGGTTTTATAATAGTGGGGTTTCAAAATGTATTTGGAGGCAAATGAGAATAAATTAATAGTGAAGAGGAGATTGAAGGCATGAGAGTGGGGCAGTTAAGGGGCTTGATTGTTTCATGTTAGACTATGTGATAAAAGAGGGTTAAATGTAACAGGTTCAAGATTTTGTTTGCATGGAATTCAAAGAAAATAGGGTCCCATGTTCTAAAAATTTCTTTAGCAAAGTCAGAGTCCAGTGGGGGGCAGACTAGAAAGCTCCCAAGAGTGACATCTCAAAAGCGCAAATGAGAAATAGTCACAGTGAGAAGAAAGAGAGTTGTCTGAGGATGCTTGTGTAAGTGAACTCTTTAGATTTTTTTTTTTTTAGTTTTTGCAAGACAATGGGGTTGGGTGACTTGCCCAGGGTCATGCAGCTAGGTAATTGTTGAGTGTCCCAGACCGCATTTAAACTTGGGTCCACCTGATTTCAGGGCTGGTGCTCTGTCCACTGTGCTACCTAGTTGCCCTGTACTCTTAGATTTTTAAAAACTGTCTAAGATATGGAAGTGAAAACAAAATGAATACAAAAATGACAGTGCTAGAATAACAGGATCAGGAGCAATAAAACACAGAATGAGTGCTGACTGGCCTGAAAAACAAAAGACAAGTTTAAAAAGGCTTATTCCAATTTTTTAAAGCTATATTGAGCAAAAGGAGAATCGAAGATGGGAAGTAACCCAAAACTGAGGTGGATGGAATGAGATAAATGGCAAACTGGTAAGAGTATAATTCAGTTCTTATTTTGTATCTTTCATCTCCACCAAGGATAATTATAAAGTGTTCATATTCTGAAGGGTTTGTTTTTTGTTTTGTTTTGCTTTGTTTTTCTTCCTCTGGATTGGGATTACATTTTCCATAGCTGGTCTAATGGTTGTCCTAGCTCTGAACTGCCGAGAGGACCTGCATCTATTGGGGTTGATCATCTCACAATGTTAATATGTACATTGTTTTGGTTCTACTTCCTTAGCTCAGCATTAGATCCTGTAACTCATTCCATGCTTCTCTAGAATCCAACCATTTATGGTTTCTTACAGAACAATAGTATTCCATGGTATTCTTCTACCATGACTTGTTTAACCATTTCCCCAACTGATGTGTATGCCCTTAATTTCCAGTTCTTTGCCACTACAAAGGGAGCTCCTATGAATATTTTGGAACATGTGGAACTTTTCCTATTTTTAATGATTTCTTCTGAATGTGGGCCTAGAATTGGAATTGCTGGGTCAACAGGATAAACAGTTTTATTGCTCTTTGTGCGTGGTTTCATGTTGCTCTCTAGAATGTTTGGATCTGTTCACAACTACATCACAGCAGTACATTGATGTCCCAATCCTCCCACAACCTCTCTAACTTTGACCATTTTCCCTTTTTTCTCATCTTGACCAATGAGGTGTTACCTCATTGTTGTTTTGATTTGCATTTCTCTAATCAATGATGATTTGGAGCACTTTTTCATATTATTATATTTACCTTTGATGTCCTCATTTAAATTCATGTGCTTTGATCATTTATCAATTGGGCAATGACTTGAACCTTATAAATTTGATGCAATTCTCTATATATTTTGGAAGTGAGACCTTTATCAGAACTCCTGGTTGTGAGGATTGTTTCTCAACTTTCTGCAAAATATATGATTGTGACTATGTTAAATTTAAAGGGTTTGCACAACCAATTCAACCAAGATTAGAAGGAAGAAAGCTGGGAAACAATTTTCACAGCTAGTGTTTGTGATGGAGGACTCAATTCTAGAGTATGTAGCAAACTGAGTCAAATTTATTGGAATACAAGTCGTTCTCCAATTGATAAATGATCGAAGGATATGAACAGGCAGTTTTTGGATGAAGAAATTAAAGCTATTGTCATATGAAAAAGTGCTCCAAATCAGTATTGGCTGGAGAAATGCAAGTTGATACAGACCTGAGGTACCACCTCACACCTATCATATTGGTTCAGATGACAAAAAAGGATGTGGGAGAACTGGGACACTGGTGTACTGTTGGTAGAGTTGTGACCTGACTCAGCCTTTCTGGAGAGCAATTTGGAATTGTGCCCAGGGGGCAATGGAATTGAGCATGCCCTTTGATCCAACAATACCACTACTTGATTTATATTCCAAACAGATCACAAAAATACAAAAATATTTATGGTGACTCTTTTGTTTAGTGGCAAGGAATTAGAAATTGGCAAATGGTTGAACAGGCTAGGGTGTATGAATGTTATGGAGTACTATTCCATAAGAAATCATAAGCACCCTAACTTTAGAAAAGCCTGAAAGGACTTGCATGAACTGATTCTGAACTAGGAAAATTTGTACACATTAACAGCAACATTGTGAAATGGATCAGTTCTGCTGAACACAGCTTTTCTCAGCAATTCAGTGATCAAGGGACAATTCTGAGAGACCTGTTATGGAATTTGTCATCTAAAATTTCATATTTTTTTCTCAAGGGTTTTTTCCTTTTAATTTCACTTTTATAATATGGTTGATATGAAAAAAATGTTAAATCCAATTGTACATGTGCAACCTATATAAGATTGTTCAGTGCCGGGGAAGGGAAGGTGATAGAAAAATGGGAAACTCATTTGCAAATGAACGAATGTTGGAAAACTATCATTGTATGTAATTGGAAAAATAAAATAAAATTTCAGTAAAAAAACATGAAATTTTGTTAGTTTTTAAAAGTCTTTTTGAAATTCTTTCCTTTTTTTTTTTAATCTCTATTTAGGAGGTGAACCTTGCCTTTTCCAAGGTATGTTTTTTCCTCATAGCTGTTTTCTAGAGTTAAAAGAACTTGTTCTTTGTATGGGAAAGGAAAAATTAAGGAGCAAATAACTAATAGTGGAAGAGGTAAATTTGAATGTTTTTGTTTAATCATTCAATTAGCAAGTATTTTTTGGCACCTATTATATGCCAGATGAGAGGGTGTACAAGTACAAGATGATAGATGAAGATGTCTTTGTCTTTGTCTGTGTGTGTGTGTGTGTGTAGCTAAGGCAGTAAAGAACCTTTCTGTATCTCCAATAAATTGGTGATTATAAATAAAATCAATTGAGGGTTTGAGGAAACTCCTATATCCCATTACCTGTATAGGAGAAAATCAGAAATGATCTAGTTGCTAGTATATTCCAATTTCTTAAAGTCCAATTTAACAATGGTAGTAAATTCAGAGAAACTTCACTATGAACTTCACCATAAATCTAACTTTTATTCCCATTAGAATTTGTAAGTTCCTTTTCCGAAGATCATAATTGATATGATAATGTTTAATTTCTTTTTCCATAGAATCACATCTTGGGAATAGGAGAAGGCAATTTTTGTGTCTCAACTATTTCTGTGATTATTCTTCCTGTCTCCTCATTGGCTAGAATAAGAGAAGGGCTGAGATCTCTCTGCTCAATTGATTCTGAATTATCTCTTTTCTCATTTAAGGGTAATCATAGATGAGAAAACCAAGCATTCTTGCCAATAATGAATTACATGTACAATCACAAAGACAGCACTAATAGTTAACTTTTCCTGGGATCCATTCCAGTTTTGGTTCTGGAGCACAAAATTCATTATTTGGATTTTTTTTCTGCTATTTAATCACAGATAGTTAGCATCCCCCTCTGCTCCACACCCCTTTAGACAACTGCAACTTGCTGCCTTCACTTTTCTCCCCCTCCATTCTTTTTTATTAAAAAGAAAAGTCCATTATTTACCTAGTTCAAAAAATTCTTTGCAGAGTCTTCCTGGGTATAAAAATTTCACTTTTCCAGTCATCCTAGAAACAATAATGGATGTGCATAAAATATTCCAGTTTGCCTTTGGAGGATGCCAGTAAATGTGGATCAGATACAGGAATGTTTTTAATCTTCCAAAGACAAATAAAATACAAGAGAAATATCAGGAAAAAAAAACCCCTAAAGAAACCATACAAATAGATTCTGATTGTTTCATGAAGGACCTATAGTAGTCAATTATCATGTTTATAGAATTTCTAGTCCCCAATATGGTTTCTGCTTCTCATTCATCTTGGGGGGGGGTGGCAAGCTATGACCCAAAGATCAGTAACTGTAAGGCTAATAGACCTTAACAGAAAGACAGACCATACACCTGGTAATGCACACACTCTCTTTTGTACTTTTCAGAAGTCTTTGAGTATTTGGGACTCATGATTTTAGAGATAGATATCAGTCCTTGCTAAGCACTACAATATCCACTTATATGCTGGATGATCTGCAGTAGACATGACTGACAGCCATTGCTAGGAAACCAGACTAATAATTAATAAATAATAAACCAGCCATAATTGGCATCCAGAACCAGAAAGGTATAAGAAAAACAAGAGGCCATTATTATTTGTTCAAAACTCTCATACCAGTCATCAGAGACAGTCTGATATATGCAAAGTTCTTCTATCCGAACCAGAGCCAACTCAGAGGAAAGAGTCAAATAAAAATCATTTTTCAAACAGAGATAATGTCACATAGATCAAATGGTTTAATCAAGAGAAGATAGAGGTGTTAACATTCATTGAATAGGATCCGATTGAAAGAATGTGTTAACCAAATCTTATTTTCCATTTTTGGGTGATCATGTGCTTTTCAATTCAGGCAGCCCAGGCTGAAGGCCAATCCTCATTAAGTCCTTATTTAAAGATTCCAATATCTTATAGCTGGGGTGTAGATATGTTGATGAGGGAAGAATGCCAATACAGGGCTCACCACAGAGAGTAATAATTTTCCAGCCAACTATCCCAAATTACAGAAAGATTGATTTCATATTCTATAAATTTTTGTTTAATTAAGACTTCTTTTTTTTGTTTCCTATAATAAGAGCCAGGCTTAAGATACGAGGCAAGAGTTATACCAGCAATGTATTTGAGTTGGGAAATGGTGAGTTGGAAGTCCCTCTAGAATATCTGGTTTGAAATATTTAGTAGGTAGGTGAATGATGCAAGACTAGTGTATAGGGGAGATCTGGATATATAAAAACATAAATAAGGGGATCATCTAAAAAAAGACAATAAATGAGCCCATGAACCCTAGAGTGGAGTCACCAAATAAGAAAGGATAGAGAGAAGAGAGCAAGGCCCAGGACAGATCTTTGGTGTATATATTCAGGTGTGAGCCTTATGAAGGAGATGGAAGTTATCAGACATTATAGGAGGAGATCCAAAGAAGAGTGTTGTTCAAAAGCAAGCAAACAATCAAAAACCCAGAGAGAGCAAAGGTTCCATCACAGGAAGATAGTTGACAATGTTACTAGAGAGAGGTCAAGAAACAGGAGGACTGAGGGGAAAAAACCCCAAACATTTGATTTTTCAGTTAAGTAGCTCCCAGCAACTTGATTGAGTAGAATGACCTTGATTGTCATATTTGATTTTTTGATTGTAGTTTGTGGATGAATTTCAGCCATGATGCTAATATATACATTTCTTTCACAATATCTCTGGTCAACCAATTAGATGACTTCAAGGATGAGAATTCATTTTATTGTACATCTGTTTATTTCCTTTTGAGACAACTCTCAATATTGGGAAGTTCTTAATATCAATGATTATACAATTACTACAATTACAATAATAGTGGTTAGCACTTCTAGCACTTTCATTTGTTTGCAAAGCACTTGAAATATATTTTCTCTTTAGATGCTCACAATTACCTTTTTTTTTTTTTTTTTTGTAAGTCAATCAGGTTATTTAACTTGTTCCAGGTCACACAGCTATGTAATTATTAAGTGTCTGAGGTCCTATTTGAAGTTAGGTCCTCCTGACTGCAGGGCAGGTGCTCTGTTCACTGCACCACCTAGCTGGCCCTCACAATTATCCTTTGAGGTAGGCACTATTATTACCTCTATTCCACAGTGGAGGAAACTGAGACTGAGAGAAATTAAGTGACTTGCCCTCCAACTAGTTTTTTGTGACATCATTTTAATACATTTATGGCATTTTCTCCCTAACATATTATACTTATTCCTTTTAAATAGATGCCATCTTTTTTGATTCAGTTGAATCTGTTGAAATCTTTCTGGATTTTGATTCTGCCACCCCACAATTAGTATAGGAATATTATCAAATTGTTCATCTAAGCCATTGATTTTTTAAAAAATAATAACAGAGTATTGAATAGACCAAAAGTGTGAAATGGAATATGTCAGGATACGTCTCTTGAGTTATAGTGCCTTTAAAAGTTTTCTTCCCATTTGACAGTATTTCATTAATCAATTCATGACCTCTAATATGAGAGTGACAGAGACCTATGCCTTTGGAATATCACTTTTGCTACTGTGTATGGAGAATGAATGGGAATAGAATGAGACCAGAAACACAGGGAGTTGAGTCAGGAAACTATTGAAACAGTCCTGGAGATCAATGATGAAGTCCTAAACTAAAGGAATAACTATGCAAATATATGAGAGATGTAGAAGTAGAAACGACAAATTTAGGCAATTGATTGAATATGTCAGAGGAGAGAGGGAAGACAAGAGTGCATATCTGGGGGACTAAAAGGATGACAAACTCCTCTGCAAAAAAAGATAAGGAAATTCAGAAGAAAGTTGTATTTTTTCCCTAAGTAAACACAATGAGCTGAGTTTTGAACATTTTGAGTTTTAAATTCCTACAGTTTTGACATATCTCATAGATAGTTGGTGATGTAGGACTAGAACTTAGAAGAGACAGTAGGACTAAATATAAAAATCTGGGTATTATCATGACAAGATGATAATTGCATACATGTGAATTGATGAAATCACCAAGAGAATGTGTATGGAGAGAAGAGCAAACTCAGGACAGAACCTTGTCTTCAAACATCACTAAGGCAGCAGGATATAGATTATGATCTGTAGTGATCAGACAGGAAAGGGAGCAAGAGAACCAAGGGAATACAATGGCACAAAAGCCCTTATATGATAGAATATTGAAGAAGAGAAGGTGGGCTTTAGTTTTTTGCTACAGAATATGGGGAAAGGAGAGTTGGCTAGATAATTTCGAAGGTCCTTTGCAGTCCCTGATCATTCAATAATCTTTCTGACCTTATTTATCATCATGAAAATACTTGTCTTCCTATTTTAATCTGCTAGATCACTAGTTCTCAAACTTTTGTGTCTCAGAGTTCCTTAAACTCTTAAAAAATTATTGAGGGACTAAAAAGGTTTTAATTGGTATGAGTTTTATCTATCAATATTTAATATAAGTTAAAATAAATAGAATGTTAACATTTATTTCAAAAGATCACACATTATATGCTAAATGAGAAAACGTTTTTACAAAAAATGACTATCTTCCAAAGTAAAAAATTTGGGGACAAGAGTGGCATTAGTTTTGTACAAGTCTCTTTAATTTCTTTCTTAATAGGGGATGGCTAGGTGGCACAGTGGATAAAGCACAGGCCCTGGTGTCAGGAATACCTGAGTTCAAATCCGGTCTCAGACGTTTAATAATTACCTAGCCATGTGGCCTTGGGCAAGCCACTTAACCCCATTGCCTTGCAAAAACCTAAAAAAAAATCTTTCTTAATAGAAGGCAGCTGGATTCTCACCTCTTTTGCATATATTCTGCTTCTTTTTTTGTAGTATGTTGTCTTGGTTGAAGTATATAAAGAAAATTCAGTTTCATACAGATGTGTGTGTGTGTGTGAGTGTGTGTGTGTGTGTGTGTGTGTGTGTGTGTGTGTGTGTGTGTGTGTGTGTGTGTAGGAAAAGAAATACTCTAACAGGCAGATATCTTTTTAGTAATGTTTTGGGAATAGTTTGGGAATAACCTTTACAGATCCCTTCAGAAATGCTTTGGTGACCCCCCACCCCAAGATCTTCAGACCACTCTTTGAGAACCACTTTGTTTGATTAAAATAACATGCTGAAATTCAGGCATGCACTGCCTGTGGTATTTCTTTGTTTTACGTGTCTCCTGAAACACAGAAGAACCAGGTTCAAATTCTGACTCTTACACTTTACCTAGCCTTATGCTTTGAGATATAGCATTTTGGGGGGTCTTGGTTTATTTCTGCATAAGTTAAATAAAGGGACTATACTAGATGATATCTGAGGTTCCTTCTAGCTCTTATTTAAGCATAGTTAGCTCTTAGTGGGCCCCTGCTGGTTTCTAGTGATTATTGATTCTCTTAAGGTCTTTCCCCATCATTCTTTTAATGATCCATTCTAGAAATTTTCAGGATTGGATGTCATATTCCTTGGTCTATAGGCTGTAGTATCCATCTCTCCACATTCTCCAGGACTTTTTAGAACTGTGGGCCATTTCTGTATAGCTACATGTATATATACAAACGCACACATTTCCAGTTTTCTTCTAGAGAATTCTTTCTCTTTGCAATTCTGGGGAAAAAAATAATTACTGCCAATATTTCAGCAAACACATCTGACAAGTTTTTTTTTGTACATTAAATGGGATTCATCTATATCAGATGACTTTTATTTCATCTATGTGGTTTCTCATTGGCCTTTTCCCTGTCTTCATGGGAAGACTTTCCTGACCTTTCTTGCAGCCTTTATACTGTCAGTCAGCTTCTTTTCCTTGATGCTTCGTTGTAAGTTTTTATGACACTCTTCTTTCCTTATTTTCTTCTTTCTCCTTTGCTGGATTCGATTCAGCATCATGTCCCTGATAGGTAGGTATCCTTCAAGTCTTTGTCCTGAACCTTTTCTTCTTTTTCCTCTAAATTCTGTCACTTGATGATCTCATCAACTCTCATGCCTTCTTTTATCTCTTTGAAAATAATTCACAAATTTACTTGTGCAGCTCTCACATCCCTCCTGATCTTCACTCTCACTTCTTCAACTACCTTTTATATATTTCAAACCAAATGCCCCCAAAATATCTTAAATTAATATGACTGAAACTGAACTATTTCTTTTTCTCTTTCAAATTTCCTTGATGATGATGATGATGATGATGATGATGATGCATGTTGTTTGTCCTTAGTTCTCGAAGAAGACCATGATGACATCATGCCTCTGTGCCATGACAAGCACATAAATTGTATTTGAATGAAGGAGTGTTTCCACCATAACTTTCTTATTACTGTAGAGGTTATCATCATTCTCTCAGTCCCCCATCCTCTACCCTTCACCCTCCCTTGACATTCCCCCCCACCCCCATTTCCAGTTATTTCTTTTGTTTCTCCTCACATATCATTTTTTTTTGTGTATGCTTACTTGCTCACTTCTCTCCTCAAACACAACAATCAAATCAATGTAGGCAGGTTTGTTTTACAATTCTCCTAGACTACCCCAATAAACAGTCCCCACTCCAATCCATCCTCCATTTAGCTGTAACATTGTTCTTCCTAAAATGCAGATTTGATTTTATCATTCCCTATTCAATAAATTCCAGTATCTCCCAATTATTTCTAGAACCAAACATATATATATATGTATATACATATACATATCTATATATAATGCTCATTCCTTTTGAGATTGTTCCCAATTTGTTTGTACATAGAGTTTTGTTTTGCTTTTTTCGTTTTGCATAGTCTTCCCCATTAAACTATGAGCACCTTGATGTAATGAATATTTTTTTTTATATCAGCCCTTCTCAAAATACCTTGGTAAATTGTTTTAAGTCACATCTGACTTTTCAAAACCCCATTTGGCCTGCATAGTAGGCACTTAATTAATAAATAGTTTGACTCACTGACTGCCATATCTCTCCAAATTACATTACTTTTTCATATCCTTTCTATTCTCCAGTCTCTAGGTCTTTCCTGCCTTAGTGATTTTGTCCATATTATTCCCAAGAGTGCCTCTTTAAAATACTAATAAACTTTTAGCCCATCTCTAATGGTCTTTCTTGACTCCCTCATTAACTTGACTCCCACCCTCATTAACATCCTTTTCCCTTTTGGACCTTTCAAAGCATTTTGTATTTTCCTATGTACTTTGTATTTTAAATGTTTTTATTTTTATGTCAAATTATCCATTAAATTTTGAGGGCCCATCAGAATAGTGACTGTCCAGGACAGTGTCCTGGAGTCAAGACAATTTGAGTTCAAATTCTATCTTAGACTTTTATTACCTGTGTTACCACACCTATGTGAGTAATGTCATCCAGCCTCAGTTTGTGTGTCTGTTAAATGGAGATAATACTAGTATTTACCTCCTAGTGTTGAGGATCAATTGAGATTAAAAAAAATACAGCAGTTTGCAAATCTTAGTCATTACAAATGTTCATGTCGAATCTAGTGCCACCTGTACCCTCTAGGCACCTGACATATTTGTTGAATTCAACTTAATAGCAATGTTCATGCTATTAATGAACCCATTTGTATCTTTAGGAATTTTCCTTCTTTTCAGAATGCTTAGCTGTGTGACCCATAACTGTCTTTGCCTCAGTTTCCTCATTTGTAAAATGAGCTGGAGAAGGAAATGGCAAACCATTCCAGTATCTCTGTCAAGAAAACCACAAATAGGCTCACAAAGAGACAGTCATGATTGAAAATGACTAAACAACAGCATAAATAATAATGGATTTACCAAATAATCTTTCTTATAAGTTATCATACTTTTATTAAAGAATGGATTTTGAACTTAGAATTGAGTACTTATGTTTCTAATACTTCTTCGGCTATCAACAGTTGTGCAACCTTGGTAATTCACTCAACATCCTTGGGTCTAAGTTCTGCTACCATAAAATGAAAAGGACTGGATGATCCCTTTCAGCTCTAAAATTCTTCAGTTCTGTGGTTATATAACAGGGCTTTGTATGGGTAATAACTTCCTATATCAGTAATTCTTCTAATATTTAATCCAAGATGAACAAATTTCATTACTTTCTTTCCTTCCTGCTATTTACTTCCCCCAAAAAAATCCTTTTTGTAATCATTCTTTAGCACTTCCTTGAAATAACATTGAAATAACTATTTCAGAAATAGCTATAGCAGAACAAAGAAATAGCCCATTGATAATTTTAATAGAGGGTTACTTCTAGTGGCAATGGCCTCCTTGTTCTGTCCCTTAGCTGAGGCAATCAGGTCACAATGTTGATAGAGTCCTGATCCTGGAGTCTGGAAGACCTGAGTTCAAGTCTAATTTCAAATACTTCCTAGCTAAGTGACCCTGGATAGGTCAGTTAACCTTACTTGCCTCAGTTTCCTCAATTTGGAAATGGGAATGATAACAGCATCTATATTTCAGGGTTGCTGGGAGGATCAAATGAGATAACATAAATGCTTATTCCCTTCCCTTTCTCCTCTTCCCTCTTGTTTTCCACCATTTTACCATCTCCAGTAGGGATTTGGCTGTCCAGTAGAAGAGCAAGGACATTGACCAGCAGTCAATCAACAGATATTAAGTCCCTAATATTTGCCAGTCCCTGTGCTTGGTGATAAGATACAAATACAAAGCCCTCATGGCAAAAGGGAGTAATGAAATATGGCAACAAAGGGAAATGTACAGCAGGTAATGAATGTCAAGATTCAGTTAGGGAGGGAGGTACCATAGCCTATCCCTAGAGGATAAATGAATGCTAGGGAGCCCTGAGGGCAGGCTTCTCTTCAGACCTTGCCTCCAAGTCTGCTATACTTGGTCCAAGGATGATGAGCTTCATGTCAGGAGAAGCAATTGGCACCAAAAAAAAAAAAAATCCAAAACAGTGGCTTTGAGGAATTCCAATCTAGATACTGTACTAAGCAGTGATGATACATAGAGAAGCTAAAGACAGTCCCTGCCTGCCCCTGAGGAGTTCACAGTCAAATGGGGGAGACAACATATAAAAAAGAGGCTTTCAATAAACTGGAAATCATGAAGAAGTTTTGGAATTAAGGAAGTCTGGGCAAGGCTTCCTTTTTCCTGGGACTTGAAGTCCAGAAAACATTCCAGGCCTGGAGATTGCAAGGGAGAATGTCAAAAGTTTGTAGCTGGATTGTCTTTTGGTAAGATCATCGGGGAAGACAGTGTTGCTGGATTTTGGAGCGTGGTATAGTGTAAACTACGGGGAGGGGGGGAAGGGGGTGGGGAGTGGAATGGCAGCAGGCTATGAAGGGCTTTGGAAGCCAAGCAGAGGATTTTATAATTGATCCTGGCAAAAATAGGGAGCCACTGCAGTATAATGGGGGGAGGCAGTGAGAGGGCTAAGGTCTCTTACAAAGATCACTTTGGCACTGAGTAGAGGGGGAGAGAGTAAAAATAGACTTGAAGCAGTGAGTTCAACAAGCATGCTGTTGGAGTTGGTTCCATTTGGGAATGTATAACTACATTCTATAATCACTGCCTTTTTCAGTTGATAGAGCGTGAAGAAAGGCTGCTTGATCATAGTTTGGTTTTTGAGTTTTACTTTTTTTTATAAAAGAAAGATTTTATTTATTTTGAATTTTAAAATTTTCCCCTAATCTTACTTCCCCCCACCCCCCAAAGAAGGCAATGTGTTAGTCTTTACATTGTTTCCATGGTATACATTAATCTAAGTTGAATGTGATGAGAGAAAAATCATACATATCCTTAAGGAAGAAAAATAAAGTGTGAAGTTGATGAGAACCTGCCCTAGACTTTGTGCTGAGCCCTGAGTTTAGAATTCCTTCAGAAATATTCTGAATTTGAGTTCAAATCCTGCCTTTAACACTGTGGGACATTCACTTTTTTCATTTATAAAATGAGGAATTGATTTGCATGTCCTATAAGGATCTTTCCCCACCTAGAACTAGAATTCTTTTATTTGCCTTATTATATACCCCTGTACTAGATGAGCAGCAAGCTGAAAAGTCCCTTTTCTATATCACCTTGTTTTATTACTCGAGACTAAGCTTCAGGTGCACAACAGCATTGCAGATGTTTTTATTATGTAATTTAAAAATTATTATGGATTCTGTTCTAAAAGTAAAATATGATAATCATATCTCTCTGTACCTATAAACATCTAACTCAATATTTGTTAATCTGTGTGATGAGGACTCAGGACATAGAGCATGTTGTAAAAGAGATGGGGAATCAAAAATCAATTCTGGTGAGTAATTTATTAATTTAGACTCCTTTTTAATCAGTAGCCACCCAGAGAAAGAAAGAGCACAAGATAGAAGATCTTTTCTGAGAATCAGAAAAGCATTGGTGTTTTCTGGCATTTACATTCAACAAGGTAAAGCCCCATCATCTCCAATATTTGAATGGGGATGTACCAACAATTGATCCCTCTTAATGAACAAGCCTAGGGTTATCAGTGCCCATCTAGAATTGAAATTTTCAGTTGGAAGGAAAAAGTCCTTTGTTGGATTTTTGGTATGCCTCACTCAAAGGGTCGTGGGCTGCCTAAATTTTTAAAAAATTATACACATTGGGTAGCCAAATACAGGAGGACTGTATATAGAAGAACATAATTAGTTATTTGAATATAGGTGACAGAAAAAAGAAATGCAACTATAAAATAATATCAAATTTCTCTTCCCTTTAACTGAAACACACACACACAGACACATATTCATTCACTTACTTGAGCCATTAAGTTTCAGATTGTAAAGATGGACAGATTCTCAGCCACCAAGATGTGGAGAAAATAAACCCATAATATACTGACTTTTGAAATATGAACTTACCTAAAGTTAGATTGGATTTGTTATATAATAAAAGTCATTAAATCATTCTGATTTAAATATGTCAAGTTTAGATTTAGATACTCAATAGAATTTCACTGATAAGATCATACCCACTATAGTCACACCCATTTTGTCCCTGATTTTATCCTATTGATTTAGAATGAAATAAGGGAAAAAGAGAGCTGAAAGAAACCTTCCAGTTGTCTTCATGTTTGCATTGATAAAGTGTGTTCTTAGATCTATTATCTTGACATATCTGCCCTAGAACTGACTACTGCTAAAATAAACTTAAGGAATATGGGTTTTATTTTGCTTTCAAATCATTTTCCATAAACTGCCCATCCAATTCAGAAAGATTAAAATCTGATTCCTTTTTTCTTTTACAGTTTTAACAGTGGTATAGTAGGATGCCTCATTTATGAGTGTATGTATATATCTATCTATATATCTATATCTATATCTATATCTATATCTATATCTATATGTTTATGGCTATAAATTGGGTAATTGTGCACCTAAGTGCTCCATTCCTTATATCATTACCCAGCTTGTGCATACCCAAATGAAGACTTTGTCATGTACCTTCTGCAATCTGGGATACTTATGATTTAAAAAAGAAGCAATATGTTTTTCTTCTGGAAGCTGGTTATTTTTTATTCATGCATCTGTTTCTGGTCAGTGCTAATGCATACCAATTTAGAGGAAAAGTATAAAATATATCCACTAATGGTCCCTTAACTGGTTTTTAAACAGATGTTCTTAAGTGGCCCAGGTAGTTAATAGTTATTTCTGCTTCTTTGACTACATAAGAAATATTGAAATAATTTTAAAGAGTTTTGTTATGTTTAAACCTTTGATTAGAAATATGGAAGTTTCTGACTATGGAATCTCAGGCCAATGATGTTTTTTAGGGGTGGTCACGAAGACAAATCATCTTTAGCTTAATAACTTCTCTGTTATGTTTAATTGAATATTTTCCATCATGTGAAATAGGTAATGATATATAATATGGAATTCCAAAGGAAAGTACTGATTCAAAAGTAGGAAAATGTTTCAGGGTGGGAAAATGGAAAAAATGAAGTACTTACCTGATGTGGTGGAACCAGGAGTTGGTTCCATTTGGGAATGTATAACTACAGTCTATAATCACTGCCTTTTTCAGTTGATAGAGTGTGAAGAAAGGCTGCTTGATCATAGTTTCATTTTTGAGTTTTACTTTCTTTTTTTTATAAAAGAAAGATTTTATTTATTTTGAATTTTAAAATTTTTCCCCTAATCTTACTTCCCCTCACCCCCCAAAGAAGGCAGTATGTTAGTCTTTACATTGTTTCCATGGTATACATTAATCTAAGTTGAATGTGATGAGAGAAAAATCATACATATCCTTAAGGAAGAAAAAATATAAAATTACATAATAAGATAACATTTAAAAAAAAAAGGTAATAGTCTTTGGTTTTTGTTCAAATTCACAATTCTTTCTCTGGATACAGATGGTATTCTCCATCATAGATATTCCAAAAATGTGTGTGGCTTTTGCATTGATGGAATGAGCAAGTCCATTAAGGTTGATCATCAACCCCATGTAGCTATTAGGGTATACACTAGTTCTGCTCATCTCACTCAGACTAAGTTCATGCATATTCTTCCAGCCTTCTCTGAATTCCCACCCCTCCTGCTCTCTAATAGAACAATAGTGTTCCATGACATACATATACCACAATTTGTTCATACATTCCCCAATTGATAGGTAATCACTCAATTTCCAATTCTTTGCCACCACAAACAGGGCTGCCATGAATATTTTTGTAAAAGTGATGTTTTTACCGTTTTTCATAATCTCTTCAGGGCATAGACCCAGTAGTGGTATTGCTGGTTCAAAGGGTATGCACATTTTTGTTTCCCTTTGGGCGTAATTCCAAATTGATCTCCAGAAAGGTTAGATGAGTTCATAGCTCCACCAACAATGTATTGGGGTCCCAGATTTCCCATACCTCTTCCAACATTGATCATTGTCCTTTCTGGTCATATTGACCAGTCTGAGAGGTATGTGGTAGTACCTCAGAAATGCTTCAATTTGTATTTCTCTAATAAATAGTGATTTAGAACAATTTTTCATATGACTATTGCTTTGATTTCCTCATCTGTAAATTACCTTTGCATATCCTTTGATCATTTGTCAATTGGGGAATTTTTTTTTTTAAATTTGACTCAGTTCTCTGTGTATTTTAGAAATTAGTCCTTTGTCAGAAATACTAGTTGTAAAAATTGTTTTCCAATCTCTACATTTCTTTTGATCTTAGTTAGAATGCTTTTGTCTGTGCAAAAGCTTTTTAATTTAATGTAATTTCTGCCTTTTTTGTAATTATTAGGTTTTTTTAATGCCCTAGTACATGGTCAGTTTTTGTGTAAGTGCTATGTACTGCAGAAAAGAAAGTATATTCCTTTCTATCCCCATTCAGTTTTCTCCATAAGTCTCTCATGTCTTGATTTTCTAACAATCTATTTACCTTCTTAACTTTCTTCTTGTTTATTTTATGGTTAGATTTATCAAAATCTGAGAGTAGGAGATTGAGGTCTCCCAGTAGTAGAGTTTTGCTGTCTAGGTCTTCCTGTAACTCCTTCAACTTCTTTTCTAAGAATTTGGATGCTATACCATTGGGTCTATACCTATTTAATATTGAACTTACTTTATTTATTGTCTATGGTAATTTTTAGGAGGGTATAGTTTCCTTCCTTATCTCTTTTAATGATGTCTATTTTGATTCTGGTTTTTAATCCAGTCTGATATTAGCTTATGTTTTAAGGGGGACTTCATCCCATTCACCTTGAAAGTTATAATTCTTTTTTTTTTAGGTTTTCTTTTTTTTGCAAGGCGAAATGGGATTAAGTGGCTTGCCCAAGGCCACACAGCTAGGTAATTATTAAGTGTCTGAGACTGGATTTGAACCCAGGTACTCCTGACTCCAAGGCTGGTGCTTTATCTACTACGCCACCTAGCTGCCCTATAATTATTCTTTATTGCCTTCCAGGCTATCTTCCTTCTGTTTGTATTTCCCCCCTTTTTTCACTTTATCCATATTCCCCAGTATTTTGTTTCTGAATACTACCTATTCAGTGTGTTTGCCCTCCTATATCCAAACCCCTTCCCCTTTCTTTCCCTTTTCCCTTTGCCCCTTCTTCCTTCCCTTCCTTCTCTTACTTCCCCCTTTCCTCCCCCCTTCCCTTTTAATACTTCCTTACTGTGGCTCCTTGGTATTTAAATTGTTTCTTTTTGTCTGCTTGCAGGATTTTCTCTTTCATTTGATAGTTTTGGAATTTGTCTGCAATATTCCTTGGTGTTTTCATTTTAGGATCTCTTTCCAGCAGGGATTGATGTATTCTTTCAATAACTATTTTGCCCTCTAGTTCTCTGATATCAGGGAAATTTTCCATTACTAAATCCTATAATATTAAGTCTAGACTTTTTTTTTCTCTTTGGTGTTTTAGGGAGAGCAGTAATTCTTAGGTTGTCTCTCCTCCATCTAGTCTTGGTCAATGGTTTTGCTGATGAGGTATTTTACATTTTCTTTTATTTTTTCGATTTTTTGGTTTTGTTTAACAGAATATCTTTGTCTTATGAAATCATTAGTTTTCGCAGACTGCATTCTTTTTTCATTTACCTTTTGCAACTCCTTTTCCAATTGGTCAATTCTATTTCTGACAGTTTTCCATTTGCCCAAGTGTAGTTTTTAGCGAATTAATTTTCTTTTTGCATTTGCCCAGTTGAGGATTTAAGAGAATTATTTTCTTTTTGCATTTGCCCAATTGAGTATCTGAGAGACTTATCTCATTTTGTGTTTTTCCAATTGTTTTTTTCAAGGATTTGTTTTCTTGGTGCGAGATGTTAATTTTCTCTTGCAAGGTGCTCTCTTGAGTTTCTTTTCCCAATTTTTCCAATTGATTTTTAAACTCCTTCCTGATTTCTTCAAGGAAGTTTTTCTGGGCTGGAGACCAATTCATATTTTCCTTGGAAGTTCTAGATCTCCTTGGGTTAGGATCTGTGCTTTCAAAGCAATACTCAATGGGCCCTTCTTTCTACTGGCCCTTCTTCATTTTCCTAGCATCTTGTGTTGGGGGAGGGGATGATTCTTAGAGGTTTGCTTTTGAAAACTCTAGAGGCTTTGTTCCCATGGCTTAGTAGCCCCAAGTGGGTCAGCTGATAGGGTTTGCTGGTTGCTTTTTTTGGAGTGTTTTGCACCCTCTCCCTAGGCCTGGAGGGAGAGCAGGGTCTGAATTTTCCTTGAACAATGTGGGCTGGACCCTGGGGCAGGTATTTAAACTCCCTTTCAGCTGAGGGAGCTCTGCTGCCTAAGTCTTAGCCTGGGGGGTGGGGTGGGGATGGGGGGGTGGGAGGCTGTTACTGTTTGTTTTGGGAAGAGGGCTCTGCTAAAAGTTTGGAGTTCAGGGCTCCCGAGCCCAGCAGGTCGATGTTCAGCCATGCTCTGCTACTCTGTGCTGGAACTCGCCCTCCAGCCTGACTGGGACTTCCATTCCACAACTATAGTTGGTCCTCAGACCTGCCACTCACCTGCACGGCTAAGGCTGTTCCTCTAGCTTCACTCTGCCCCTGCTGGCTTTCTCCTCTCCTCTCCCTGTTCACCCATGGTCCCTTGAGACACCTTTTAGTAGGTGTTCTTCTCCTAGCTTCTCTTTCTGGGTTTTGTCAATTGAATTTCTGTTAAGAAGTTTCTTCATGTTGTTTTTGAGGGGAAACCAGGAGACCAGCTGCCGGGGTTTTATTTACAACGCCGGCTTCTTTATGCTAGTCCGTCCTCTTACTCACCAGTCCAACGCATGATGAGTCTTCGGGGTACCTCCAGCCCCCACTCTTTGATGGGGGAAGAACCAGACAGAGCGCCTGAGGTGGATAATGAGTCTTTATTCTTCTGTGATCACATCCCGCTCCCTCCCAACCTCTCAGCAGACACTTTTATCCCTTCTGTCCTCCCTCCCATGAACTCTTACCCAATGAGGGGCCGAGTTCTGTAACATTCCCTTATAAGGTGATTATGTTTCCCCCGCTAAGCGACCACCAAGCCTCTTCCCCCCGCCCCCAACATCTCCCCCTTTCTGTTTTACAAGGTTATCACTTGGTGTGACCTTAAGCGGTGCTGAGGTTAGCCTTAAGTGGTGTCATTTCTACTGGCCTCTGATAGCCGGGGGCGAGGAACCCTGTCTTAGGTCATCTCCTTCAACCCAGGACCTTGCCCGTCCTGGGCGCCCGACACCCTCAGGGCCTGTCTTAGGTGGCTGGGTTAGGAGAGGTTGCCCGTCTTGGGGTTTACCTCGTCTTACCCCTAGGTGTCACATGTCATGCATGGCAGCTAGCCAGACTTGGGGATCCTCCCCCGTCTCCATGGCCATGAAGGCTTTCTGAGTAAGAAGCATATAGCCCCTCTGTCGCCTAGCTAGGCGGCAGAAACAGACAACAAGTAGGGTGATTCCCAGAATCAGTGTCCTTGTTCACCCTCAAGGGTGTACCCTCCCGCCATCTGGCAATCCCTCCATGGTATGGGATCCTCGATGTCTTCCCCTGTGGCCACACATGAGGGGCCCCACCGAGGAATCGTGAAGTTCCGTTGAGTTTGATTCACCAGGGGTCGCCAACCCAGAAGGCCTTGGAGCTGGGTCCCCTTTTTTTGTCCCTGCTGGGCTGACAGTCGTCTGCGGGAAAAGGCCGACGCAGGGGTCAGTCGGGGCAGTGCTATAGTTAAAATCGTTCTGCCCTGTGGAGTTGAAGTTTCAGGACCGATTTTCTTCCCCGATGTCGAAACATAGGGAGTTGTTCAGGTCCCAGCAGAAGGAGTTCTGGGCCGGTGCTTCAGCGGGGTCCATATATGCAGAAGGGAGCCCCATCGATGTATTGGTCACTAGCAGCCGAGGGTAGATCGGGGAGTTCCGTGCTACCGGAAGGGGAGAGGGAATAACTCGGAGTATTCCCCATGTCGGATTCCCTTCAGATGGAGCACCTCCAAGGATCCCTATGACGATCAGAAGGCCTGAAAAAGGAAGAAATTCCTCTCACCCCGTAGGGTTGGGCATTAATCAAGGTCTCTTATCTTGTAAACAGGGAGCCATCTTTCTGGCTCTTCTATCTTATCCTCGGGATGAAATGACAGGTGGCCCTGTCTTCTGTTCTTTACCGTTACAGGGCCATGCCAACCTCCCTCTTCATCTCTCCACATGACTTTAGAGCCTGGTAGGGCCTTGGTGGGAGAGGGCAGGAGCGTTGGTTCTTTCTTAGCATGTCCTTTTGGGGAGAAAAATCTCTGGGCGGCTGTAGTGCCGTCATCCCTGACTTGTAGGAAATTCATGGTAAATAGTACCTGAGACAGGTCTGAATGGGTCAGTGACCTGCCAACTCCCCCTTTCTGTTTAAAGAGCGTAGTTTTGAGTGTGCGATTTGCTCTTTCTACCAAAGCTTGGCCAGTGGGATTGTAAGGGATCCCGGTGGAATGGGAAATGGAAAATTCTTTGCAAAAGGAAGCAAAGGCTCTCGAGGTGTAGGCGGGCCCATTATCGGTTTTGATAGCCGAGGGGACGCCTAAGACAGCCATCTGGGCATATAGATGTGAGAGAACGTGTTTAACCGTTTCTCCTGGCTGTAGAGAGGCGAAGGTGAAGGAGGAGAAGGTGTCCACCGAGACATGGATGTACTTACGACCCAGGTGAGTAATGTCCATCTGCCAAAGAGCATTGGGGCCATCCCCACGTGGGTTAGACCCCTCCGCGGGGAGGGCTTGTCTAAAGGGAGCACAAGAAGTGCAGGAGCGCACAATTTGGCGAGCCTCCTTCCGGGGAATGCTGTATAGGCGCCGGAGCGACCTGGATGACAAGTGATACTTACCATGTGCCAGCTGGGCAGGTGTGGACAGGTTTAACAAGAGAGCCCTATCTGCCTCCGCATTGCCCTGGAAGATGGGTCCGGTGCAAGAAACGTGAGAGCGCACGTGAAGAACAAACAGGGGGTGGTTTCTATCACGGAGGGAGGATTGCAGCTGTATAAGGAGTGGGCTAATGGAAGAAGTCGAGGAAATGAAGGCATCTTCTAAACGAGGGATTAGCATGGCACAATACATACTGTCAGTAATAAGATTAAAAGGGGTGTCTCTGTAGAGACGGAAAGCCTGAAGTATAGCATATAGTTCATTCTTCTGAGTGGAGTCAAAGGGGGTATCAAAAATCCAGGTGGCGGGTCTAGCAGGGTCATGGACCACAGCACGGCCCAACCTGGTAGCGTCATTGAAGACATTAGGGCCGGTCACTGGTTCTGGGGACACTAGAGGGCGCGGGCAGGAAAGGTGCAGTTCAGCGAACACTCTAACCACGGGAGGTGGCGTGAGTCTGGTCTGAGAGAGGGTAGTCAGGACAGTGGCCCAAGCGATAGATCTATCAACTAGCGAGTGGGTCACCTCCTCTGGGAGGGTAAAGTTGAGGACAGGCAAGAGGCCAAAGAGACGCTGGCATCGCTCTGAGGCCTGAAGGCAAAATAAGGCCAGGGCCTCCCACCGGTCCCGGATGATGCTCTTAGTGGTCTGGGGGTATAGCCATTCAAGGCATCCATGTCTCTGGAATAAACATCCCCAGCCAAGGGAACTGTCCCCCAGTGTGTGGAAGAGGACAGGCGACTCCGGGTCGTATTGAACCAAGAAGGAAGAGGTTCTGCGGAAAATTTCCGAGAGCGCCTGTCTTGCCTGGGGGGTCCAACTTCTAGGGGATGACAGATGGGAGTCGCCTTTAAGGACATCATATAGAGGTTGCATTAAGGAGGATGGGAGGGGCATAGCGGGACGCAGCCACTGTATGGCGCCAACAAGCCTCTGAAAATCATTAAGAGTAGTGTATCCCTCGACGTTGATCGGAGGAAGTGCCCTACTAATCTTTCCCGGAAAAATCCTATGCCCCAAGTAATCATAGGGGAAATCCATCTGTACCTTTTCCGGGGCTATGTGAAGCCCCTTCTTGCGGAGGACATGGGTGGTGCGTTGCAAGCAAGCCCGAGCCCCCGTCACAGAAGGTGCTGCAATCAAGATATCATCCATGTAATGTATGAGCATGCAATTCGGGAATTCTTTTCTGATAGGATGTAGCAGAGTATCCATGTAAAGCTGGCACAGGGTGGGGCTATTGGCCATTCCCTGCGGTAGGACGGTGAACTGATAACGTTTACTGGGGGCTTGGAAATTGATCGCGGGGAGGGAAAAGGCAAATTTTTCTTTGTCCTCCGGGTGGAGGGGAATGCTATAGAAGCAGTCTTTAACATCAATCACTATAATAGTCCACCCTTGCGGGACTGCAGTGGGCATAGGGAGACCAGGTTGGAGGGTCCCCATGGGTACCATGTTGGCATTTACTGCCCGAAGATCAATCAACATTCTCCAACTCCCCCCTTTCTTTTTTATGACAAAGACGGGGGAGTTATACGGGCTAAGGGACGGTTCCACTTTGTTCTCGCGCAGGAGGGTCATTACTATGTCTGTGAGGGCGATGAGCTTTTCTTTTGTCAGGGGCCACTGCTCAACCCAAATAGGTTTCTTATTAATCCATGTTATTCTGGGGGAAAAGCTCATCTCTAGAGTGGCCCCAATTAATTTCCCCGCAGGCTATCAGGGGTGGCAAGTGTCAGGTTAAGCTGGCTCAAGATGTCTCTACCCCATAATGCATAAGGGAGGTCGGGTAGGCACAGTGGGGTGAAGAGTCTAGATTCTTCCAAAGCTGACCACCGTAAGGCGTGTGCTGCTTTCATGGCAGATCTATTGCCCCCCACCCCCGTCACTGCTTGAGGGCTCTGTAGGAGTGGCCACTCGGGCCTCCACTGTCCCCTATTTATGACAGAGCAATCGGCTCCAGTGTCAATTATCCCTTCGAGCTTCTGATTTTCCACCGTGACGGTTAACAGTGGTCGCCCAGAGCTGACCGGGTGGACCCAGTTCACATGAGCGGGAGGGGTCCGCAAGGGCAGCGCCTTTCCCACCTCTTGGCCCTGTTTTACCAAGGTGGGAAAGGGGTGGGGGTTTGTGACCCTTACGGATGTGGGACTTCCGGGACCAAAAATGACCTGGGTATGGGTGACTAAGTCCACACATCTCTCAGCCCCTGTGATGAGCGCTGGGAAAGTAGTTAGCTCGATGGGAATCATCGAGGTTTCCCAAGGCCCGATCTCTCTCTGCTGTGTCCCTTCTCTATAGTCAACCCTCACGGGGATAGTCACAGTAATGGGGCCGCTGTCTTCGAGCACGGGGGGGGGGGGGGGGGGCCCCGCGGCTGGGCCCCTCCCTTTCCCTTTTCCGGACTTCCCTTTGGATCGGCAGAACCTGGCTATGTGACCTGGCTTTCCACAGGAATAACAGGTCGGAACTGAAGTGGAGGGGGGCCGCTGCCTGCACTGTGCTTTGAGGTGCCCTGGCTTTCCGCACCCAAAACAGGTGGGTCTCACCTGCATACCGCGAAGGGCGGTCAGGAGGCTATCCTCTCGGTTCTCCATGGCAGTCACTAAGGCTTGAATTGAATCCTCGCTGGGCATGTCCAGCAATTTGTCAACAATTTCTTCTAATGAAGCGTCGGGGGGAAGGCTGCTAATGGCTGCGATCCCTTTGGGGCGAAGTCCCTCTTTAATCAATTGTCTCATAAGTAGATCAGATCCCGGGGTGTCTCCCATTATACGAGTCACTGTCTCTTTAACCTCTTTCACAAATGAGAGGGGTGTCTGATCTGCTCTCTGCTTCAGCCCAACCAACTTCTGTGTGGCTCTCCCCCCTTTCATGGCTCCAATCTTATCCCAAGCTGCAACATGTGTTTCTTTAACAGTCTCTAGCTCAAACTGGCCATACCGGGCCTGAACAGCAGGGTCAGTATAGGCTCCAGTTCCACACAGGAGGTCAATGGCTAAATCCAGGGGAGTATAACCCCGGGATTTTGCCAGCTTAGAGGCCTCTCTGCGGGCCTGAGCCTTAAAAGCTAAATATGAGGAGGCATCCAGGCACGCGGCTGCAATTTCGTCAAAGTCAGCAGGGGTCCAAGGGTGCGTAGCGAAGAGGTTTTGCATCAGTCTTTTTACATAAGGGGAGCTTGGGCTGTATTTAGTCACGGCCTCCTTAAGTTCCTTAAGCATCTTAAAAGGGACAGGGCGGTAGTCTCGGGCTCCGTTAAGGGGGTCCGTAAATACCGGGTAGAGGCCCCAGTCATCCCAGTCCACCTCCTCCCCTTTCTCTATTGCTATGGAGGCACTCGCGGCAAGTAGGCCGGATGGGCGGAGCCCTTGAGGGGATCTCTGAAAGGCGGACAAGGAACACGGGGGATTTTTTGCCTCTGTTTCCTGGCTGGGCCGCCAAGTCTGGGGCGCGGCAGCTGTCCAATCAGCGCGGACTTCTCCCTCCTCGTCAGCAGCCTCCCGGTCCCACCTACTCACGCTCCTCTTCCTGCCACCCCTGAGGACTGTTTGCACCCCTCCCTTCCCGCGCTCGGAAACTTCCGGCCCTGAATCTCTAAGTGCGCCATATTCATCGCCCTCCCCCTTTCCTTTCTGTCTCGGTAAGGAGGGGCATGCGGCATTTTCTTCTCCCTGGGGGCCCCTTGTTCCCCCATTGTTTCTTCTAAGTTCCTCCCATGGATACAGGGGAGGGGGTGGCCTTCCCTCTTCCTCTGAGCTCTCTGAATCTGATCCCGCCAACGAGCTACCCACCTGAGTGCTGATTGGTCGTGCCAAAGTCACCTTCTGGGGATGCAGGGCTGCATCCACTATCTTATACACTGTAAAATCCTCAGGGGTCAGTTTTCCCGGGCAGGTGTCATCATAGGAGGCCATCTGCTGCCCTACCACCTTCCATTTACCTGGTTGGATCCCACTATGTTGCACCCAAGGGCAGATGTTCCAGATATTCTCAACAAAAGCACGGCACGTCTTGATAGGTAATTTACAGCCATGCTTAGCGCAGAGTTTATAAAGCTGCGCTGCAACGACCCCTTTCTCCTCCGGCTGAAAGGCGGGAATACTATTCCGGCCCCCCATGCTGTCTACTAGCCGAGGCTGCAATCCTAACAGGTGGCAGAACTGGAAAATTCCCGTTCGGCAAAAGAGAAGGAGGCAGCAGGGCACAATCAGACAGGCCAGCACGGCAAGGAGCGTGATTAGAGCGGAAGGAGAAAGGGAAGAGAAAGGAAGCATAGTCAACACAGTAGGGATATGTCCTTCAGGCAATATCTGAGAGTAAACGCCCTCTCCTTCCTCCCGGTCGGAAACGACCGAGGCTGTCTGGAGAATCCGACCAGCGGATTCAGACGTTCCCTAGCAAAATCAGGTCCCTGTTCCGGGCGCCACTTGCCGGGGTTTTATTTACAACGCCGGCTTCTTTATGCTAGTCCGTCCTCTTACTCACCAGTCCAACGCATGATGAGTCTTCGGGGTACCTCCGGCCCCCACTCTTTGATGGGGGAAGAACCAGACAGAGCGCCTGAGGTGGATAATGAGTCTTTATTCTTCTGTGATCACATCCCGCTCCCTCCCAACCTCTCAGCAGACACTTTTATCCCTTCTGTCCTCCCTCCCATGAACTCTTACCCAATGAGGGGCCGAGTTCTGTAACATTCCCTTATAAGGTGATTATGTTTCCCCCGCTAAGCGACCGCCAAGCCTCTTCCCCCCGCCCCCAACAACCAGCCATCTTGGCTGGAAGACTTTTCTTCTTTCTAGGTTAAGGCATGTTGAGTTGGATTCTTCTAGATACATTATACTTAAAGAACTAGACTATATCCCTGTTGCAGTTCTTATGGACAGTTATTTAACTTCTTGTCTCATTCATTTGTCCCAGGGGATTTTGGCAATATTAATTGATTATTTTATATGAAAGTCTTACACATTTACTGAAGGACAAAAGCTGGGCATTTAGCCATGTGGAAAATATTTAGTACTGACAGATAATTTGTCTTAACTATTCTGATTTTTTTTCCCCATCAAATTTAGATAATGAAAATAATTGACTCTTCTGGGCATAAATGGGGTATCAGCCTTTCCCATTCATTCATCCATTCATTCATTCTCTAACTACCTGTAAAGATTGTTTTCAATGTTCATCCTTTTGCAAACTTTTGAATTCTACATGATCCACTACCCTCCCTTTCTATCCTCCTGTGAGGGAAAAAACAAAAAAGAAAAAGGGAAAAAAAGTGAAGATTGTATGCTTTGCTCTGCATTCAAAAGTCTGTGTAATTTTTTTCTCTTGATGCAGATGGCATTTTCCTTAATAGGTCTCAAAATTGCCCTTGATCACTAAACTACTGAGAGGAGTTACATCCATCAAAGTTGATCATTTCACAGTGTTGCTATTCTGTGTTGCTATTCTGGTTCTGCTCACTTCACCTCAGCATCAGTTCTTCTACATCTTACACATCTTCCCATGCTTTTCTGAAGTCAGGCCATTAATGATTTCTTACAGAACAATAGTACTCCATAACATTCATGTGCCATAGCTTGTTCAGCCTTTCCCCAGTTGATTGGCATCCCCTCAAGTTCCAATTCTTTGCCACTATAAAAAAGAATGTCTATAAATATTTTTATTTGTCAGAATCCTTTCTGCTGGATCAGTTTTATTGCCCTTTGAGCATGGTTGCAAATTGCTCTCCAGAAAGGTTTAATCAGTTCACTTCTGCAACATTGTGAGATGATCAACCATGGTAGACTTACTCCTCACAGTTCAGTGATAAAGAGCAATCTTAAATGACTTGTGATGGAAAATGACATTCACATCCAGAGGAAAAACTATGGAGTCTGAATGCAGAACAAAGCATTATGTTTGCTTTTCTAAACTTTTTATGTTTTTTTTCTTTCTTCCTAATTTTTAGATTTTAACAGTATAAGTTTAGTTTTTTTGTTGGCACAGTTAACTTTTTTTTTAGGTTTTTTTTTTTTTTTTGCAAGGCAAATGGGGTTAGGTGGCTTGCCCAAGACCACACAGCTAGGTAATTATTAAGTGTCTGAGACCATATTTGAACTCAGGTACTCCTGACTCCAGGGTTGGTGCTCTATCCACTGTGCCACCTAGCTGCCCCCACAGTTAACTTCTACCCTATTGAATATTGCAGATAATCTAAAATGGTGGAAAAGAAAATTATTATCTATGTTTTGGAATGTGATTACAAATATTCTTTCACCTCCTGCCATGGTCTTATTGTCAGCAAACTGGAACCAAATTTATCTATGAAAAGGAAGCCTCTATAATAAAACACAAAATAAATAATCATACAAGTATAGATTTGGAGTAGGAAGGGCCTTTGAGATTGTTAGGTCCTATTCTCCCATTTTACAGATTAAATGAGTCCAGGAGAGATTCATGACTTGCCCAGTGTCACATTGCTAATAAGTATCTGAGCCAGAATTTTAATCTACATCTTCTTGACTTCATGCCATTTCTAATCCTTATTGTTAATCCAGAATTGAATATGACCTCTGAGAGAATGGATGACAAAAGCAGCTCATTGGGAATAATGAGAACATTGAAAAGGATTTCTCTACTTCTTATAAAGAAAATAACTGAATTAGGCTATTAATTTATTTTTAACCTAACTCTTATTTCTAATGTTCTTTGTCTAAGAAGAGAGAAATCCATTGGCAACTTTTCTTGTACTTTTTGTTTTAGTGATTTTTGGAGTTATCAGTAAATCATTCTTAGCAAAGTCAGAATAAATTTTAACAAATTTTTTTATCTAAATGATTGTTTTGTTTTATATCCTTTAGGATACCAGAAGGTCCCATGGACCAGGGACCAGCTGCAGGAAGGGTACGTGCTTTAGAAGAACAGCTTTTAAAAGCCAAAGAACAGATAGAAAATTACAAGAAGCAAACCAGAGATGGTTGGTGACTATATCACTTTTAATTTTTCTTCATCTAATATTTACTTTCTCACAGATATTTGAAATTTTCCATTTACAAGTTTTAGGAATGCTGACATTCTTATGCTCTTCAATAGCAGGTCTAGGGAAGGATCATGAAATACTGAGGAGGAGAATTGAAAATGGAGCTAAGGAGCTCTGGTTTTTTCTCCAGAGTGAATTGAAGAAATTGAAAAATTTAGAAGGAAGTCAACTCCAAAGACATGTGGATGAATTTCTATTCGATTTGGGCCATCATGAAAGGTACCCTCTGTTTTCATTTTTTCTGATCTTGAGAATATAATGTAAGAATGGGATGTGAATATTAAAAAAAAATTTCCAGTTGCTATATTTTAAATGAATCTATATTGGGGCAAATGATTTTATTGATCTTAGATTTTATTTGTTATAGAACCTGCCATGTTAATAAATAGATAGAAAATATTTTCAAACTATCTTTCTTTTTTGTTATTTATTTATTTGTTTTGCAAGACAAGTGGGGTTAAGTGACTTGCCTAAGATCATACAGCTAGGTAATTATTAAGTGTCTGAGGCTGGATTTGTGTTCAAGTCTTCCTGACTCGAGGGCCTGTGCTCTCTCCACTGTGCCACCTAGCTTCCTAAGACTATATTTCTAATGAAAAGAGCACCCTGGTGCAGGAAAAGGAATATAGCATTTGGCATTAGAGGATATACATTTGAATCTCTGTTTCAACTCCTGGTATTATCAATGTGTCCTTGGGTAAATTATTTTAACTTTTGTCTCAATTTCTTTATCTAAAATGAGGATATTGAATTCTGATCATTTTTAAAGGCAGCTAGTGGTACATGGGCTAGGGTGCTGGCACTGAACCCATAAAAAATTGAGTTCACATTGAGCATTCAGACACCTTACTTGCTGATTGACCCTGGATGTCACTTAGCTGTTCTTTGTCTCAATTTCTTTGTTCTGCGGTCTCCCCATCTCAAAATTGAGAATAATCATTGCCAATAAAGTCCCTTCCATCTCTAAATCTATGACACTATGATCATTGTGTTCTGTAGTAGAGAAGTTTAATTTAACTTCTTAGCAGCACTTTTAGTCTATACCTAGACCAGATTACTACCTTTTAACAGACTATTTCAATATCTGAAATACTCCTTCAGGATATAGATTTAGATAAGGATAAAGTGAGGATAATTATAGCTCCTACTTCACAGGATTGTTTTGAGGATCTAATGAAATCATATGTGCTGCATGATCAAAACAATGGAAGTAGCTCAAAAGAACCATGAGATGTGCATATATAGAGAATCCTCCCCAGGTGACCACATGGACTATTTGTGTGGTCGAGCATGCCAAGCTTGAACTGTTCTCATCATAGTCAGATGGACTGTAATGTATCTCTAATAGAGTGATGTCATTTTAATTTTTCCCGGGAATGAAGAATAAGAACTATCATATGTGAGGCACCCTGCCAAGCATCGGACTGTCTGGGAATTATACTTGTGATTGAGATATCTAATTTTGAGAGTGAGAGGATGAAGTCCTGGCATTGTGCTAGGTAGAGCCAGAAAGACATAAGTTCACATTTGGCCTCAGACACTTCCTAGCTCTGGGGCCCAGGGTAAAATATACTTTTGTGTCCTGTGGTCTCCCCATCTCGAAATTGAGAATAATCATTGCCAATAAAGTCCCTTCCAACTCTAAATCTATGACAGTGTGATCAGTGTGTCCTATATTAGAGAAGTTTAATTTAACTTCTTAGCAGCACTTTTAGTCTATACCTAGACCAGATTACTACCTTTTAACAGACCATTTCAATATCTGAAATATTCCTTTGGCATATAGATTTAGAAATTTAATAAAGGAATTACTATAGATTAAAAGCAATTCTAAGATAACGTAAGAGTTATTAGGTTTTCACCTGGTACATATATAGAGGAATTCTTCTCAATTTTATGTTGAATTTTCACCTTTAAGTTATTTGTATATTAAATGTTTTTTGAAGTTTTGTATAATTAAAAAATATTTGATTACTCTGATATATCAGAAATCATTCTGTAAGGAATTATCATATATTTGAATTAGTAATAATTACCCAACACTTCTATTTGGTGTTCAAGGTCTTAATAATCTAGGCTTCTCCTACCTTTCCTATTCTCCTTCATGTATTCTGTGATCCAGTGCTCTGCCTCCCTGCAGTTCCTCATATGAGACAACCAGTCTCCTGATTCCAGGCACTTTCATTAATTGTTATTCCATTCCTGGAATTTTCTTCTTCCTCTACTTCATCTCCTGGATTCCTACCTTCTGGCTTTCAGTATAACTTCTGGAAGAAGTCAATCTCAATCCCTTTGAGTGCTAGTTATCCCTCTATTTATTAACTCGAGTTTATGCTGTGTATAGTTAGCTTGTACAGAATTTTTAGCATGTTGTCTCCCCCATTAGACTTGGAGTTTTTTGAGAGCAGGGATGATTTTTTGTGTGTCCCCCTTTCCCTCCCAATAATGAGAAAATTCTTAAGAGTTACAAATATCATCTTCCCATATGAACAGTTTAACTTTATTTAATCCCTTATCATCTCTTTTTTCTTATTTATACGTTTTTATGCTTTTTTTTTGAGTGTGTATTTGAAAGTCATATATTCTATTTAGCTCCATCTTTTCATCAGGAATAGTTTGAAATTCTTTATTTCATTAAATATTCATCCCCCCCCCCGAGGGATTAGACTCAGTTTTGCTGGGTAGATTGATTTTGAAGTTCTCCAGTCCTTTGATTTTGAAGTCTCAAAATCTTATATTATCCTGACTGTGGCTCCACAATATTTGAATTGTTTATTTTTAAATACTTATATTATTTTCTCCATGACCTGGGAGCTCAGGAATTTGGTTATACTATTACTGGGAGTTTTCATTTTGGGACATCTCTTTCCAGAGGTGATCAATGAATTTGTTAATTTCTACTTTATCCTCCGGTTCTAGAGTATCAGGACAGTATTCATTGCTAATATCTTGAAAGGTGATATATATATCTTCTTTTTTTGATGACTTTTGGATAATTCTTAAGCTATCTCTCCTTAATCTACTTTCCAGGTTTGTTATTTTTTAATGAGGTTTTTTATATTTTCTTCTTTTTATTTTTTATGATTATTCCACTTCCTAATTCTAATTTTTAAGGAATTATTTTCTTTAGGGAGCTTTTGTTTGTTCCTCTTCCAATGGGCAAATTCTACTTTTAAAGGCATTCTTTTTTTAATGATTTTTTTCATTTTTGTCCATTTGACTAGTTCTACTTTTTTATTTTATTCTTTTTAAGAAAGATTTTATTCATTTTGAGTTTTACAATTTTTCCCCTAATCTTGCTTCCCTCCCCCACCCCCCAGAGAAGGCAGTCTTTACATTGTTTCCATAGTATACAATTATCTAAGTTGAATGTGATGAGAGAGAAATCATATCCTTAAGGAAGAAAAATAAAGTGTAAGAGATAGCAAAATTACATAATAATATAATGGGTTTTTTTCCCCTAAATTAAAGGTAATAGTCTTAGGTCTTTATTCAACCTCCACAATTCTTTTTCTGGATACAGATGGTATTATCCATTGCAGATAGCCCAAAATTGTCCCTGATTGTTGCACTGATGGAATGAGCAAGTCAGTTCTACTTTTTAAAGAAGTTCTCACCAGTGAATTTTTGTATATTTTTTCCCCATTTGGCCAATTCTACTTTTCAAGGCATTTTTCCTCTTTATTGGATTTTTGTATTTCTTTGATCACTTGGCTTATTTTTGTTTTGGGGGGATTTTTTGGCAAGGCAATGGAGTTAAGTGACTTGTCCAAGCTCACACATCTAGATAAGTATTATGTGTCTGAGGCTGGATTTGAACTCAGGTCCTTCTGACTCCAGGGCTCCACTGTGCCACCTAGCTGCATCCTATTTTTAAGGCATTATTTTCTTAAGTATTTTTTGTGACTCCTTTACCAAGCTTTTGATTCTTTTTTTCATGATTTTTTTGCACTCTTGATTTTTCTTCCCAGTTTTTCCGCTGTCTTTCTTGATTTTTTCAAACCCTTTTTGAGCTTTTCATGGCCAGATCTCTCTCGATCTCTCTCTCTCTCTCTCTCTCTCTCTCTCTCTCTCTCTCTCTCTCTCTCTCTCTCTCCATATATATATATATATATATATATATATATATATATATTATCATATTTATCTCTCTATATATGTATCTTTAGATATAGCAGTTTTGACTTTTTTTGAGTTTGTGTTTTAATCTTCCTTATCATAGTAATTTTCTATATTTAGGATTTTTTTCCCTCTACTTTTTACTCACTTTTTCCAGCCTATATCTAGACTTTTAACTCTATTCTAAAGTGGAGCTCTGCTTCCAGGGTGGAGTTACACTGACCCAAGTTTCAGGTTTTTTTATACAGCTTACTTCCAGAGATAATTTTGGGAACCTATAAGTTTTCAGTTCTTTTATGATTTAAGGAGAGATGTATTTACTCCTCTCCTGGCCTGTGCCCTAGCCCGTGGATGACCACAAGCACTTTTCCCTATGAACAATGCTACAGAGTGCTTACCCAGTGCCAGAGGGACCTTGTATTCTCCTTCAGATCTCCATAGGGAAGATTACAGGTCCAGAGACTTCCACTGACACCACTGAATCAATCACCCTCAACAGCTTTCTCAAACCCGGTGCAACAGAACTTTCTTGACAACCTTCTAAGTTGTCTTTAGCTGCAAAATTGTTTCACCCTGTCCTTTTATGAATTTTGCTACTCTTAGATTTTGTTTTAAGGCATTATATAAAGTTATTTGGAGGAGTTTGGGGAAGATTGCAGGAGAATCCCTCCCCCTTCATCTTGATTCCATGCCCTCCATCATTTCTGTTTTAAAACAGAGACTGGCAAACTATGACTGGAGGGCCAGATTCAGCCTGCCACCTCTTTTTTTATGAGCCTCATGCCAAGAGTGATCTTTTTATTTTAAGATAGAACAGAACATTATTTTTAGCCATAAAAACTTAGCTTGTGGGTGGGTGGGGGTACAGAAACAGGAAATGGCCTGGATATGGTTTGTGGGCTATAGTTTGCCTGTCTCTTTTTCTGTGATGATTGACTTTAAAGTTTTGCTGCCATCATTTCAGTTTACCTTTCCACTCATGAGGAGACTGAAGGTATGCCATTTTCATGGGCAGCATGTACTTGAAACAGAATTAGGCTTTTAGCAATTATCATTGAATTGACTGAATTGGTGCTTATGGCTATCTGTTTATAAATGGGTTTTTAAAAATTTTTTTTAATTCTCATTTTGTACAAATGTTTTTTTTTTTATTAATAAAATATTGTTGTTTAAGAGTAGACAAAATACCACTCCCCCCCATGAATATAGACTTGTTTGGGCAATAAAGTAAAGGGGAGAAAAAAAAATTAAAAATAATAGTAATAATTGTAGGTATGGCCAGGTGGCGCAATGGATGAAGTACCAGCCCTGGAGCCACGAGCACCCGAGCCCACATCCAGCCCTGTAGACCCAACAATCACCCAGCTGTGGGACATGGAAGCCACCTGATCCCCACTGCCCTGCAAAAACCAAAAAGAAGGGAATAAAAAGACCCAAAATAAAATAAAATAGTAATAATAGTAGGGGTGGCTGGGTGGCAGACAGAGCATTGGCCCTTGAGCCAGGAGCACCCGGGTCCAAATCCGGCCTCAGACACCCAAAGATCACCCTGCTATGTGGCCCCAGGCAGGCCACCCAGCCCCATTTGCCCTGTACCCTCCCCCTAATAATAATATTAATAATAATAATAATAATAATAATGAATGTGCTTCAGTCTTTGTTCCAACACCAACAACTCTGTCATGGGGGTGGGGAATCACATTCTTTATGGTAAGTCCATTGCAAAAGTTACTTCCATATTTTTCCAACGTTGCCATTGCTGATTGCAACTCCCTCCTTTCTTATTTCTCCACTACCATGTACTATATTTTCTCTCTTGCACAGCACACAGATCCCTGGTCCTGGGGCCAAAAGGCCCTGAGCATCCATACCACCCCTTAGGCCGAGAATCCACCTGGCCCTATGGTCCTGGACAGGCCTTCCAATCCCAGCCCCTTGCAAGAAGTAAAAAAGAAAATGTGTTATATCTGACCACTCTCCCCCCATGGTCCATCCTCTCCTCCTTTATTCACATCCCCACCCCTTCCCCCTGTTCCCCCCTCCTTCTTACTCCAGATGCCTATACTCCATTGAGTATATATGCTGTCTCCTAGCCACCTCTGATGAGAGCAAAGGTTCCCTCATTCCCCCTTGCCTCCCCCCCTTCCATATCATTGCAATAGCTCATTGTAATAAAAAAAAATCTTATTATATGAAATATTTGGCCTATTCCCCCTCCCCTTTTTCTTTCTCCCATTCCATTTCCCTTTTTTTTTATTGACTCCATTTTTACACCATATTTTATGTTCAAATTCAGCTTTCTCCTGTGCTTCAACTATAAAAGCTCCCTCTACCTGCTCTATTAACTGAGAAGGTTCATGTGAGTATTATCAGTGTCATTTTTCGTTGCAGGAATACATGCAGTTCATCATTATTAAGTCCCTCATATTTCCCCCCCCCCCCCCCTCCTCCAATCTCCATGCTTTACCTGAGTCCTGTATCTGAAGATCAAACCTTCTGTTCAGCTCTGGACATTCCAACAGGAACATTTGAAATTCCCCTGGTTCATTGAAAGTCCATCTTTTTCCCTGGAAGAGGACATTCAGCTTTGCTGAGTAGTTCATTCTTGGTTGCATTCTAAGCTCTTTTGCCTTCCAGTATATTATATTCTAAGCCCTATGAGCTTCCAGTGTAGTTGCTGCTAAGGCCTGTGTGATCCTGACTGCAGCTCCATGATATTTGAACTGTATCCTTCTGGCTGCTTGTAATATTTTCTGTTTCACTTGGGAGTTCTGGAACTTGGCTATAATATTCCTGGGGGTTGGTTTTTTGGGATCTCTTTCTCAGGGGGGATTGGTGGATTCTCTCCATTTCTATTTTGACCTCTGCTTCTAGGATAATCAGGGCAATTTTCCTGTAGTAATTCTTTGAAAATGATGTCAAGGCTCTTTTTCTGATCATGACTTTCAGCTATTCCAATAATTTTTAAATTATCTTTCTTAAATCTGTTTTCCATCTCAGTTGTTTTTTCAGTGAGATGTTTCACATTTTCTTCTAATTTTTCATTCTTTTGGTTTTGAAGTATTGAGTCCTAATTTCTCGTAAATTCATCAATCTCCCTGAGTTCTATTCTTTGTCTGAAGGATTTGTTTTTCTCAGAGAGCTTTCTTATCTCTTTTTCCGTCTGGCCAATTCTGCTTTTTAAAGCATTCTTCTCAATAACTTTTTGAACTGTTTTATCCATCTGACCTAAGTTCCGCCCCCGATCGGGTGTTTTTTTTTTAGATTTTTCAAGGCAATGAGGGTTAAGTGGCTTGCCCAAGGCAACATGACTAAGTACATATTAAGTGTCCTAGGTCAGATTTGAAGCCAGTTACTCCTTACTCCAAGGCCAGTACTCTATCTACTGTGCCACCTAGCTGTCCCCAATTGTTGTTTCTTTTTGACATCATTACTTGAATATGGGAATGACAAAGATCTTTGCTGATGTTTTTAATCCTATAGAATAGATGATAAAGTCATCCATGTGGTTTGCTTGCCTTCTTGTAAGTCATTTATCAGTAGACTAGGGACATTGTGGTGATAATGGGAGCCATAAAGAGCACCTAGAAAACTTAAAGATCTATTATCCATCAGAAGTTTTGAAATTAAAAAAAAGCTTCAAATTATATTCTAAATTATTTATGTAAATTATTTTAATAATACACAGCAAATATCTTATACCAGTTTTAGAGAAATCTATTTTGGCATATCCTTAGAATCTTATTAATTTCTCCTTTAATTTTTAGAATTTCTAATTTGTTGTTTAATTGGGGATTTTTGATTTTTTCTTTCTCTAATTTTTTTAGTTGCATGTTTAGTTTATTGATTTCCTCTTTCTCCCATTTATTTATGTAAGCATTTAGAGCTATAATATATCCCCTGAGAGTCGCTTTGAATGAATCCCATAAGTTTTGGTATGTAGTTTCATTAATACCATTATCTAGGATAAAATGGTAAATTCTTTCTATGATTTTTTTTTTTTGGTCCACTCATTTTTTAAAATGAGGCTATTCAGTTTCCAATTTGTTCTGGGTCTGTATCTCCTTGGCCCAGTATTGTATATGGCTTTTATTGCATTGTGATCTGAGAAAGATGTATTCACTATTTCTGCCTTTCTGCAGTTGATCATTAGGTTTTTATGTCCTAGTACATGCTCAATTTTTGTATAAATTCCAGGTACTGAAGAGAAAAAGGTATATTCCTTTCTCTCCCCATTCAGTTTCCTCCATAAGTCTACCATATCTAATTTTTCTAACAAACTATTTACCTCCTTAATGTCTTTCTTGTTTGTTTTATGATGCGATTTATCTATATCTGATAGCAGGAAGTTGAGGTCTCCCACTAGTAGAATTTTGCTGTCTGTGTCTTCCTGTAGTTCTTTCAGCTTCTCCTCTAAGAATTTGGGTGCTGTCCCATTGGGTGCATATATATTCAATATTGAAATGACTTTATTGTCTATGGTACCTTTTAGGAGGATATAGTTTCCTTCCTTATCTCTTTTAATGCTATCTATTTTTGCTGCTGCTTTGTCTGAGATAAGGATTGCTACCCCTGCTTTTTTTACTTCAGCTGAAGCAAAATATATTTTGCTCCCACCTTTTACCTTTACTCTATATGTATCTCTCTGCTTCAAATGAGTTTCTTGTAAGCAGCATATTGTAGGATTCTGGTTTTTAATCCACTCTTGCTATTTGCTTACATTTTAAGGGAGAGTTATTTCACATTCAAGGTTATGATTACTAATTCTTTATTGCCCTCTGTGCTGTCTAACCTCTGTTTGTATTTTTCCCCCCTTCCCCCCCATTTATCCATTTTACCCAGTATTTTGTTTCTGAATACCACCCCCTTTAGTGTGTTTGTCCTCCTATATCACACCCTCCCCTTTCTTTCCCCTTTCCCTTTTTCCCTTTTTCCTTCACTTCCTTTTGTTATTTCCCCTTATTTCCCCCACTCCCCTTCCCTTTCTCCGTCCCCCCTCCCCTTTTCCCCTTTTAATACTTGAAAGGTTAGATGTTTTATAAGTTAACTGAGTATGTGTAGGTTGACTTTAAACCAAGTCTGATGAGAAGAACATTAATGTGTTTCTCCTCTGCTCCCTTCTTCCCCTCTATTACCATAGGTTTTTTGTACCTCTTAGTGTAATGAGATTTACCCCATTCAATCCCCTCCCTCCTCCTGTCTCTTTCTTGTCCCCCTTCTTAAGGAGGTGTAGTGTTTTTTAGATCATTCTATCTAAGTCATAGAAAATTCTGAGTGTCTCTCCCTTCTAGATCAGTATATTCTATCTAATAGAGTCAAAATTCCTGAGAGTTATTGGAGTCTTTCTCCCAAGTGGGATTAAAGCCACTTACATCCCATTAGATAGCAGTCTCAGGGATAGGTCATGAATGTCCATCATTTCTGGCTAGGTGTATTCTCTCTGTTAGAGTTACATTTCTCAAGATTTATGAGAATCTTTTTTCCCCCCATGCTGGGATATAGCCAGTTTCAACTTACTGGATTGCATTTTTTTCCTTTTACAGCCCCCCCCCCCCCTTTTTTTACCTTTTCATGTGTCTCTTGAACCTCCTGTTTGATGTCCAAATATTCTGTTTAGCTATGGTCTTTTCATCAGAAATTTTTGGAACTCTTCAATTTTGTTAAATGGCCATCTTTTTCCCTAGAAGAGAAGGCTCAGCTTTGCAGGAAACTAGATTCTTGGCTCCCTTGCTCTTCGAAATATCTCATTCCACACCCTTAGATCACTTAATGTTGATACAGAGTGATTCTTACTGTGGCTCCTTGATATTTAAATTGTTTCTTTCTGGCTGCTTGCAGTATTTTCTCTTTTATCTGATAATTCTGGAGTTTGGCCACAATATTCCTTGCTGTTTTCATTTTAGGAACTTTTTCTGTGGGAGATCAATGTATGCTTTCACTAACTACTGTGGGGCTGGACGAAGGGGGCTTGGGTCCACGGGGAAGCATAGGTGCTGGTGTTGGTGCTGTCCCCCTGGAACTTGGGGAAGGGGATGCGGGGAGAGGTGTGGTGCAGGAGAGCTGGGGACACCATCCCTGGGCTCCTCAGGTCTGAGAAACTCTGAGCCCATGCCTCCATTGCACTGAGGCTTCCTCCCAAACAAATGCAAATTACTTCTGCCTCAGGCCCAGGTGTGTGAGCAAAAGAACCAGCCCAGGTGAGGAATCAACTCAGGCCAATTGTAGGCAAAAGAATTCAATAGCTCCAATTCCTTCCCTCAAGCAAAGGGAGAAGGCCCAGCAACCAAGGTCACAGACACTCCAGAGAGGGCAATCAGCACCTCCTACTGGCCAGCCAGAGAAACTGCACTCAGTAAAGCCTTTAGAGATCCCAAGCCCAGGTGAACCAGCCCCACCCAACTCAAGGTCTTAGCATAATGAAGAAGGGTCAGCAGAAAGGTGGATCCATAGAAAAATTCCTGGAAGGGAAAGACCCCAACCAAGAGAGACCTGGAACATCAGAGGAGAATGCAATCTGGTCTCCAGCACTTAAAGACTTCCTTGAAGAAATAAGGAAGGAGTTTAAAAATCAACTGGAAAATTTGGGGGAGACATTTAATACCTTGCAACAAGAAAACAAAATCTTAGAAAGTAGAATTGGACAATTACAAAATGAGAACAATTCTCTCAGATCGTCAAATGAGCAAACGCAAAAAGAAATTTATTCTCTCAAAACCTCAATTGGTCAAATGGAAAGCTCTTTCAAAAGTTAGAATTGACCAATTGGAAAAGGTTAATGAAGAAAACTCCTCCCCCCCCAAAATAATGGAGTCTACAGAAACTAATGACTCCATGAGACAGCAAAAGTCAGTTAAAGAAAATCAAAAAATAGAAAAAATATAAGGAAATGTGAAATACCTCATCATCAAAACCTCTGACCACGAGAATAGATTGAGGAGGGGAAACCTGAAAATTATAGGACTTCCTGAAAACATTGAAGAGAAAAAAAGCCTGGACTTAATATTACAGGATCTAGTAATGGAAAACTGCCCTGACATCATCAAATAGGAGGGCAAAGTAGTTATTGAAAGAGTACATCGATCCCCACCAGAAAAAAATCCTAAAAGGAAAACACCAAGGAATGTTGTAGCCAAACTCCAGAACTATCAGGTAAAAGAGAAAATCCTGCAAGCAGCCAGAAAGAAACAATTTAAATATCAAGGAGCCACAGTAAGGATCACACAGGACCTGGCTGCATCAACTTTAAGGGATCGAAGGGCCTGGAACGAGATATTTCGAAGAGCATGTGAGCTTGGAATGCAGCCAAGAATCTACTTTCCTGCCAAGCTGAGCCTTTTCTTCCAGGGAAAAAGATGGACATTTAATGAAATGGAAGAATTCCAAAAATTTCCGATGAAAAGACCAGAACTAAACCGAAAATTTGGATATGAAACAGGAGGTTCAAGAGACACATGAAAAGGTAAAAAGAAAAAGCGGGGGGATGGTAAAAGGAAAAAAATGCAATCCAGCAAGTTGAAACTGGCTATATCCCAGCATGGGGGAGGGCTAGAGACTCTCATAAATTCCTGAGAAATGTAACTCTAACAGAGAGAATATACCTAGCCAGAAATGCTGGACATCCATGATCTATTCAGGAGACTGATATCTAATGGGATGTAACTGGCTTTAACTCCACTGGGGAGAAAGACTCTAATAACTCTCAGGAATTTGGACTCTATTCAACAGAATATACTGAACTAGAAAGGACAGACACTCAGAATTTTCTATGACTTAAATAGAATGATCTAAAAAAAATATACTACCTCCCTAAAAAGGGGGACAGGAAAGAGATGGGAGGAGGGAGGGGATTGAAGGGGACAAATCTCATTATACTAAGAGGTATAAAAAAACCTATGGAATAGAAGGGAAGAAGGGAGTAGAGGAGAAACACCTGAATCTTCTTTTCATCAGACTTGGTCTGAAGTGAACTTACACATACTCAGTTAACTTATAAAACATCTAACCTTTCAAGAATTAAAAGGGGAAAAGGGGAGGGGGGACGGAGAAAGGGAAGGGGAGTGGGGGAAATAACAAAAGGAAGGGAAGGGAAAGGGGAAAGAAAGGGGAGGTTGTGATATAGGAGGGCAAACACACTGAAGGGGGTGGTATTCAAAAACAAAATACTGGGGAATATGGATAAAAGGGGGGGAAATGGGCAGAAATACAAACAGAGGGAAGATAGCACAGAGGGCAATAAAGAATTAGTAATCATAACCTTGAATGTGAATGGGATGAACTCTCCCTTAAAACGTAAGTAAATAGCGGAGTGGATTAAAAACCAGAATCCTACAATATGCTGCTTACAAGAAACTCATTTGAAGCAGAGAGATACATATAGAGTAAAGGTAAAAGGTGGGAGCAAAATGTATTTTGCTTCAGCTGAAGTAAAAAAAGCAGGGGTAGCAATCCTTATCTCAGACAAAGCAGCAGCAAAAATAGATGGCATTAAAAGAGATAAGGAAGGAAACTTTATCCTGCTAAAAGGTACCATAGACAATAAAGTCATTTCAATATTGAATATATATGCACCCAGTGGGACAGCACCCAAATTCTTAGAGAAGAAGCTGAAAGAATTACAGGAAGACATAGACAGCAAAACTCTACTAGTAGGAGACCTCAACCTTCCTCTATCAGATCTAAATAAATCAAATCATAAAACAAACAAGAAAGAAATTAGGGAGGTAAATAGATTGTTAGAAAAATTAGATATGGTTGACCTATGGAGGAAACTGAATGGGGATAGGAAGGAATATACCTTTTTCTCTGCAGTACATGGAACCTATACAAAACTTGACCATGAACTAGGACATAAAAACCTAATGATCTACTGCAGAAAGGCAGAAATAGTGAATACATCTTTCTCAGAACACAATGGAATAAAAGTCATATGCAATACTGGGCCAAGGAGATATAGACCCAGAGCAAATTGGAAACTGAATAACCTCATCTTAAAAAATGAGTGGACCAAAAACAAATTATAGAAAGAATTAACCATTTTATCCTAGATAATGATAATAATGAAACAACATACCAAAACCTATGGGATTCATTCAAAGCAACTTTCAGGGGATATATTATAGCTCTAAATGCTTATATGAATAAATTGGAGAAAGAGGAAATCAATGAACTAAACATGCAACTAAAAAAATTAGAGAAAGAACAAAAAAATCCACAATCAAATACCAAATCAAAAATTTTAAAAATTAAAGGAGAAATTAATATAATTGAAAGCAAAAAACTATTGAATTAATAAATAAAATCAAAAGTTGGTAATATGAAAAAAAACAATAAAATTGATAAAGCTCTCATCAATTTGATTAAAAAAAAGAAAGAAGAAAACCAGATTGCTAGTATTATAAATAAAAAGATGAACTCACCACCAATGAGGAGGAAATTAAAGTAATAATTTGAAATTATTTTACCCAACTTTATGCCAATAAATTTGATAATGTAAGTGAAATGGATGAATATTTACAAAAATATAATTTACCCAGGTTAAGTGAAGAAGAGATTAAATACCTTAACAACCCTATCTCAGAAAAAGAAATTCAACAAGCCATTATTGAACTCCCTAAAAAAAAAAAAAATCTCCAGGGCCTGATGGATTCATTAGTGAATTCTACCAAACATTTAAGGAACAATTGGTTCCAATCCTATGTAAACTCTTTGGAAAAACAAGGAAAGATGGAACTCTTTCTAACTCTTTCTATGAAACCAATATGGTACTGTTACCTAAACCAGGAAGAGTAAAAACAGAGAAAGAAAATTATAGACCTATTTCCCTGATGAATATAGATGCAAAAATCCTAAATAAAATCTTAGCAAAACGAGTACAACAAGTCATCACTAGGATAATTCATTATGATCAAGTAGGATTTATTCCAGGAATGCAGGGTTGGTTCACTATTAGGAAAACTGTTGGTATACTCAATTATATCAATAACAACCGTATCAGAAACCATATGATCATATCATTAGATGCTGAAAAAGCTTTTGACAAAATACAGCATCCATTCCTTTTAAAAACACTAGAGAGTGTAGGAATAAATGGCCTGTTCCTTAAAATAATGAGCAGTATCTGTCTGCTATCTGAAACCATCAACAAGCATTATACTCAATGGGGAGAGGCTAGAGGCATTCCCAATAAGATCAGGGGTTAAACAAGGGTGCCCATTATCACCACTACTATTCAATATTGTATTAGAAATGTTAGTATCAGCAATTAGAGAAGAAAAAGAAATTAAAGGAATTAGAATTGGGAAGGAAGAGACAAAACTCTCACTATTCGCAGATGACATGGTGGTCTACCTAGAGAATCCCAAGAAATCATCTGAAAAACTACTGGAAACAATTAGCAATTTTAGCAAAGTTGCAGGTTATAAAATAACCCCCCATAAATCCTCAACTTTCCTATATATGACTAGCAAGAAACAGCAGGAAGAGCTAGAAAGAGAAATTCCATTCAAAGTGGCCTTAGACAGTGTAAAATACTTGGGAGTCTATTTGCCAAGACAGACTCAGAATCTTTTTTGAAAACAATTATAAAACACTTCTCACACAAATTAAATTGGATTTAAATAACTGGGCAAATATCAACTGCTCCTGGATAGGTAGAGCTAATATAAGAAAAATGACAATTCTACCAAAACTAAACTATCTGTTTAGTGCCCTACCAATCAAAATTCCAAAAAATTACTTTAATGAGTTAGAAAAAATTGTAAGTAAATTCATATGGAGAAATAAAAAGCCAAGAATTGCCAGGAACTTAATGAAAAAAATGCAAAGGTGGCTTAGCCCTACCCGATCTAAAATTATATTATAAAGCATCATTCATCAAAACTGTTTGTTATTGGCTAAGAAATAGATTGGTGGACCAGTGGAATATACTAGGTGTAAAAGCAGGAGATGATTATAGTAAGCTGCTGTTTGATAAACCCAAAGAGTCTGGCCATTGGGATTAAAACTCCCTCTTTGATAAAAACTGCTGGGATAATTGGATGTTAGTATGGAAGAAACTTAGATTAGACCAATACCTCACACCCTTTACCAAGATAAGATCCAAATGGTTACAGGACATAGACATAAAAAACAATACTATAAGCAAATTAGAAGATCAAGGATTAGTCTACCTGTCAGATCTATGGAAAGGGGAACAGTTTATGACTAAGGAAGAGTTGGAGAACATCACTAAAAACCAGTTAGATGATTTCGATTACATTAAATTAAAAAGTTTTTGCACAGATAAAACCAGTGTAATCAAGATCAAAAGAAAAGTAGGAAATTGCGAAACAATCTTTACAACTAATGATTCTGACAAAGGACTCATTTCTAAAATATACAGAGAACTGAGTCATATTTTTAAAACAAAAAGCATCCCCCAATTGACAAATGGTCAAAGGATATGCGAAGGCCAGATGAGGAGATGAAAGCAATCCATAGCCATATGAAAAAATGCTCTAAATCATTAATTATTAGAAAAATGCAAATTAAAGCTTCGCTGAGGTACCACCTCACACCTCTCAGATTGGCCAGTATGACCAGGAAGGATAATGATCATTGTTGGAAGGGATGTGGGAAATCGGGGACACTATTACACTGTTGGTGGAGCTGTGAACTCATCCGACCCTTCTGGAGAGCTATTTGGAACTATGCCCAAAGGGCAACAAAAATGTGCATACCCTTTGACCCAGCAATACCACTACTGGGTCTATACCCTGAAGAGATGAGGAAAAAGGGTAAAAACATTACTTGTACTAAAATATTTATAGCAGCCCTTTTTGTGGTGGCAAAGAATTGGAAATCCAGTAAATGTCCTTTAATTGGGGATGGTTTAGCAAGCTGTGGTGTATGTATGTCATGGAACACTATTGTTCTATTAGAAACCAGGAGGGATGGGATTTCAGGGAAACCTGGAGGGATTTGCATGAACTGATGCTGAGTGAGATGAGCAGAACCAGAAAAACACTGTACACTCTAACAGCAACATGGGAGTGATGTTCAACCTTGAAGGACTTGCTCATTCCATCAGCACAACAATTGGGAACAATTACAGGCTGTCTGCAAAGGAGAGTGCCATCTGTATCCAGATAAGGAGCTGTGGAGTTTGAACAAAGCAGAAGTACTATTACCTTTAATCGGGGAAAAAAACCCCAGATGTCTTATTGTTTGATCTGGTTACCTCTGAGAATTCTGTTCTCTTTAAGGATATGATTTCTGTCTCATCACACCCAATTTGGATCAAGGTACAACATGGAAACAAAGTAAAGACTGAGGGAGTGCTATCTGTGGGGTCGGGGTGGGGGTGGGGGAGGGAAGCAAGATGGGGGGAAACTGTCTCAAATAATATCTTTAATAAAAATTAAAAAAACAGTTTGCAGTTAAACTGGTAATAAAAGAGTATGATGGTTTTTTCACATATTACAAATTGAATTTATTTCTTTAGTTTTTATTTTTTCCTGATTGATAAATATTAGGTTCTAATATATCAGACTTCATTCAAACAGGTCTAGTGGTTCAGGCTCAAAATTAGAACAAAATGTATTACTCATAGATTATTCAAAAGTTGACAGAAAGGTTTATTTAATCATTCATTCTAGTAAAGTTCTGGACTTCCTTCTAAATTGTGGGGAAGCAAGTATTAGTCACTAATTTTATATTTTGTTTGGGATTCTTTGGGCTCTCCCCATCTACTGGATGTTCCAATGCTTGACTGAGCCACCTGGACCCTTCGATTTCTTAGGGTTGACTTCCTACTGTTGTACTTCCAACCAATACAAGGGTTCTTCCACTGAGTTCTTTCCTAAACCGGGTCAACATTACATCATCAGTCTAATGGGACACGTGAATGCACTGAAGAAGGGGAGATGTTTTGTTCTCTTTGTTAGAGTTCAGGCAATATTAGGGGAAGATAGTGATTATGTATAATGATGATAGGGAAGACTTCTTTGACGAAAGGGTATTGCTCCTGATTCCTCTCAGCCTTGGGTATAGAGTAATAAGTATCGAATTAAGTAGATGACCTACCATTAAACCTTGTCAACTAGGCGACCTGTTTGTTCACATTTATGTTTTCAGAAATGGTTGTAGTAGTAGGTATAGACCACTGGGGTTGTTATAAGGAAAATTCATATAGCATAGTAATCCACCTTCCTCCTTCATGAGGGTAAAATTTCCTATTTAAGATCCTGATATTGTTTGATATTAACTAGATAGGATGACTTGGGCAAACTCCAAGTATTTCCATTTGATCATGATAAATTGGCATATATATATAGATTACCCAAGGGTTTCACATAAGCACCATTTCCCAAGAATTCCATTCCCATAATAATCACTACAGCTGTGACTCTGATAATGAGGTCTTCCATTTTTACCTGAGCAAAAAGCTTCTCCCTCCCATGGTCAGTTCTTCAGAAATCTCTGATGAAAACTTAAGTTTTCTATGTTGGCATTGGAGGAATCCCTTTGAATGAAGGTAAACTGGCTGCCTTATATTTAGTAGCTTTCTCTCCCCATCTAAGCCTCTGTGACTTAGACATATGGCCTTTTGATTCTATAACCAGGATGACCTAGACCTTGGGGGAAAATCAGGCATAGCTTTAGTGGACTGATCCCTGAAGTCCTTCAAGTTTATATATAGAGGCTTGGGTATTTTAGGATTGCTGTCTTGAAAGGAAATATTAAAGGGTACCTTAAGTTTGGACAGGACTAACCTTCCTATCCTCATTTTGAATATCACAGTTTAGATTTACTATTATCCCCCTCATCTGACTGTTGGTTGACTGCTTCCCTATGAAACTGTATTCTAAAAACCTTACCCAAAATTGTCTCCCACTTGCACTTAGTGGAGTACTATGCACTTCTCCTCCTTCTGTCTCCATAAAACTTACCTGCTTCTATTTTTTGTCTCTTCTGGGATCCTAAGTTATTAGCAAGGTGCCTGAAACAAAGCAAGCATTTAATAAATGTTTATTGGTTGATTCAGTAATTCTGTTGTTAGCTCCATTTGCTAAGTGACCACTCTTGTGTTGTGTCCACACTTTGTTATGCGGCGGGGAGCTCCTGGGAATGCTGGACTAGATGCTTTATTTAACTTTTCTATCATCTTCATTTAGCACCGAAGATAATGACTTCCCATTCCTCTCTTGCTATATCTGGCCATTCAATCATCTGACTTATACATTTCCCCACTATGTGGTGAGCAATGATTCCATTTTGATACAATCCTTCTTTGGCTGCCAGATATAATAGACTGGACCTGATTCAGACTAGTCCAAGAGTCCAATTTCAACATCTGAATGAAATGATATACTCATAGATTATTCAACAATTAACAAAAGTAGGTATCCTTAGCCATGTTATGGAAAGATATTCAGCAAAGATGTAGCTCACACTCAGAGAGCTATAGTTTTCTCATCACTCTGTAGAGATTATTAGCTGAGCAGAGATGATTGCATGGGATTGGGACATCCACCAAGTCTGAAGGGTCCTGCCTTCTAAAATGGTAATCTCTTTATGTCTTTAGGGAACTAGAAAACTGTTTCAAAAACTTAGAAATTTTGCATCTGAGCCAATCAAGTTTCATAACATTTTCCTTGCCTTTTTGAGAAAAATTAGCTTTACCTCCGTGGTGGGTGGAGGATATCACAGAAATTTAGTTAATTATCATTTCCTCTGTCATTGTCAAAGTGAACATTTAGTTCTTAGTAGTCGTTAAATAATTTATATTTCTTCTTTTGAAACTTATTTATATCCTTTTCCATTTATGTCTTGTGGAATATTTACTCATAAATTATAACTGCTTGTGACAAGTCTTTTCCCAGTTATATTTACCACAGATATTGGCCCAGTCTGTTATTTTTCTTTTTATTATATTGGATTTTGGATTTACTCTAATCCAGTGAAACATTCACCTTAACTTTAATATATTTGTTTAAATGGGGAAAAAAAGTCATCTTTCATTTACTGACTGTGTTGGATCTCTGATCTCCCTGATGTAGTTGAATAATAATAATAGCTGCCATTTATATAATGCTTTAAGATTTGCAAAACACTTTACAAATACTTTCTCATTTGATCTATAACATGTCCTTCAGAGGCAGGTGGACAACTTAAGTGACTTGCCAAGAGCCATACACCAACTTAGTGTTAGAGAAAGGATTTGAACATAGCTCTTCCTGACTTACTCCTTTATTCAGTCTGCCACTTATTATAAAAGATGTTCCATTTATTAGTCACATTCCTTTCACCCTTCTTTTGACAATATCATCCTTTAAATTCTTGGGGGTAAAGAAGAAAAACTAAATCCAGCATATTTGAAGCATTTCTCTGGATCTCTTGATATTATTGTTGAAACTTTTAATGAATTGTAGGTTATTTAGCCATATGCATGGGATAAACCATACAGTGTTTTGTTCTACCTTACCAAATATTTTTAAAAAGCATCAAAAAGTTAACTTGTGAAATCTTATATTGTTTACCCTTTCCAATCAGTTTCTTGATTGTCAAAATATAATGTTCTATAATTTTATTTGCAAAACTTTACCTCTTCCCTTTTTGTTCTTTCATGAATAATGAACTTAATATTTATTACAGATTATACTAATTAAATGTTTTATGGAGATGGGAAAGTATGCATGTGAATTAGTATAACAAATTTCAATTGTTCTTTGTAAAAATCCAGTGTTGTTACTGATGTTGATAAACATCTTATTCTGTAATAATAACTCCCAAGATTGATTATAGGTGATTTATCTCCTCTCCATATTCAAATATCCTTTCAAATATGAGCCCCAGTACCTTCAAAATCATATTCCCCCCCCCCCCCAGCCTCCTTTGTGTATGTTTGATTTAGGCTAGGTAGTAAACAGTAGTACAGTAAGCATTGTGACAATCACTTTCTTCATATACGTATGTATATTTTTTTAAAATTTTTTTTGAATTTTACTGTTTTCTCCCCAATCTTGTTTCCCTACCCCCACCCCATAGAAGGCAGTCTGATAGTCTTTACATAGTTTCCATGCTCTACAGTGATCAAAATTGGTTGTGTTGAGAGAAATTGTATCCTTAAGGAAAAAGTAAAATATAAGAGCAAAATTTTTAAATTAAAGGTAATAATCTTTGGTCTTTGTTTAAACTGTACAATTCTTTCTTTAGATAGAGAACATCTATCTATTACAGTTACCCTAAAATTGTGCCTGATTGTTAGAAATGAGCAAGTCCATTAAGGTTGATCATTACTCCCATGTTGTTGTTATGGTGTACAGTGTTCTTCTGATTCTTCTCATCTTGTTAAGCATCAATTCATGAAAATCTTTCTAGGCTTCTGAATTCCCATCCCTCCTAGTTTCTATTAGAACAATAGTGTTCCATAACTTACATATGCCACAGTTTGTTCTGCCATTCCCAATTGATGGATATCCACTCATTTTCCAATTCTTTACCACCACAAACAGGACTGCTATGAATATTTTTCAATAAGTGATGTTTTTACCCTTTTCATGCTCTCTTCATAACCCAGTAGTGGTATTGCTGGATCAAAGCATATGCACATTTTTATTGTCCTTTGGGTGTAATTCCAAATTGCTCTCCAGAAAGGTTGGATGAGTTCATAGCTCCACCAACAATGCATTAGTGTCCCAGATTTCTCACTTCCCTTCCAACATTGATCATTGTCCTTTCTGATCATATTGACCAGTCTGAGGAGTATGAGGTGGTACCTGAGAGATGCCTCAATTTGCATTCTCTAATCATTAATGGTTTAGAGCAGTTTTTCATGTCTATAGGTTGCTTTGATTTCCTCATCTGTAAATTGCCTCTGCATATTCTTTGACCATTTGTCAATTGGGGAATGTCTTGGTTTTTTATAAGTCTGTCTCAGTTCTCTATTTGTTTTAGAAGTGAGTCCTTTATCAGAAATACTAGTTGTAAAAATTGTTTCCCAGTTTACTATTTTTTATCTTAGTTTCAGTGTAAAAACTTTTTAATTTAATGTAATCAAAATTATCCTAGTATGTTTTTAATGATAAACTATTCCTTGATCTCCTGGTTTGCTTATAATATTGTCTTTTATGTCTAAATCTTGTATCCATTTTGATCTTATCTTGGCATAGGGTGTGAGATATTGGTCTAATCCAAGTTTCTGCCATACTAACTTCCAATTTTCCCAACAGTTTTCATTGAAGAGAGAGTTTTTATAAAACAACAGATTATTCTAATCAATTCCTGTTACCTCTTTTGCACCTAGTCTAATCCACTGATCCACCACTCTATTACTTAACCAATACCAGACAGTTTTGATAACTGATGCTTTAAAATATAATTTTAGATCTGGTAAGGCTAAGCCACCTTCTTTTGCATTTTTCTCCCATTAAATCCCTGGAAATTCTTATTTCTCCATATGAATTTACTTATAATTTTCTAACTCATTAAAGTAATTTTTTGGAATTTTGATTGGTAGGCCACTAAATAAGTAGTGTAATTAGAACCAATCGTTCCTTAAATGTTTGATAGAATTCACTTGTTTATCTGTCTGGTCCTGGAGATTTTTTTTTTCTTAGGGAGTTCAGTAATGGCTTGTTGAATTTCTTTTTCTCAGATAGAGTTATTTAAGTATTTAATTTCCTCTTCATTTAATGTGGGCAACTTATATTTTTTGTAAAGATGCATCCATTTAACTTAGATTATCAAATTAGCATACAGTTGGGCAAAATAATTATACATTGTTATTTTAATTTCCTCATTTTTGGTGAGTTCACTTTTTTCATTTATGGTACTGGTAATTTGGTTTTCTGCCTTATTTTTTTAATCAAATTAACTAGAGGTTTATCAATGTTATTGGTTTTTTTTAATAAAACCAACTCTTGGTTTTATTTATTAGTTCAATAGTTTTTCTTGCTTTCGATTTTATTAATTTCTCCTTTTATTTTTAGAATTTCTAATGTGGAATTTAATTGGGGATTTTTAATTTGTTCTTTCTCTAATTTTGTTTTGGTTTCATGTTTAGTTCATTGATTTCCTCTTTCTCCAATTTATTCACGTAAGCATTTAAGACATAGTATATCCCCTGACAACTGTCTTTTCTGTATCCCAAAGGTTTTGGTATGTTGTCTCATTATTGTCATTATCTAGGATGAAACAATTCTTTCTATAATTTGTTGTTTGATCCACTTATTCTTTAAAATGAGGTTATTTAGTTTCCAATTAGTTTTAGGTCTGTATCTCTATGACTCTTTATTACATTTGATTTTTATTGCATTATGATCTTGACAAGGATGTATTCACTATTTCTGCCTTTCTGCATTTGATTTTAAGGTTTTTATGGTCAATTTTTGTGTAAGAAGAAAAAAGTATATTCCTTTTATCCCCATTCAGCTATCACCAAAGGTCTATCATGTCTGGGTTTTCTAACATTCTATTTACCTCCTTAACTTCCTCCTTGTTTATTTTATGGTTTGATTTATCTAAATCTGAGAGTGGGAGGTTGAGATCTTCCATCAGTAGAGTTTTGCTATGTCTTCCTTTAGCTCATTCAGCTTTTCCTCTAAGAATATGGATGCTATTGAAATTGCTTCATTGTCTATGGTACCTTTTAGGAGGATATAGTTTCCTTATCTCTTTTAATTAGATCTATTTTTGCAGCTCCTTTTTCTGAGATAAAGATTGCTACCCCTGCTTTTTTCACTTCAGCTGAAGCAAAATATATTTTTCTACAACCTTTTACCTTTATTCTATCTGTATCTCTGTGCTTCAAATGAGTTTCTTGTAAGTAGCATATTGTAGGATTCTTGTTTTTAATCCAGTCTGATATTCAGTTACATTTTATGGGAGAGTTCATCCCATTCACATTCAGAGTTATAATTAATAACTCGTGATTGCCCTCCATACTATCTTCTCTCTGTTTACATTTTCTCCTTTTTTCACTTTATCCATATTCCTCAATATTTCATTTCTGAATATCACCACCTTCAGTGTGTTTGCCCCCTTGTATCGAACTCCCTCCCCTTTCTTTCCCCTTTCACTTTGCCCCTTCTTCCTTTTGTTAGTTACTCTTTTCCTCCCCCCCCCGCTTTCCCCCTTTTAATACTTGAAAGGTAAAATAAGTTTCTCAGCTTAACTGAAACTTAAAGCCAGATCTGATGAGAGTAAGATTCAGGCAGTTCTCACCTCCTCCCTTCCTCCTCTCTATTGCAATAGTTCCTTTATACCTCATTATGTAATGTAATTTACCCCATTCAGTCTCCTCCATCCTCCATTCTCTGTACTGTCTCCTCTCTTTTAAGTTGATATTATTTTTAAATTATTCTATCAGTCATGGATAAGTCATGAGTGTCTGTCACATCTGGCTAAGTATATACTCTCCAATAGAGTTACACTTCTGGAGACTTATGAGAATCTTTCTCCCAGGTGGGGATATAGCCAGTTTCATTTTATTGGATAGCAGGTTTTATTTTCTTTACCCCCCTCCCTTTTTTTTAACCTTTTCATGCGTCTCTTGAGTCTGCTGTTTGAAGTCCATATTTTCTACTTAGCTCTAATCTTTTTATCAGGAAAAGTTGAAAGTTTCCTATTTCATTAAATGTCCATCTTCTCCCCTGGAAGAGAAGACTCAGTGTTGCCAGAGAGTGGATTCTTGGCTGCATTCCAAGCTCCCTTGCTCTTTTGGAATATTTCATTCCTGCCCTTCAATTCCTTAATGTTGATGCAGCCAGGTTCTATGTAATCCTTACTGTGGCTCCTTAGTATCTAAATTGTTTCTTTCTGGCTGCTTGCAGGATTTTCTCTTTATCTGATAGTTCTAGAATTTGGTCACAATATTGCTTAGTGTATTCATTTTGGGATCCCTTTCCAGAGGGATTCAATGTATTCTTTCAATAACCATTTTGCACTCTGATTCATTCCATGATATTAGGGCAATTTTCCATCACTAAAGTCTTTAATATTGTCCAGGCTTTTCTTTTCTCTCTTCAAAATTTTCAAGAACCCCAACGATTCTTAAGTTGTCTCTCTGGGATCTATTGTTGAGGTTGGTGATGAGGTATTTTACATTATTTCTATTTTTGTTATTTTTTAACAGATTCTTACTTTCTAATGAAATTATTAGTTTCCACAGATTTCATTCTTTTTTTTTAAGAGGAGAATTTTCTTCTTTTACCTTTTACAGTTACTTTTCCAATTGGTTAGTTCTATTTTTTAAAGTTTTTTAAATTTATTTTTATTAAAGATATTATTTGAGTTTTACAATTTTTCCCCCAATCTTGCTCCCCCCCACAGAAAGCACTCTGTCAGTCTTTACTTTGTTTCTATGTTATACCTTTTTGTATAAGTTCCATGTGTTGCATAGAAAAAGGTATATTCCTTTCTCTCCCCATTCAGTTTCCTCCATAAGTCTACCATATCTAATTTTTCTAACAATCTATTTACTTCCTTCTTTCTTGTTTATTTTATGATTCGATTTATCTAGATCTGATAGCAGGAGGTTGAGGTGTCCTACTAGTAGAGTTTTTGCTGTTTATGTCTTCCTGTAGTTCTTTCAGCTTCTCCTCTAAGAATTTGGGTGCTGTCCCACTGGGTGCATATATATTCAGTATTGAAATGACTTTATTGTCTATGGTACACTTTAGGAGTATAAATGGTTAGTTCTGTTTTTGAAGGAGTTTTTTTCCATTTTCCCAATTGTAGTTTTAAGAGAATTTTTTTTTCTTTTTGGATTTGTCCAATTGTATTTTCGAAGGATTTGTTTTCTTGTTGTGAGATGTTAATTTTCTCTTGCAGGCTGTTAATTTTCTCTTGAGTTTCTCTTTCCAGTTTTTTCAATTGATTTTTATATTACTTCCTGATTTCTTCCAGGAAGTCTTTCTGGGCTGGATACCAATTCTTATTCTCCTCAGAAGTTCTAGATCTCTCTGGGTTAGGATCTTTGCCTTTGAAATAGTTTTCAATGCCCCCCCCCTTTCTGCTGACCTTTCTTCATTTTGCTCAGATCTTGTGTTGGGGGAGGGCTGGCCCACAGAAGTTTGGTGTAACTCCAAGTGGGCCCGCCAGTAGGGGGTGCTGGTTGCTTTCTTTGGAGCTTCTGGGGCCTTGATTTGAGGCCTGCTCATTAGGCCTGGGGGGTGCATCTGGATACCCTTATCTTTGAACAATGTGAGCTGGGCCCTGGGATGAGGTTCTTAATCTCCCTATTCAGCTGAGGGAGCTCAGGGGGCTCTGAGAAGAGGGCTCCTCTGAAAGTATGGAGTGCATGGCCCGAGTGGATTGGTGTTCAGCCGCACTCTGCAACTCTCTGTTCTGGAACTCGCCCTCCAGCCCTGCTGGGACTTGCCCTCCAGCCCTGCTGGGACTTCCCAGACTGTCACTCCTATAACCAAAGCCCCAGCGGCTTAGGTTGGTCCTCTGGCTTTACCCCACTGCAGCCCCTGGGCTGGCACTCTGCTCTCTGCCCCTGGCTGGCCCACACTCCCCTGAGACAGACCTTGTTGGGAGATGTTCTTCTAGTTTCTTTTTTTAGGTTTTGTCAAATGAATTTCTATTCAGAGGGTTCTTTCATATTACTTCTGAGGAAAGCCAAGGTGACCTGAGCACAGTGCCTGGCTTCTCTCTCACATCTTGGCCCAACAATTTCTATCTTTTTTTTAATTTAAATTTATTTTTATTAAAGATATTATTTGAGTTTTACATTTTCCCCAATCTTGCTTCCCTCCCCCCTACCCCCCACAGAGAGCACTCTGTCAGTCTTTACTTTGTTTCCATGTTGTACCTTGATCCAAATTGGGTGTGATGAGAGAGAAATCATATCCTTAAAGAGAAGAGAAGTCTAAGAGGTAACAAGATCAGACAATAAGCTATCTGTTTTTTTCTAATTTAAAAGGAATAGTCCTTGCACTTTGTTCAAACTCCACAGCTCCTTATCTGCATACAGACGGTATTCTCCTTTGCAGACAGCCTGTAATTGTTCCCGATTGTTGCCCTGATGGAATGAGCAAGTCCTTCAAGGTTGAACATCACTCCCATGTTGCTGTTAGGGTGTACAGTGTTTTTCTGGTTCTGCTCATCTCACTCAGCATCAGTTCATGCAAATCCCTCCAGGTTTCCCTGAAATCCCATCCCTCCTGGTTTCTAATAGAACAATAGTGTTCCATGACATACATATACCACAGCTTGCTAAACCATTCCCCAATTGAAGGACATTTACTGGATTTCCAATTCTTTGCCACCACAAAAAGGGCTGCTATAAATATTTTAGTACAAGTAATGTTTTTACCCTTTTTCCTCATCTCTTCAGGGTATAGACCCAGTAGTGGTATTGCTGGGTCAAAGGGTATGCACATTTTTGTTGCCCTTTGGGCATAGTTCCAAATAGCTCTCCAGAAGGGTTGGATGAGTTCACAGCTCCACCAACAGTGTAATAGTGTCCCAGATTTCCCACATCCCTTCCAACAATGATCATTATCCTTCCTGGTCATACTGGCCAATATGAGAGGTGTGAGGTGGTACCTCAGCGAAGCTTTAATTTGCATTTTTCTAATAATTAATGATTTAGAGCATTTTTTCATAAGGCTATGGATTACTTTGATCTCCTCATCTGTACATTGCCTTTGCATATCCTTTGACCATTTGTCAATTGGGGGATGGCTTTTTGTTTTAAAAATATGACTCAGTTCTCTGTATATTTTAGAAATGAGTCCTTTGTCAGAATCATTAGTTGTAAAGATTGTTTCCCAATTTACTACTTTTCTTTTGATCTTGGTTACATTGGTTTTATCTGTGCAAAATCTTTTTAATTTAATGTAATCGAAATCATCTAATTGGATTTTGGTGATGTTCTCCAACTCTTCCTTAGTCATAAACTGTTCCCCTTTCCATAGATCTGACAGGTAGACTAGTCCTGGATCTTCTAATTTGCTTATAGTATTGTTTTTTATGTCTATGTCCTGTAACCATTTGGATCTTATCTTGGTAAAGGGTGTGAGGTGTTGGTCTAATCTAAGTTTCTTCCATACTAACTTCCAATTTTCCCAGGAATTTTTATCAAAGAGGAAGTTTTAATCCCAATGGCCAGACTCTTTGGCTTTATCAAACAGCAGCTTACTATAATCATCTCCTACTTTTACACCTAGTCTATTCCACTGGTCCACCACTCTGTTTCTTAGCCAATACCAAAAAGTTTTGATGATTGATGCTTTATAATATAATTTTATATTGGGTAGGGCTAAGCCACCTTCTTTTGCACTTTTTTTCATTAAGCTCCTGGCAATTCTTGACTTTTTATTTCTCCATATGAATTTACTTACAATTTTTTCTAACTCATTAAAGTAATTTTTTGGAATTTTGATTGGTAGGGCACTAAACAGATAGTTTGGTTTTGGTAGAATTGTCATTTTTATTATATTAGCTCTACCTATCCATGAGCAGTTGATATTTGCCCAGTTATTTAAATCCGATTTAATTTGTGTGAGTAGTGTTTTATAATTGTTTCCAAAAAGATTGTGAGTCTGTCTTGGCAAATAGACTCCCAAGTATTTTATATTGTATGAGGTTACTTTGAATGGGATTTCTCTTTCTAGCTCTTCCTGCTGTTTCTTGCTAGTCACATACAGAAAAGTTGAGGATTTATGAGGGTTTATTTTATAACCTGCAACTTTGTTGAAATTGCTAATTGTTTCCAGTAGTTTTTTAGATAATTTCTTGGGATTCTCTAGGTAGACCATTATGTCATCTGCAAAAAGTGAGAGTTTTGTCTCTTCCTTCCCAATTCTAATTCCTTTAATTTCTTATCTTCTCTAATTGCTTCTGCTAACATTTCTAATACAATATTAAATAGTAGTGGTGATAATGGGCATCCTTGTTTCACCCCTGATCTTATTGGGAATGGGTCTAGCCTCTCCCCATTGAGTATAATGCTTGTTGATGGTTTCAGATAGATACTGCTAATTATTTTAAGGAACAGTGCATTTATGTCTATACTCTCTAGTGTTTTTAATAGGAATGGATGCTGTATGGTGGTCAATTTTTGTTTAAGTTCCATGTACTGCAGAGAAAAAGGTATATTCCTTCCTATCCCCATTCAATTTCCTCCATAAGTCTACCATATCTAATTTTTCTAACAATCTATTTACCTCCCTAATGTCTTTCTTGTTTGTTTTATGATTCGATTTATCTAGATCTGATAGCGAGAGGTTTAAGTCTCCCACTAGTAGAGTTTTGCTGTCTATGTCTTCCTGTAATTCTTTCATCTTCTCCTCTAAGAATTTGGGTGCTGTCCCATTGGGTGCATATATATTCAATATTGAAATGACTTTATTGTCTATGGTACCTTTTAGGAGGATATAGTTTCCTTCCTTATCTCTTTTAACGCTATCTATTTTTGCTGCTGCTTTGTCTGAGATAAGGATTGCTACCCCTGCTTTTTTTACTTCAGCTGAAGCAAAATATATTTTGCTCCAACCTTTTACCTTTACTCTATATGTATCTCTCTGCTTCAAATGAGTTTCTTGTAAGCAGCATATTGTAGGATTCTGGTTTTTAATCCACTTTGCTATTTGCTTATGTTTTAAGGGAGAGTTCGTCCCATTCACAGTCAAGGTTATGATTACTAATTCTTTATTGCTCTCTGTGCTATCTTACCTCTGTTTGTATTCCCCCCACCTTTTATCCATATTCCCCAGTCTTTTGTTTCTGAAAACTACCCCCTTCAGTGTGTTTGCCCTCCTATATCACACCCTCCCCTTTCTTTCCCCTTTCCCTTTTTCCCTTCCCTTCCTTTTATTTCCCCTTATTTCCCCCACTCCCCTTCCCTTTCTCCATCCCCCCTCCCCTTTTCCCCTTTTAATACTTGAAAGGTTAGGTGTTTTATAAGTTAACTGAATATGTGTAGGTTGACTTTAAGCCAAATCTGATGAGAAGAAGATTCAGGTGTTTCTCATCTGTTCCCTTCTTCCCCTCTATTACCATAGGTTTTTTGTATCTCTTAGTGGAATGAGATTTACCCCATTCAATCCCCTCCCTCCTCCCGTCTCTTTCCTGTCCCCCTTTTTTAGGGAGGTAGTGTTTTTTTTTTTAGATCCTTCTGTCTAAGTCATAGAAACTTCTGAGTGTCTGTCCCTTCTAGTTCTGTACATTCTGTCGAATAGAGTCAAAATTCCTGAGAGTTATTAGAGTCTCTCCCAAGTAGGGTTAAAGCCAGTTACATCCAATTGGATAGTAGTCTCATGGATAGGTCATGAATGTCCATCATTTCTGGCTAGGTGTATTCTCTCTGTTAGAGTTACATTTCTCAAGGTTTATGAGAATCTTTTTTTTTTTTTTACCCCCATGCTAGGGTTTAGTCAATTTCAACTTACTGGATTGCATTTTTTCTTTCTTTTACTGCCATCCCCCCCCCTTTTTTTTTTTTACCTTTTCATGTGTCTCTTGAACCTCCTGTTTGATGTCCAAATTTTCTGTTTAGCTCTGGTCTTTTCATCAGAAATTTTTGGAATTCTTCCAATTTCGTTAAATGTCCATCTTTTTCCCTGGAAGAAAAGGCTCAGCTTTGCAGGAAAGTAGATTCTTGGCTGCATTCCAAGCTCCCTTGCTCTTTGAAACATCTCGTTCCAGGCCTTTCGATCCGTTAAAGTTGATGCAGCCAGGTTCTGAGTGATCCTTACTGTGGCTCCTTGACATTTCAATTGTTTCTTTCTGGCTGATTGCAGGATTTTCTCTTTTATCTGATAGTTCTGGAGTTTGGCCACAATGTTCCTTGGTGTTTTCATTTTAAGATCTTTTTCTGGTGGGGATCAATGTACTCTTTTGATAACTACTTTGCCCTCCGATTCCATGGTATCAGGGCACATTTCCATCACTAGATCCTGTAATATTAAGTCCAGGCTTTTTTTCTCTTCAATGTTTTCAAGAAGTCCTATAATTTTCAGGTTGGCCCTCCTCGATCTGTTCTCAATGTCAGTGGTTTTGTTGATGAGGTATTTTACATTTGCTTCTTTTCTTTCTATTTTTTGATTTTGTTTAACTGACTATTGCTGTCTCATGGAGTCATTAGTTTCTGTAGACTCCATTATTTTTTTGGGGGGGGGAGTAGTTTTCTTCAATAACCTTTTGCAACTCCCTTTCCAATTGGTCAATTCTACTTTTGAAAGAGCTTTCCATTTGACCAATTGAGGTTTTGAGAGAATTAATTTCTTTTTGCTTTTGCTTGTTTGAGGATCTGAATTATTCTCATTTTGTAATTGTCCAATTGATGATCTGAGGGATTTATTCTCCTTTTGTCTTTGTCCAATTGTACTTTCTATGGTATTAATTGTCTCCCCCAAGTTTTTAAGCTCCTTCCTTATTTCTTCAAGGAAGTCTTTCTGTGCTGGAGACCAGATTGTATTCTCCTCAGAGGTTCCAGGTCTCTCTGAGTTGCGGTCTTTCCCTTCCAGGAATTTTTCTATGGATCCGCCTTTCTGCTGACCCTTCTTCATTATGCCAAGACCTTGCATTGGGGCGGGGGGAGGGGGGCTGGTTCACTTGGGCTTGAGTTCGCTGAAGGCTTTACTGAGTGCAGTTTCTCAGGATGGCCAGTAGGAGGTGCTGGTTGTCCTCTCTGGAGTGTCTGTGACCTTGGTTGGGAGGCCTTATCCCTTTGCCTGAAGACAGGGGTTGGAACTTTTGAATTCTTTTGCCTTCAAGCAATGGTGGGCTTTACCCTGGCCTGAAGTGATTCCTCAGCTGGGCTGTTTCTTTTGCTCACACACCTGGGCCTGAGGCAGAAGTAATTTGCCTTTGTTTGAAGAGAAGCCTCTGTGCAATGGAGGCAGGGCCTCAGAGTTTCTCAGACCAGAGAAGCCTAGGGATGATGTCTGGAGTTCTCCTGCACCAGAATACTTCCCCCAGCCTGGTCCCGGAGCTCCAGGGGGACAGCACCAACACCAGTGCCTCTGCTTCCCCGTGGACCCAAGCCCCTTTCATCCAGCCCCACACCTGATCCAGCAGGCCCCGCTCTCGGGCCCTCAGACTCCAGGTTCCAATTCAGCTGTTAATCTGGCTGATGGGGCAGATCCTCCCTTGGAGCCTAGATTCACAGCCCGGATTCGTCCAAGGCTGTTGCGGGAGACAAATCCTGAGGTAGCTGTTCTTCTGTCTTTTCTTTCTGGGTTTTCTGGATTGGAATTCTTTTACGAGGTTTGTTTCATGTGATAGATGGGGAAGAGATCAGGAGACTTTAGAACTGTGCCTGTCTTCTCTCCACCATCTTGGCCGGAAGATCCAACAATTTCTATCTTTAGTAATTTCTGAACTTCCTTCTATAGAAGGCAGAATATGGAATATAATGTTTGAGTCCAAATGTGGCATCTCCATTGCCATTCATGAAGAAAATAATTTCTTTTTCAAATACTGGCAGATATTTTATACTTCAGAGTTGTTTTGTTTCTTTTTGGTCTGTTTGTTGTCCTTCCAGTTTGTCTGAAATCTCAGTCATTTGGAAAAGACCTGTATCCAGAGCTGTCTCCATGCATTTTAATGTTATGGCATCATTTTCCATGATGGTCATGGTCCTCTTCAAGAAGGAAATACAAATAAGAACAAATGCTCTTGGAATTTTCTCTCTCAGTTGGATCACTTACTACTTTTTGTAAGCTTGTTTTTCCTCTACAGTTTTTTTAATGGGTGAATAGCATACCTTATCTTCTATTGTTTATATCTATAAGATTTTTATGAGCAGTATTTTAAAGCAGTGTTAAATTCAGCCGCTCCTATCTCTTAGGTTGGCTAGGAGAGCAAGCATTTGATAGTTGAGGGATTTCTGTACTCTTTGGTCCTATTCATTATAACTCTTGGTTTGTGTCATTTAAATATTTTTAAAAAATGGTTATGAGGTTAATTTCTATTTTTATCAATTTATTATCTCAATTCAATAAACAAATAACAAATGCCTGTTTGGTGCTAGGAATTGGGGATATAAGGACAAAAATGAAATATTTTCTGCTCAACAAGTCAGAATCTTATTTAAGTAGGTCTGGTTGTAGATGTTTTAATTTCAATTTCAATTTCAATCTTCTCATTTTTGTAACTTTGGTATTGATTTTTACCTTTGCTTGAACAAGTCTGTTAAAGACCATACTCAGGCAGCTGAATCAACAGACATTCCTATTTCAGTAACCATTTATTTCTAGTCTCTTAAGATTTTATCACTTTATATCTTCTACTTTTGGAGGGGGGGCATTTGACATGCTATATTTATAGTTCCTTGCAGGTCTTCTTGAAGAAAATTTTCATGAGATCCCTCTCTAGTCTTTAAAAGTTTGATCTTTTTGGTTTCTTGTTTATTCACAGTATTTTACAACATATTTCTTACTTTCTACCCATCTTTTAATTGACTTTGGGTAGGTCACTTATAAATTTCTGGGCCTTGGCTTCTTTAACTGCAAATTGAAGGGAATTGGACTAGATGACCTATAAGTTCCTGTCTGACTCTGAATTTATGACTCTTTGATCTATAAATCAGAATATCTTATATCTATGAAATAGAATACAGGGTATCAGGCCTATGAATGACTCTTGAAAGTATTTGTATAGCTATTACTATTTTTTAAATTATGTTTTATTTTTGTACAAATGACTTTTTATACATTACTAAAATATTCTTGTCTAAGAGTAAACATAATACCCCTCCCCCCAAAAATATAGCCCCTCATGAGCAATAAAGGAAAGAGGAAAATATTAAAATTAAAATAAAAAATAGTAATAATAGGGGCAGCTAGGTGGCACAGTAGACGTTGTACTGACTCTGGAGTCAAGAGATCCCGAGCTCAAATCCAGCCCCAGACACCCAACAATCACCCAGCTGTGTGTCCCTGGACAAGCCACCCCAACCCTACTGCCCTGCAAAAACCAACCCCCCCCACAAAACAAAATAATAATAATAACAACAATAATAATAATAATAATAGTGATGATGATGATGATTGGGGTGGCCCGGTGGCACAGTGGGTAGAGCACTGGCCCCGGAGTCAGGAGCATCCGGGTCCAAATCTGGCCTCAAACACCCCCCAAATATTAATAATAAATAATGTGTTTCAGACTGTGTTCAGACACCTCCAGCTCTGTCATGGGTAGATTACTTTCTTTAGGATAAGTCCACCACAAAAGCTACTTCCATACATTTCCACTGTTGCCATTGCTGATTGCAACTCCCTCAATTTGTACTTCCCCACTATCATATCCTATGTTTTCTCTCTCCTTTCACTCTGTCCCTCTTCTTTAGTGTTCTGTAGAGTTGCTGAGTGGCACAGCAAACTGATCAACAGCCTTGGGGCCAAGAGGCCCCGAGCTCACATACCACCCCTTAAGGCCCAGCAACCACCCAGTCCTTTGGTCCCAGACGGGCCATCCAATCCCAGCCCCTTGCAAGAAGTTAAAAAAAAAAAGATGTGTTATATCTGACCACTCTCCCCCATGGTCCACCCTCTCCTCCATCACTCACATCCCCCCCTTCCCCCATCCCCCATCTCTCCTTCTTACTTTAGATGTCTATACCCCATTTAGTATATATGCTGCTTCCTCTCAGCCACCTCTGATGAGAGCAAAGGTTCCCTCATTCCCCCTTGCTTTTTATCCCCCTTCCATATCATTGCAATAGCTCTTTGTAATTAAAAAAATCTTATTATATGAAATATCTTAGCCTATTCCACCTCTTCTTTCCCTTACTCCCATTACCTTTCCCTTTTAGCCATTGACTCCATTTTTACAATATATTATATCTTCAAATTCAGCTGTCTTGGGGCAGCTAGGTAATCCAGTGGATATAGCACCCGCCCTGGAGTCAGGAGTACCTGAGTTCAAATTTGTCCTCAGACACTTAATAATTCCCTAGCCGTGTGGCCTTGGGCAAGCCACTTAACTCCATTACCTTGCAAAAAAAAAACGTAAAAAAAAATTAAGCTCTCTCTTGTGCTTCATCTGTAAAAGCTCCTTCTACCTGCTCTATTAAAATGAGAATTTTTTTTAGTATTTTTTTTTTACAAGGCAGTGTGGTTAAGTGGCTTGCCCATGGCCACATGGCTAAGTAATTATTAAGTGTCTGAGGCCAGATTTGAACTCAGGTTCTCCTAATTCCAGGGCTGGTGCTCTATCCACTGCTCCCCTAGCCGCCCCTAAATGAGAAGTTTCCTATGAGTATTATCAGTATCATTTTTCTTTTTCCGTTTTTAAACTTAATATTTATTCTCACTTTGTACAAATAATATTTTTATACATTAATAAAATATTCTTGTTTCAGAGTAAACAAAATACCCCCTCTCCAAAAAAATATATACTTGCTTGAGTGATAAAGTAAAGGGGAGAGAAAAAAATTAAAATTAAAAAAATAATAGTAATAATTGTAGGTAAGGCCAGGTGGCGCAGTGAACGGAGCACCAGCCCTGGAGCCAGAATTACCTGAGCCCCTATCTGGCCATATACACCCAACAATCACCTAGCTGTGTGACATGCAAGCCACCCCAACACCACTGCCCTGCAAAAACCAAAAAAAGGGAAAAAAAGACCCAAAATAAAATAAAATACTAATAATAGTAGGGGTGGCTGGGTGGCAGACAGAGCATTGGCCCTTGAGCCCGGAGTACCTGGGTCCAAATCCAGCCTCAGATACCCAATGATCACACTGCTATGTGGCCCCAGGCAGGCTACCCCGCCCCATTTTCCCTGCACTTACCCCCTCCCAAATAATAATAATAAAAAATGTGCTTCAGTCTGTGTTCCAACACGACCAACTCTGTTGTGGGTGGATCACATTTTTATAATAAGTTCATCACAAAAGTTACTTCCATATTTTTCCACTGTTGACATTGCTTGATCACAACTCCCTCCTTTGGTATTTCTCCACTGTTTCCTTGATCTGGACTGCCTTGGTTGCTGGCTGTGTGCCCTGAGGGCTGGGCTTCTTGTGCTAGCTCTGGCAGAGGTCCTCCCACTGTCCCCCCAAGTTGTCCCCAGTGCTCTGGTCAGGAAACTTCCCCGCTGCTGTGAGCTTCAGCTCCCAGTGCCCTGGGGCTGCCTCTGGGAGGCCGAAGTTCTTTCACTCTGGTGGGGGGCCTTTCCAACCCTGGGGAGCAGAGCCTTTCTGCTCTTTTTCAGGTTACCTTGAGTAGGAGAACTGCCTCAATGGGTCCCTCTGTGCGTTCAGTCTCTCGAAAATTTCATTAGATTCCTTAGTTTATAAGTTTTATGACAGAGCATCTAAGAGACGGTACTCTCTTCTCGCCATTATGGCTCCACCCGGAGTACTATTCCAGTATCATTTTTCTATGCAGGAATACATGTAGTTCATCATCATTAAGTCCCTCATATTTTACCATTCTCCTCTGCTCTCTATGCTTCACCTGAGTCCTAAATTTGAAGATCAAACTTTCTGTTCAGCTTCTAGCCATTTTAACAGGAACATTTGAAATTCCCCTGGTTCATTGAAAGTCCATCTTTTTCCCTGGAAGAGTACATTCATTTTTTCCGGGTAGTTGATTCTTGGTTGCATTCCGAGCTCTTTTGTCTTCTGGAATATTATATTCCAAGCCCTACAAGCCTTTAATGCAGTTGCTGCTAAGTCCTGTGTCATCCTGAGTGCAGCTCCATGATATTTGAAATGTGTCCTTCTCAATGCTTGTAATGTTTTCTCTTTGACTTGGGAGTTCTGGAATTTGGCTATAATATTCCTGGGGATTTTGTTTGGATCTTTTTCTGGGGGAGATTGGTGGATTCTCTCAATTTCTATTTTGCCCTCTGGTTCTAGGATATCTGGGCAATTTTCCTGTAGAAATTCTTTTAAAATGATGTCAAGGTCTTTTTTCTTTTCTTTTTTTTTTTAGTTTTTTACAAGGCAATGGGGTTAAGTGGCTTGCCCGAGGCCGCACAGCTAAGTAGTTATTAAGTGTTTGAGGCCGGATTTGAACTCATGTACTCCTGACTCCAGGGCTGGTGCTCTATCCACTGCGCCACCTAGCCGCCCCCCAAGGTCTTTTTCTGATCATAACTTTCAGGTATCCCCCAAAATTTTAAATTATCTTTCCTGAATTTGTTTTCCATATCAGTTGTTTTTTTTCAATCAGATGTTTCACATTTTCTTCCAGTTTTTCATTCTTTTGGTTTTGAAGTATTGTGTCCTGACTTCTTGCAAAGTCAGCTGCTTCCTTCAGCTCCATTTTAGCTTTAAAGCATGTTTTTCTCAGAGATCTTTCTTATCTCTTATTCCATCTGGCCAATTCTGCTTTTTAAAGCATTCTTCTCAATAACTTTTTGAACGGTTTTATCCATTTAACCTATGCTGACTTTTAACATACTATTTTCTTAAGCATTTTTGGGGATCTCCTTGACTAAGCTTCTGACTTCTTTTTCATGTTTTTTCCTACATCTCTGATTTCTTTTCCCAATTTTTCTTCTATCTCCTTTACTTGATTTTCAGAATCTTTTTTGTCCTAGCCTGAACCCAACTTTCATTTTTCTTCGAGTATTTAGATGCAGGAACTTGTGCTTCCTCATCTTCAGATTGAGTATTTTGATCCTTCTTGGGATCATAGACAAAGTATTTCTCAATGGTGTTCCTCTTTTTTTCTCTGTTTTCTCATTTCCCCAGCCTGTGCCTGGTCTTTTTGTGCTTCCTGAGCTTTTGAGTATTATTGGGACACCCCCCCACCAGTGTGTGAAACTCTGTCTTCCCTCCTTGTCTGTAAATAACCATAAGTGCACCCCACTGCCACGGATCTGTGGTGGTTGGGGGACCCTGCTGTTCTATGAGGGGCCTAGAATGTGATAAGGATGTGAATGTGATCAGAGCCCCAGAGTCCTGTTCCAGGGACAGAGGACAGACCTCGGAAGTCTCTACACTCCGCTACCTAAGGCTGAGTATCCAAGACTGTGTTGACTGGGGGCTCCTGATTACTGGCTCCACCTGCTTCTGTTCCCTGGCTCTTGGCTCCCTCTGGCAGTGCGCCCCCCCCCCCCCACTGCTGTTCTTCTAAGTTGTGCCTGGTGCTCCCTGGGGTCTAGGTCAGGAAACTGCCCCCCACTGCTGTGAGCCATGGCCCTGAGGCTGACTCTGGGAGACTGAAGTTACTTTGCTCAGGTGGACGCCTCTCTAACCCCATGGAGCTGAGTCTTTCTGCTATTTTCAAGGTTACCTTGGGCTGGAGAACTGCCTCACTAGATCCCTCTGTGGGTTCTGTCTCTCAAAAATTTAGTTAGAGTCCTTGTTTTCTATGTTTTGAGTGAGAGCACCTAAGAGAGGATCTTCTCCTGTCACCATCTTGGCTCCGCCCCCTAGCTGTTACTATTTTAAAACATTTATACTGTTATTAATTAAAAACTCAAAAGTATTATTGATTTCATAGCTTTTTGCTGTTATGTGTTTTCCTTATTAAATGTTACTAGTAATATATTTACTATAGGGGTGGGCATGGCTGGGCATACAAAAGATGGTCATTATTTTTAAAAGTTGCTAAAAGGAGTTGGGGATCTATTAAAAGTTCTGGGCATGGAGATGATCTGATCAGAATTCTACTTAAGAATATCACTTTGGTAAGATGAAGGCATGAAGGCAGCATTTCCCAGGAACTACTCCCCCCCCCCCCCAAACTGCAGAGGCCATTAAATTATGACTCCAGCCAAGATTTAGAGGGGAAGAAGTACAGAAAGACTGAGTGATACAATTTCCCAGTCCAAGACAACTTACAAGTTCTACAGGAAAATTGTGTTTCACCACAACCGGGGGTTGGAAAAAAGCCTTCCCTGCAGTATAGCTCAGCCCAGCCCAGCCCAGAGATTACCAGCAACAGCTTGAAGGGGTGGTGAGAGAACTCTCCTACACCAAAATGATTGTGGAGTGTGGAGCCCAGCTGCAGAATCTGCAGTGAGAATCAGGAGAAAGCAGCCTGTACCCCCAGAGCAGAGCCCACAGACAGTAATGGGGTCAGGGAAGACTACAGAAATTTATCTGCTCTCCCTCAGGGTAGGACCCTGCTTTATTCCCACACTCAGATTCAGTTACATTTTCGTTTTCCATACTAAGATAGCCAAGCAGGACCCCTCCTTTTAGCTCTAGGGCAGAGGGAAGTGAGATGGTCATCCACATATTAAAGTACAGGCAAGAAAACTTAAGACCTTGGAGTAATAAAGGTCTCAGTGGGGTGCTCCCCCAAAAGAAAACAAACCCCAAAGCCTTAGAAGTGCTGTATATTAGTCTTGGATTGAGGAAATTAGTAAACAATAGAAAAAGAAGAATCTGACCCTAGAGAATAACTTTAGTCCCATGGAAAATCAAAACACATACTCAGATGACAACAAAATCAAAGCTTCTGTATACAAAACACCCAAGAGAAATAGAAAATGTGCTCAGATTATGGATGAGCTCAAAAAAGATTTTGTAAAGCAATTAAAGGAGGTGGAGGTAAAATTGGGAGGAGAAATGTAAGCAATGCAGAAAAATCATGAAAAAAATTAACAGCTTGGTGAAAGAAAAACAAAAAAATACTGAAGAAATTAATATGTTAAAAACCAGTTTAGGCCTAATGGAAAAAGCAAAACAAAAGGCAAATGAGAAGAACGCTTCAAAAAGCAGAATTGGCCAGCTGCAAAAGGAGATAAAAAGCTCTCTGAGGAAAATAACTCCTTCAAATGCAGAATGGAACTAAAGAAAGCAGTTGACTTTGCAATAAAGCAGGACAAAATAAAACTCTCCAAAAAAAGCCAAAAATTAGAAGAAAATGTGAAATATCTCATTGGAAAAACAACCAAACTTGAAAACAGATCCAGAAGAAATAATTTAAAAATTATTAGGCTATCTGAAAGCCAAGATTAGGAAAAGAGTCAGAGTGAAAGGAGAGAGAAAATATAGTACATGGTAGTGGAGAATTAAGAAAGGAGGGAGTTGTGATCAGCAATGGCAACGTTGGAAAAATATGGAAGTAACTTTTGTGATGGACTTATCATAAAGAATGTGATCCACCCATGACAGAGTTGTTGTTGTTGGAAAAAAGACTGAAGTACTTTTTTTGTTATTATTATTTGGGGGAGGGTGCAGGGCAAGTGGGGCTGGGTGGCCTGCCTGGGGCCACATAGCAGAGTGATCTTTGGGTGTCTGGGGCCGGATTTGGACCCAGGTGCTCCTGGCCCAAGGGCCAGTGCTCTGTCTGCCACCCAGCCACCCCTACTATTATTACTATTTTATTTTACTTTGGGTCTTTTTTTTTTTTTTCTTTTTGGTTTTTGCAGGGCAGTGGGGATCGGGTGGCTTGCATGTCACATGGCTGGGTGATCTGGGTTTACAAGGCTGGATATGGGCTCGGGTGCTCGTGGCTCCAGGGCTGGTGCTTTGTCCATTGAGCCACCTGGCCATACCTGCAATTATTACTATTATTTTTTTTTTAATTTTAATTTTTTTCTCTCCCCTTTACTTTTTTCCCCCAAGCAAGTCTATCTATATCCATGGGGGGGGTATTTTGTTTACTTGTAAACAAGAATATTTTATTAATGTACAAAAAAAGCATTTGTACAAAATGAGAATAAGAAAATAAATTTAAAAGAAAGAGTCTAGACTTCATTTTTTCAAGAAATAATACAGCAAAATTGCCCTGAGATCCTAGAAGCTGAGGGTAAAATGGAAACTGAAGGAATTCATTGATCCCCCCCTGAAAGAGATCTCAAAAGAAAAACTTCCAGGAATATTGTAGCCAAATTCTAAAACTCCCAAATCAGAGAAAATTCTAAAAGCTGACAGAAATAGACAATTCAACTACCAAGCTCCATAGTCAGGATTACATAGGATCTGGCAGCATCCACATTAAAGGCTCGTAGGGATTGGAATGACATTCCGGAAGGCAAAAGATCTTGGTTTACAACTGAGAATCAACTACCCAGCCAAACTAAACATCCTCTTTCAGGGGAAAAGATGGCCTTTCAGTGAAACGGGGAGCTTTCAAACTTTCCTAATGAAACAACCGGAGCTGAACAGAAAGTTTGATTTCCAAGTACAGGACTCTGGTGAACCATAGAGGGAGTTAATGAGAAGGAATAACTGTGAGGAACTTAATGATATTGAATTGTTTGTATTCCTGCATGGGAAGAAAATATTGAACTTTCTCATTTATCAGACCTGTTAGAAGGAGCATATATAAACAGAACACACAAAGGAGCATAATATAATGGTATAATATAGTAAAAAGATGGAGTCAGTGGTTGACAAAGGAAAGTACTGGGAAGAAGGGAAAGGAGATGAAGAAGAAGCTAAGAAATTTCACATAATAGTCAAGAAAAAATTTTTTCAATGGAGTGAGAAGGGGGATGGCAAATGGGAATGAGTGAGCCTTAATTTTCATCAGAAATGACTGAGAGGAAATAACATACACACTTAATAGGGTGAGGCAATCTGTCTTTCCCTAGAGAAAAATGAGAAGAAAGGGGTGGGATAAGGGGATATGGAGGGAGGGAAGGGTGGAATAGGTGATAGTACAGAGGGAAGATTGAGGGAGAGGGTATTTAGGTACAACACACTACTTTTGGACAGGGCCAAGATGAAAGGGGGAGAGAGAGAGAGAGAGAGAGAGAGAGAGAGAGAGAGAGAGAGAGAGAGAGAGAGAGAGAGAGAGAGAGAGAGAAAATAAATGAGAGTAGCAACTATGGGAAAAATATCAAAGCATCTTCTCTGGTTTATGATAAAGAAAGCAACTCACCCCAGAGACAAAGCCATTGGAATCTGAACACAGACTGAAGTACATTTTTCCTCTCTCTCTCTCTCTCTCTCTCTCTCTCTCTCTCTCTCTCACTGTTCTTGAGGTTTCTCATGTTCTTATGGAGGGGTTGGGGGTTAATATTTACTATTATAACAAATTTATTGTAATAATAGTAATAGTAAAGTTCACTTGCAAAAAAATTAAAAAATTCTGTGGTTAAAAAATATCACTTTGACATCTCTGTAGATTATATTGGATTGGTGAAACCAATGAGGAGGTAGTTACAGTAGTACTGTTGAGAGCTAATGAGAGCATGGATTAGGGATTGTTTACAGGAATGAAAAGGTCAGGAGTAGTGGATATATAGTAAAAGATGCAATTGACAGGTTTGATAACTCTGTATGTGTGTGTATGTGTGTCTGTTTAAAATGACTTAAAGTTTTCAACACTTGGTGATCAGAAATATGACAGTGAGACAAGAAAATATGCATGTCAAAACAAGGACGGGCTTTGGTTAAAATGATCAGGTAACAATGAAACATTAACATGAACAACAGTGAAACATTTCATATCTTGAATTAGTAATTAGTGAATAACTGTTCTAGTCCATGAAATGATATATATTCTTTATAGTGTGTTTATATTATGTTCTAAATTCAAAGTTATATCATTCTGGATGAGTTTCTCACATGATAATTGATCCATATCTATTAACTTCAAAATGCTTTGAGATTTTTTCAGATATAGTAAACCTCTTCTTAGGCTTATCCTGCTATGCATTATTTTTTGATTTCATCTGTTAATAGTCAGGTCACATAATCTCTTTGCAGGCCCTTGAATTTTCTCTTTTTGTTGTCAAGAATTAAATTCTTGTGGATAGTATTATGCAGTGTTATTTAGTATTATTCAGTGTTATTAGTATTATTCAGTATTATTTGTGTCACCATTGTTATTGAGTCTTTGTATTTCACTAAATATGATTGTTTTTTATTTTAATTTACTTTTTCACTTATATTTAAATAGTTTTTAGCATTCATTTTTGTAAAGTTTTCTCCCTGCCACTGTTCCTTTCTTCTACCCTAGGACAGCAGGTAATCTGATTTACACCCCTTTATTTTTTGTAAAGATGCATCAGGATCAATAGCCATTCCATTCAACCGTATACACATAATAAGAACTTGGGAACATTTTTGTTGAGGGATTGAATGGACAGTGTCTTTTGGCTTAGAAGTACTGTTCTAACTTAGGTTTATTTTGCTATATATGTTTTAATGTGCAGTTTTTGCTGATTTAAAAAAAATAGAGTGATATTTGTATTAGGGGCCATGTTTTTTTTTAAAGCTTTTAAAATTTTATTTAAGGCATTGGGGTTAAGTGACTTGTCCAAGGTCACCCAGCTAGGCAATTAAATGTCTGAGTTTAGGTTTGAACTCAAGTGCTCCTGATTCCAGGGCTCTTATCTACTGCCACTTAGCTACACCCCCCCCCCCCCTTCTTAACTAATGTAAATCCTTATCATCTGGTCTTCAAAGAGTTTTTTAATGGCTGAAAAATGCTAAATGTTGTTTTTTAAGACCTATTCAAAAGATTTACTTAAGAGAATATATTTTTTAAAATGTAATTTAATATTCTTTTAACTTTCTTGTTTTCACATATATGGAGAAATATCAGGATACTGGCAAAGCATTGATGTTTGAGCTAACACAGGGTGGTTTATGTTCTCATACTTCCAACCTGAAAGTCTGTGTTCCCTATTTGAAAAGTTTTTGTTTTTGATGTTATACAGTTGTTCATTTATGTCCAATTCTTCCATTTGTCAATGGAATTTTTTTGGCAAAGATGCTGAATGGTTTGTCATTTCCTTGTCCAGGGTATCCTCCCTCATTTTATTGATGATGACCTAAGGAAAACAGAGTCTAAGTGATTGAGTTCTTCAGAAAAGAATTGAAGTGTTCAGAAAAAAACCTTAACGAGGAGCCATGTTTGCTCTGCTAACTCCTTTCTAGGATGTAGTGGATAACCTTGGCCTTTGTAAATTAAAGTTTTTCCTTGGTCTCAGTTTGTCTGAGGCCTTGTCCATTTCATGACTAAGGGTTGGTTAGCAGTTGAGACAATAGATAGCTCAATTCACCAATACAAAGGTTTCATTATAAGAGGGGTTGATCTTCCCAAGTTTAAGATCAGTCCCAAAAACAATTTATACTTATTCTGAGCTATCAAAACCTGAACAATTAGCCACTGAGGCTTGGTTTGCCAATGTCTTTAGTTCTCTTGATAAGAAAGCAAGAACAAACTCTGATTATAAGAGAATGTGTCAAAATAGCAATGCAACTTTTTTTTTAGTATACAAACAGCTAGAGGAATCACAAACTTAAGGAGGTGAAACAAATATTGTTCTTTTTAGAAGAGGGTGGGGGCCAGCAAAAAAGGCATATATCCAGAAATGAATGTTGAAATAACAAATCAACAAAGACTTAAAATGGTAACAAGTCAACCAGAGCAAGTAGATGACAATGTTGTTAGACTTGTAACCAGTAAAATTCATTTTCCCTAATTAAAATTTGGCCTTCAACTATTAGTAGTTGTATAATCCTGAGCTAGCCACTTATCCCTGTTTGCCTCAGTCTCCTCATTTGTAAAATGAACTGGAGAAGGAAATGGCAAACTACTCTAGTACCTTTGTCAAGAAAACCTCAAATAGGGACATGAAGAGTTGAACACAACTGAAATATGACTGAACAACCACCACCATCATAGCATTGCTTATTCCTGGAAAGAAAAAAGAGAACAAGTTCTCTTTGTTAGGCTCAAGATACTACTTTCTGATGTGATGATAATCCCTAATAATTAAAACCTTTATAATAATTATTTTAGCCTGAGTACAGTAGTAACAACTTAAATGTAAGATAATTAGTTTGCTTATCATTGATAGTCATTCTCTTGGGCTTGCTGTGTTTTACTTGGGCATTTGATGATTTTATGTTTGTAATATAGTTCTTATGTCACATGATTCACAAGGACACATTTGAATCAGCAAGATTGCTGATACATATGGTCAATTCTTCACGAATATTTTCATTTCTAATAAAATGATACATTTGAAATGAAAATATTCTTTTGTACCTTTTCTCAAAATGCTTATTTGAACCTATGGTTCTTCTCTTCAGATGTCATCTTCTTTGTTTCCTAAATAGTGAACAGAAAGTATTTTGCTGCCATAAAGTTTTGTATTCATGTAAGCTTTTATCTTTTTTTCAAAATTAAGTTAATTTTGATGTTTTGTTATTTTACATCAACACAGTTTCCTTCAGTATTTCCTCCCCAAGAACCTTCTTATTTTACAAATAGTATTTTTGAAGGCAACAAAAGAAAAAAGAAAAGAACAGGGAAAAAAATCATGTTTGTTTTCAAGTAAAATTAAAACTCCTGAAATATATTGTTAATAGTTTATTAAACTATTGATGGAGATTTACTCCCTCAAAGATATATGATTGCTAAGGCTTTGAAAGATAATGTATTTAATGTGTTTCCGAGTTAGGTAATGCACATTAAGTAATTGACTGTATCTTTGCATGTCCTATTCTTGTCACATAAGCACAAAATTTTAGAATCATCTTTGAATTTATTGTCTTCAACAGTTATATCAAGTCAATTGCCACCATGCTTCTTCAGTCTTTGGCTTTGAAGCATCTCTCAGATTTGCTCCTTCTCCTTTCTGAGTCACTACTACCCCTGTCCAAATTCTAATTACCCCCTTTTTCACTCCTTCCTCATTCTCAATTCTAATTTCTTTCTGCCCTAGTTTTGCATTCTATCACCTCACCAAATAATTTCTTTTTTATCTTTCAAAGTGTTTTTGATTTTTTTGACATCATAGTCACTTCTAATCCCTATTCTTCCTCCCACTCCTAATCTAATCCCTCTAATCCTCTAATCTAATCCCTATTCTTCCTGCCAACCCCCATGAATTTTCCCTCAAAACAAAGAAAAAAACCCAGTTAAACAAACCCAGCTGATAGATTAGCCTCTTCTGATAGTATATGTGGCAGAAGATGTCTTCCAGTTTTCCAACTCACAAGAAATTGGGGGGGGGGTCAGGGTTTCATGTGCATTTACCCTTTCCTCTTAAATTAAGGTTGGTCATTATAATCATGTCATTCGGCATCATTTTTGTTTTCATTTACAATATTGTAATCTGTATTTATGATTTTTTTTCTAATGCTGTTTCGTATATATAACTCTTCCCATGTTTCTTTGAATTCCTCTTATGTTTCTTATGATTTGATAATATACCAAACATGGACTTACGTATATATGGTAATTATTACTGTTATAGAAATGCACAAAAAAATGCAAGCTATTTTACCTGCTGAAATTCCTTTCTCACTTGCTTAACTATCCCTATCCTGACCATTCAAGACTTTTATTCAATTAAGCTGATATTAATTAATTTTTCTGAGAATATAAATATAAAGAAAATAATTTTATCCCGATAGGCTTACATTCTAAGGGGAAATACAATATGTAAATAGATAGGTAAATCCAAGATCTTTGGAAGGGCAGAATCTGAACAAATAAGAAGACTAAGAAAGACTTCTAGTAGGAGGAGGTACTTAATTGAGTCATGAAGGAAGTAAAGATATTAAGAAATGGAAGTGATGAGAGAATGAATTCCAGGCTTAAGGATGGAGAGCAGCCTATGCAAAAGCAGAGAGAATTGTTATGTAATGCCTAAGTTGGGGAATAGCAAGTAGGCCAGGTTGACCAGAATGTAGGGAAATTTCCCTTGAAGGGAAATCATTAATGCCTGTTAGCACAGGTTTGTAAAAGGTTTTTAAATGCCAAGATAAGAAGTTGGTATTTTATCCCACAGAACCCCTGATAGTCTTGAACAGGAGAATGACATGGATCAGACTTGTGGTTTAAGAAGACTAGGCAGAAGCTGTATTAGAGAGGATAGAGACTTTAAGCAGGATCGAAACTTTTAAGTTAAAAAGTTCATTCAATAGCCCAGGTGAGGTGTAATGAGGGCCTGAATTTGGGTGCTTGCTGTGTGAGTGTAGAGAAAATGACTGTTGATGTTGTAAGCCTAGAATCAAGACTTTGTAAATAGTAAATGATTCAGCATGTCAGTGGATTTGTCTTCTCTCACTGATGGGGCATTTCCTTATTTCAGTACAACTCACAATCCATTTATGCTTCATATCTCGGTCAATTCTTGTCATGTTCTTCCATTTTTGATTCACAGAGTAGTGAGAGAGAGAGAGAGAGAGAGAGAGAGAGAGAGAGAGAGAGAGAGAGAGAGAGAGAGAAAGGGAGAGAGAGAGAGAGAGAGATGAGATGAGATGAAAGAGATGAGGCCACATGGTGAAACCCAGGCTGAAAGAAGTGAGACAGCTGAAGGGGCCATGCTTCTATTGTAGGCTGGACAGAGGGTGATGCTTGGGGTGTGATCTTTTTATATTAGACACAATAACCATGTCCAAGAAGGCAGAATGTCAAGGACAGAGACCTCCACTCATTGGAAAGATTTTGTTTCTGCTAATTCACAGTTTTCTACATCATTTCCCTGCATCCAATCTACACATGCACATTGTTTCTCCTTTGAGTGTTATAACTCCTGGATGACCTAAGGAGAGGAGAAAACTGAAGCTTTTTGCTTTTCTACTAAAATCACTTTGTCACTAACAGAAAATGAACAGATTCTTAACTGAGAATAATAAGTAAGAAAAATATGATTAATCATCATATTTTTCTGTTAGCTTGTTTATGGATGGTGAAAATGGAAATAACTAAGCTATAAAGTTGCTTGTTAGTGAATAATGTGAACACATTATACACATGCTTAAAATGCAGCACCTGCTAACAACAACCCTGTTGTGTCAGGCCATTGTATGGTGTTAATCCATTTTTAATTTAAGCATGCAATTTGGCCTCAGTATTCTTAACTGTGGCATTTTTTAAAAATTTAAATATTTTATTTATTTGTTTTTTCCAACTAGATGCAATGGTAGTTTTCATTAATCATTTTTTTGTAAGGTTTTGAGTTTTAAATTTTTTCCCCCTCCCTGCCCTTCCCTCTCCCTGACAAAAAGCAATCTAATATAGGCTCTACATTTATAACCATTATGGCAGCTATTTTTAACATGCATGTGTTTATTATTAATGGTATTGCTTTATTCAGTGGAACTATTACAAGGCATTATGTGTTAGCTATGGACAATGTAATGGTTTTACTTGATGTATCAATATAATAGTTCATTTTTAGCTCTTGAAAGGTAAATGTGAAATCTGGGGAGAAACATGCTGCCATAAAAAATAACAATAATGGTATAAAGTGCTCCCTTTAGTAGGAGACCACTGCTTTTAAATGAATTACTCCTTAGTTTAAAAATAAATGTATGAATTCAGGTATACTAAGTCTATGTTGGTATACTACAGTAGATCCTTATTGACCTTCTGCATGGGTGTAATGGGAAATAAGGCTGTGGTGACAGCACATGAGGGCTGATCATTTTTTTGTTTTTAATCACAAGGTTAAAATGTTAACTCTACCTAACTTCTCCATCTCACAGGATTGTTTAAAGGCATGAAATGAGTTAGCATGTTTAAATTGTTTTGCAAACCTTAAAGTACTAAAAAATGAAAGAATTGGATATATGCATATATATGGATATATATATATATATATGTGTGTGTGTATGTGTGTGTGTATATATATATATATATATATATATATATAGTGTGTTTGTATATGTGTGTGTGTGTGTGTGTGTGTGTGTGTGTGTGTGTATGTGTATCTGTATCAAAGTACCTTGCCTGGAGAAAGCAAGATTCATCTTCCCGAGTTCAGACCTCACCTCAGACACTACCGAATTTTGATAACTTGGTCAAGTCACTAATCTTCAGTTTGCCTCAGTTCCTCATTTAAAATGAGCTGGAGGTAGAAATGGCAACACACTCCAGTATTTCTGCCAAGAAAATCCCAAATGAGGTTTATGAAGAGTTGGGCATCACTGAAAACAACTGAACAAAATTCATATATATATATATATATATATATATACACACACACACACACACACACACACACACATACACACACATATATAGTATAGCACATTATGTCACCCTGTGTATTACATATGTTGCGTATATTATGCCATGTGTATATTGTATGTGATAAAAGTGTATGTATACAGATAAACATATATATATATATACATATTCATGTTTATCTATATACTCTTTCTTTCAGAACTCTTAAGAAATGTTTATAGTGGGTCATTCTTGGGAACAGTAATTAAAGGTGCTATTAAAGATCAATGGCATTCATAGTACCTAATCAGAAGGTCTTTGGGGAGAAGGAAATTTTAGCTAGGACAATATTTGGTGATGGTACCAGCCTTCACAATTCAATGTAGATTATTTTTTGTATGAGAAGTGATGATTATGGAACTAGCAGCTTACAATGCTCTTTATTTGACTGTCTGTATGATTGTGAGTAGTCTCTGGAGGAGGCTGATAGAGCCTCTTGGGCTAATTATTCTAATCACCTGCATGGCAAATTGTCTCTTTTTCTCTCTGTGTGTTTGTGTGTGTGTGTGTGTGTGTGTGTGTGTGTGTGTGTGTGTGTGTGTGTGTGTGAGAGAGAGAGAGAGAGAGAGAGAGAGAGAGAGAGAGAGAGTCTTGACCATTGCATTATTTTCTCTTATTCATACTTTATTTCCTACTATATCTTGGCCCTTTAAACATCACCTCTACTGGTCATGATAGAATGAAAACTAGGTGATAAAGTGGTTAAAATGTTGACCTTGGAGTTAGAAATTGAGTTAGTGTCCTGCCTCAGATACCTATTGACTTTGAGACTCTGGACAATTCTTCTAATGTTAGTGTTTCTGTTTAATCTGTAAAATTGGTCTCCAGTGTTTTTTCCAGATTTAATTCTGTTATTCTGTATCACAGAGAAATTTGGCAGTAATTCTAAAATTCTATAGCTATGTCATATTGAGAGTCTTTATTCATAGGGATCTTAACCCCTTTTTCTCCATGACAATCTTGCTTTATCAGTCATCCACTCTTACATATTTGCATTTTCTCCTTTTCTGTCCTTACCCTCTCCACTCATCTCACAAACATCTATGCTAAAAATATGACTGATATGGAACTGTTTGTCATGATTGCACATGTATAAACTTTAGCAGATTTTTTACTGTCTAAGGGAGGGGCAGAAAGGAGAGAGAGAGAGAGAGAGAGAGAGAGAGAGAGAGAGAGAGAGAGAGAGAGAGAGAGAGAGAGAGAGAAGAAGAAGAAGAAGAAGAAGAAGAAGAAGAAGAAGAAGAAGAAGAAGAAGAAGAATCTGGAATTCAAAACTTTTTTTTAAAGTTTTAAAAATTGTTTTCCCAAGTAATTTGAGGAAAAGGGGATAAAATATTATGCATATAAAACCCCCAAAACAACAAAAAATCCTCCCTTTGACCCAAATTACTTTCATAGCTCCTATGATTCATATATTTCTCATCACATATTTGATCATCTTCAGATGATTCCCAGATCTCTTTCTCTAACATTCTCTCCAAATCCAAACTCAGATTTTTCTTTTTCATGTCTAATATTACATTTTTTATTAATACAGAAATTTTCTTCCAAAGCTTATCTCCCCTTAATTTCTTTATTTATTGTAAAGTAAGTGACCAAGTCCTTCTGATCCAACCTTATTAGCATCTTTCACCTTACTAGTTTAGGTGCTTTTGTAACAACCTCACCTGTTCTTCCCACCCAATATAATAAAATCTTCACAATGCCATCTCCTCAGTAATTGTTGTATTTATTTTATATCCCTTGTTTTCATCCTCCTTTATTATACCTCTGCCTTTGTTCATGTAGTATCTGTACTTAATAGAGGCTCCCTCTGCATTTCTTTCTGTTGAAACCCTTTCCTTCCTTATTTCATTGCTGTTCAGATATCAGCCTTTTATCTTCCCTTGATGAAAGTCATCTCTCCCTCTTCAGATTATGAATAGTATTTTTCTTGAACCTCTCATTTACATTAGTTGCATACCCTGATGTATTAATTATTACTTGTGTACATGCTCTCCCCACTACTCTACCCTGCATTCAGTCATAAACTTTTTGGAAGTATTTGATGTAGCATCACCCTGCTGATTTACTTGACTTTGGGTCAATTAAATGACCTCAATGAACTCTAGTTCCCTTCTAAAATGAGGGGGAGATACCAAGCAGGTGGCCTACAACCTGTATGTGGCTCACAGCACTCTCAGGTGTGACCTGAACCAGATTTATATATGGTTGGAACATATTTAACAAAATAAACAAAAACTCAGTATACTACAGAGAATATTACATTTTAAATCTAGATCAATTTGTAGCCTGTAAGAACTCTTATGTACCAATTTAATGGTGCTAATTTCTATTTGACTTTAACATGACTGGTCTAGGTGAACTTTTAAGAACCCTTCCAGCTTTACATTGGTCATTCTATTCTATTATATCAATAGTGCTTGGAGTATATCTTAAAAATTAAATCTCTTCCAAGTCAATGTTCCAGATATTGATATTGTCCAATACATAACTAGAGATTTAAGGGATGAGCTGGTGTTGACTTGGATATAAGAAGAGGGAAAAGTATTAGTTGCTTTCCAGAGATCTTTTCTGGTTTATTTCTTCTGACTCTTGCCAATGTGCTTATTTGACTTTCTTTAATGAAAACAGTAGAGACATATCTAAATTAGGTGGTACAAAGGTCCTCTAGCTTCCCTACAGCCATTCCTAACAATTTGTTGAATATAGGACAAATTTTATCCTCTCCAAAAACAAAGAACAGGTTTTTGTGAGTACTTTAGCAATCAAACAACAGCCTCTTCCTTTTAAAGAGGACATTACACCTTCTCTCTTCCTTGTGGATCCTTTCTTTCCCCCAGGACTAAATATGTTACCAGCAGAGGGTCATAGATTAGAATGAGTCCAACCCCTTCCTTTTACAAATATGAACACTTGAGCCAAGAGAGGTTTGAGGGCTTGTTCAAAGTTAATACAGGTAAGGTATAGACAGTAAAATCTTCTCCTCAAACCATCTCCTCTGACTCACAATTCAGAACTCTTTCTATTACACCAAGCTCTCTCCCCAAGGTCTGGGTTATTATAACACAGGGACCTCTTAGGTAGAACAGAGACAAGGTCTGTAGGTTTTTCCTTTCCTTTTTGACACTTTGTCTTGTTACTCCCTGAAGCATATGGTTTTCCTGCCACATTAGACGCTTTGGTACTAGTAAGACAAGATTCACAGGTTCCAATCTCCCCTATGTGTCCCAATCACCACTGTCAATATCTCCATTTGGCAGCAGCTCTTTGAGGCTCTTAGCTCCCATTCTTGGACTTCATGGATGCACAGGAATCTTTCCAGGTCGTGCCTGGAGAGTTCATTCTCAGCTTCACTCTTTTTTTCCTGGTTTTCATGCTTGTTTATGTTGTCCAGTCAAAAAGTATTTATTAAACTTTTACTGTGCTAAACAATACAAAGAAAAACAGAAACACAAAAACACATTTGTAGGTAAATTTTTCAGGGGCTTACCTAGAAATGTGGGAAACAATATGTAATTAAATAGATACATAGAGCAGGGGAAGACTCAAGTAGGTAGGAACATAGGAAGACCTTCTGCAGGTAACATTTGTTTTAAATCTTTAAATTTCAAGAATCAGAGGATGAGAGAGAAAGAATTCTGGTTCTAAGGATCAACTTCTGCCAAGGTGTGGAGATGGGAAATGGGGTTCTCCATAAGGAACAGCAAGTATATCATTATCCAGAAACAGATGCCTTTGTGCTTCAGGCCTGAAGAAAGATTAAGAGATTCCCCAAAGAAGAGAGAAGACTTAGCTGTAAACATGTTTTTGTTATTGTTATTCAGTCATTTCAATCTTGTCCAACTCTTGGTAATTACATTGGGGTTTTTCTTGGCAAGAATACTGGAGGGGTTTTCCATTTCCTTCACCAGCTCATTTTAGAATGAGGAACAAGGGCAAATAGAGTTATGTGACTTGCCTAGGGTCACACATTTAGGAGTCCTAGGGTCAGATTTGAACTCATAAAGATAAATGTTCCTGATTTCAAGCCCAGTACTCTATCTACTTTAACCCCTAGCTATTCCTTATGCCTGTTACCCTGCTTTATTTCTTAGAATTCTTACTGACTTTTAAAATACATAAATATAATCTGAACTTAATAAATACCAAATAAAATAGGCATTTCCAAATTATCTTTTGCCTTATTCTCCCAAACTAAGACTGGCATCATTGCCTCTCAGGGTACCACTGAGTGGTTGTGATATCTCTTTTCTCAGACTTTAGCCTCCATTCTGGTGTGGTCCTTCCCAAGCTGCTTGCTAATGACTTATATCCTACTTCCACTTAATCTGTTACATAAATTAGCATTCATAAAGGGGTATTTGTTTATAAGATATCTCAAGAATTGTTGGTGGAATTGTGAACTGATTCAACCATTCTGAAGAGCCATATGGAACTATGTCTAAAGAGCAATAAAATTGATTAAGTCCTTTGACCCAACACTACCATTACTAGGCCTATATCCAGAAGAAAAAAAAAATTCCCACATGTTCCAAAATATTCATAATAGTTCTTTTTGTTGTGACAAAGAATTGGAAATTGAGGAAATGCTCATTAATTGGGGAATGACTGAACAAGTTACAGTACATGAATGTTATAGAGTACTGTTGTCCTATAAGAAACAATGAGTGGTCAGACTCTATCCAGAGAAGCATGGAAAGAATTCCAGGAAGTGATGCTGAGTGAAAGGAGCAAAACCAGTAGCACATTATACACATTAACAACAACATTGTGAGTTGATCAGTCTTGATGGATGCAGGCTCCTCTCAGCAGTCCAGAGAGCTCAGACACTTGGGAGATCTGTTATGGACAATGCTTTCCACATCCACAGGAAGGAAAACAAATCAAAACATAATAAAAGCCCTAAGAATCTGAACGAATACTACATTCACTTTAAAATTTTTTTTTTATTTATTTAAGACAATGGGGTTAAGTGACTTGCCCAAGGTTACACAGCTAGGCAATTATTAAGTGTCTGAGGTCAAATTTGAACTCAGGTCCTTCTGACTTCAGGGCCAGTGCTCTATCTACTGTGCCACCCTCTATATTCACTTTTTAAAAATTTCTCTTATATTTTCTTACCTAAATTATGGTTTTCTTTCTTTTCCCTTCATCCTAATTCTTCATAGAGAAAATGACTAATCTGTAAACAAACATGTTAAATATAGACTATTTGCCAGTGAGGGGAGGGGGGTAGAAGGTAAAAGGAAATTATGTAACTTAAATATATGCATATGCATGTGGATGAATGTTGAAAAACTTTCATAACATGTAATTGGAAAAATTAAATAAAATATCAATTGGGGAAAAAATATCTCAAGAATATTAGTGTAAACATTCCCCCCCCCCCCAGTACCTCAGGGGTTCAGCCTCCATTATTCCACTTTGATCTCTGAGTGAGAGAGGGATCAGGCTTAAATGTAGTATTTCTAGTCTCGTTTAACTAAGACAAAAGAACCAAGTTCAGGTCTCAGCCTCAGGTGAGGAGGACCTATGTATACTTCCTTTACTGGAATACATTCCTCACTGGAATGCAGTCAGCCTGGAAGAAATGAGTAAAACCTGAAGAGATTGAAACCAAGTTGACTACTGCTTTTTGAATGTCTGGCTCCCCTCTAGTTCCCCCTATGTAACTGCAGTTCATCAGAGGGGCTCCTTCCAGCTACTTGATTGGTAGTTCAGAACCAATAAAAGAAGTCTTCTCATGATCCAGATGTCTCCAAAATGCTTCCATTACCTCCGCAGAAGCAGACTCCTTCACATTTTCCACATGGGGAATTGCTCAGAGACACTCTCTATGTGCTCATAAAAACTGGACTTTTTGGCCAGTCCTTGTTACACATGATAATACAGGTCTCTTTAGAGTACTGGTTAATTTTTAAGTCTATGACAAATTCAATATGAATATTCAACCTATAACTTTTCTATCTTGCTTGTCTTTAGTTTTCTCTGACCTTATTTCTGTTTCATTTATATTGTACACAATCTAGGCAAGTTCCTCACAGTCAGGACATTAAATTGATACATAAATTGGTACATAAATTAAATTATGATACAGCTTTTCCTTTTTCATATTTCTCCAGCTACTCATGATGGCTCAATTTGAGGATCAATGTGTAGAAGCTGGAAAAGATGCCTTTTGAATATAGACATAGATAATATTTGATCTGTTAAATCAAAAGATTTTTGTGTCTCTTCAACACTGGGATAAGGCCTACGAGGTAGACTGCATCTTATACCAAGAATAAATGTTTGCCTCTATACTAAGAATTCATTAGGTGTGTATGTGGATATTAGAGGCCAACTATAAGATCCCATAGCCATAGTGAAAAATGTAATAAATCTTGATTACCATATGGTGTTCAGTGTATTTGTGTAAGAAACTTATTTTATTTATCAATTTTACCTAGAGTTCTGATCTGATAATTTTGAGTTATTTATCTGTTGTTGATTTCTTTTTATAGGTCAATAATGACAGATCTGTACTACCTCAGTCAAGCAGATGGAGCAGGTGATTGGCGAGAAAAAGAAGCCAAAGATCTGACAGAGCTGGTCCAGAGGAGAATAACATATCTTCAGGTAAAGATTAAGTTAAGCAGTTAGCTTAAATTAATAGGGAAGATATTAATAGTTAAGAGGTTGTAAAAGTAGAGACAATTAGCTCAGAATATCTATAAAAACAAGAATCATCATTAGTGAATGAATGTATAAATAATTAAAGCACTGGGGATACAAATATAATAGCAAAAACATCCCCTACCCACAATGAGCTTATTATATTTTAATAAGTGGAGATAACACATATTAGTAGGATTGGTTTATGACATTTTTCTTAATTAGTTGTCTGATTCCAATTATGTTTGTTTTTCACACAGTAGGCTCTTTAATAACCAAAAAGAATAACTGGATCAAAGTTGTTGTACTTATAATCTCTCTTCCCTCCCCTTTTGAACACCTCCTTCTTCTGTGGTAGATAGCATAGTTATTGTGGGCAGCGATTTTTATTTATTCTAAGATTGGGGAAGGTTAATCAAAATGATAATCTGGTGTTATTGTGTGTGTGTGTGTATGTGTATATATACATATATTTTTAGGATTTGTGCAAGGCAAATGGGGTTAAGTGGCTTGCCCAAGGCCACACAGCTAGGTGATTATTAAGTGTCTGAGCGGGATTTGAACCCAGGTACTCCTGACTTCAGGGCCAGTGCTTTATCCACTGTGCCACCTAGCCACCCTGTTATTGTATATTTCAGGGTGCAAATTTTCCTACAGTTAAACTAGGAAAGATAGAAAATCAAGTTTTTAAGGAGACCATTAAGAATCAAACTGATCTTGGCATGCAGTTTTGTTCTCTTTTTCTCATGGCCATTCATCAGAGGTGTCTGTAGAAAGAGAAACACTTCACCTCCTGTAGGGAAGAGGTAATTATCTCTTTATCAACTAGATACTCACTCAATGAACTCTAAACAGCTGGTGGTGCAGAACCATCATTGTCATTTAAAATGGAAATAGCACTGTTTTCTGAGCAGTTTCTATTTCCACATGTTCATTAAATTTTATCCCATAAAAATGTTATCTTTAAGCTATGATCTGGTCATAGTCTAAACTCCACTCCCCGCCTCCCTGCCCCCCATAACATGTGCCTGCCACCTGCTTCACTTAGTTTCTATGTTTTTTCCTCCTGATTTTAAGTGGCCAAATGTTCTTAACTCAAGTGTTAATTCTTGCATATGACTGCTGATGATTTCATATTAGAGAATCTCACTTATATATACCTTTGAGGATTTTAATTTAGAAGCATTTTTTAAAACCCTTTAAATTGCTAAAGCAAATTTAACTTTTATTTTCTTTATTTTTAATTTCATTCTTATCATTGACCTTCCACAAATCAATTTTCAATTATGACCCATTTTTATATATTGGAAAAAAAGTTTTCTATATAGAAAACTTTTATGTTGGGCAAAATATTTTTTCAGAAGTACTTTATGTGACTTTTTATTTACTAAAAGACAGTTCTTGTCTATCTTTAAGGTGTCAGAAATCTTAGAGAAAAAACTAATCTAGAAAAATATTTTCCCGTTAGTTATTGTACACCCACATAGTTTATTTTCCCTGTTAGTTTACAAATTTCTTGGAAATGGAAACATGTCTTCTAGATAAAATGCAATTGTAATCATTAAGATAAAAATAATCATGATTAAAGATTTCATACTTAAGTAGGAAAGGGACACCTTGAGCCAATAAATATGTATTGAACCCCTGCCTTGTACCAGGCATAGACTTATCTGAAAAGGCATGCCGTTGAAGAGTTCATAGTTTAATGAACTCAATTCAAAACAAACAAATACATACAAACTAACACAGCCACTGATGCTTGGAGATGAAATTCATTTTGTATCCATATAGAAAACAGTTGGGAAGATACTTCTTACTTAGAATTTGGGGCTCACATGTCATCATTCTCCTTTTACAACTGTGGTCTAGCCAAAGTGGACTACCAGTTATTTTGTCATCTTGACACTCTGACTTTTTACTTCCAAGGATTTGTACAAACCTTTTTTTCCCCCATGTGTGGAGGGCACTCCCTCATTTTCACTTCTTCAAAATTTGCTTCAGGTATCAAATATTTGATAAATTTTTCCAGAATTCCCTTAGTTATTAGTATTCTCTCCCTCCTTAATCTACTTTATAATCTACTTATTTATATGTGCTGAATTTCTGCACATATAATATGGATTCCTTGAGGGCAGGGTTCATTTCATTTTTATTTTTCTGTACTCAAGATAGTCCTAGATGTCCAATATCCGCCAAGATAGAGAGATAGATTTCTATCTCTATCTTTATCTTTTTCCTGGCCTGTTTACCTCCATTTTAACAAAGAATTTGAAAAGGAGGCAGGGAATAAGCATTTAGAAGATAGCTACTTTGAGCCAAACATTTTTCACAAATATTATTTCATTTTATCCTCACAACAACCCTGTGAAGTGAGGCCATTATTAATCCTAATTTCTCAGATAAGAAAACTGAGACAGCAATTAAATAACTTCCTCAGGTTCACACACAAATCTGTCTCAGAACAGATTTGAACTTGGGTCTTCCTGATTCCAGGGCCAGCTCTATCCAGTATACCAGGAACACCCTTCACCTCACTCCCCCTGCATTGGATAGAGAATAGATCAAGTATATGATGCCTTTAGATTTAGGATTAGTTGAATAGCATCAAGAGATGAATCATTGGCTGATGGGATCCAGGAAAGTTGGTTCTATGCTGTTTTAAAATTTTTTCAGTCTCTATGATAAACTTATGTATAGGATGCTCATCATATTTGCATATCTTACACTTACAGAGGATAGCTAATAACACTGGATGACAGAAACAGAAACCAAAAAGATCTTTAAAGACTAGAGCATTGAGCTGAATCTAATAAGATGAAATTCAATGAGGATAAATGGAAAGTCTTGCATTTAATTTCAAGAAAATTAAGTTTATAAGTATAGTTTATAGTTTATAAGTTTATAAGTAAGTTTATAAGTATATAGGGGTGGCTAGGTGGCATAGTAGATAAACCTTGGAGTCGGGAGTACCTGGGTTCAAATTTGGTCTCAGACACTTAATAATTACCTAGCTGTGTGGCCTTGGGCAAGCCATTTAACCCTGTTTGCCTTACCAAAAAAAACCTAAAAAAAAATATGTATATATAAGTATAGGGGCCATAGTTAGACAATTTGTCTAAAACAAAAGATGAGCTTTTAGTGAACTGCAAAGTCAATGTAAGTGTAGCGTATTCAGAAATGCAAATGTGAACTTGGGCAGAATTAAGAGTGGATAGTGATAGGAATAAGGAAGATGATACTGCCACCATTGCCAACCCTGGTCAGATCCCTTCTGGTGGATTCTTTTCAGTTGGTGACACCCTGGTTGAAGAAAGATATTGATAAGCTTAGGGACAGCCATTATGGTAAAAGGCATTGTATCCTTATCAAATGATGTGATCTCTTGAGGGAATTCAAGATTTCCAAACTGGAGAAGAGAAGATTAGGATGTGGGTAATGATAACTGTCTTTCAGGTATTTGCAAGACTCACATGAAAGAGATATTAGACTTATCTGTTGTGGCCAAAGAGGGTAGAACCAGGAAATTATAAAGAGGCCTTTATAGACTTATGGTGAATCTTCTTGACCAGTCAGAGGTGTCCAAAAGTAGAATGAGCTTAGCTGAGCTTGTTCTTAGACATCTTCAAGAAGTTGGACCACCTGACCTGTCTTTCTGTTATATCATAACAGGTATAGTTATGAATTCCTTTTGGGGTATGGGTTACAGTAGATGATTGCTAAGGTATCCTCTAATGCTAAAATTCTTTGATTCTGTGAATTGAATTAAATGGTTTTAAGTGAAATATACTTGCAAATATGCAATTTACACAATTTAGATTATGAAAGAGATTCCAATAGTGGCATTTAAAGACAAGTATCAGGGCAACTAGGCAATGGAATTGTAAAAGGACTTGCAACAATACTAAATACTAATGTTAAAAGGCTAAAGAAAGTATCAGATATATTCCAAATATTAGGAATTGTATTAACTGTCTTAAGGAACCTAAAGTGAGCCCATCTCTTTTCCTCAATATGATCTAGTTGAGGAATACTATTTGAAGCGAGGGCTTCTTATTTAGTCAAAACTTGTAAGGAACCTACCTTTTGGTTTTTATAGCACTTTTGTTTTCAAATTGATTCTTCTTTTGTGCCCTTTTCTTATAACACAGAATGGAAAAAAAGAGAGAAATTCAATAAAACTAACCAACATATACATTGATATGTGCAGTGTTCTATACTCAGAAAATCATTGAATCATAGATTTAGTTGTAAGGAACTTTAGAAGTCATTTAATCCAACCCTCATATTTTATAGATGATGGAACTGAGGCTTAGGGGAGACCAAGTGACTTGGTCAATGTCATACAGGTAGGGTCAGAGTTGAAATTTTAACTCAGTTTTTCTAGACTCTAAAGCAGTAGTGTGATCACTGTATCACATCTTGGTTGCTCCCATGTCTACAAAAATGGAAGAGATATTCCTTTCTCATTTCTATTTCTTCCTCAGGGACAAGATTATGAGTCGATTAGTGAGTCAGTTTTCATTTATTAAGCACCATTTATATGTTGAGCACCAGAAGTGCTATGGATAAAAAGAAAAGCAAATAATAGTCCTTACTCCCAAGGATCCTAGAGTTTAATGGGGGAGTCAACATGAAAACAGTGATGTAGATATAATACATATACAAGATAAACTGGAGAGTAGTCTTAGAAAGAAGGCACTCCAATTAAAGAGGACTGAGAATGGCTTCTTGCAGTTGGGACTTTAGCTGAGGCAAAAAGGAAGGAGAGCATTCCAGGGCTGGAGCACAACCAGTGTAATGCTTGGATTTGGAAGATGGAGCATCATATGTGAGGAACAATAAGGAGGTCAGAGCTGTTTGATACCTGAGTATGTAGAGAGCAATATAATAGAGGAAGACTGGAAAAAGGTAGGAAGAGCCCAGGTTTTGAAAGCTTTAAAAGTCAAGCTGAGTATTTTAAAGATGATTCAGGAACAGTAAGGAGCCATGGAATTTGATTAGGGAGGTGGTCTGGCTAAATTTGAGGGAGATCCAATTGGGGAGAGATGTAAGTCAGGGAGCCCAACCAACAGGCTATTGCAATAGTCATGGCATGAAGTAATGAGGGGACCAGCACCAAGTGGTGCTAGAGGAGAGGAGGATATTAGAGATTTAATCCAGAATGAAAGGACAGGACTTGACAACTTAATTGACATGGTGGGCCAAGGAGTCTAGGATGATACCTTTCTAGGCTATAAGCTTAGGTGCTTGAAATATTCCTTCAGCAATAATTGCAAATGGCAAAGGTTCAGTTTTAGACACATTGAATTTCAGATGTCTAGTAGTGTGAGATATCTCATAGGCAGTTGGAGATGAGATTGGAAGTGGAGAGAAATATTAGATCTGGACAAATAGATTTGAGAGGTATGTTCCATTTCCATTTTTTGTTCTTCATTTAAATTATTACTGTAATTCTATTTATTGTTTTCTACATTCTATATATGTGACTGCATCAATTCAGAAAAGTCTTGCCAGGCTTCTCTGAATTATTCTAATTTGTCCTTTCTTACAGCACAGTAATAATCCATCATATCCACTTACAAAAGTTTTTTTCAATTGCTTAATTATTAAATGTTGGCATAAGGTATACTATGTCCAAACATTCTGCTAAATTGTACAAGAGATAGTCCTTGCCTGTGAGGAGCTTATATTCTAACATTGGTTGAAACCACATATAAGATGATATAATAACAGGTCCTGTGTTTTAGAAGCCCAATCAGTAGGGAGGATGTCAAGACCTAACAGTCTGGAGAAGATAGCATAAGTGAGTGGTAAGTGAAAGCCTTGGCATCTCTAGGGTGGCCATTCTGAATCCTGTCCTTTTGCCATGATGGGACACTACAAAAATAACAAGCTGCTGCTATCCTGTTGAATTTGCACATGTAATTAAAAAGCAGTCACCATCATTCTTTTATACTGGTGTGATAGCAGCACTCAGTTTTGTTAACAACAATAAATATTTTCTGAAGTTCCTACACTTAAATTTCAAAATTTCTATTACTTACCTACCACAATGAGATAGAAAAAGCAGGGCTAATTCTGAGAGAAAGTTTGGGGAAAATCTTGTTTAGACATTAAGGTGACACAGCATATTCTGAGCAGTTTTCATTTTCCCCCCAAAACATTAATTTTCCTTATTCCTTACAGTTATCTTATTAGTGCGATGAGTTGCAGTATCAATATAATTTTTGAAAATTAGGAAACTGAAGCAAACAACTAGTATTAGGAATAAACTGCACTCCCTTATCCTGGTGATTAATGTCAGTCTCCCTCATCATAGCCACAATACATAATGTGAAATCACTACTTCTGCCTACAATTTAATATAATCAAATATAAATTATTTCTTCCTTCTCCCAACTTGCTTTGTTGGCAACAGTATATTGAAAAACAAGTCAAAAAAAATCTGTTTCTAATTTCTAGTCTTCCCTTCTAGTTCTTTCCTATATTTAAACTCACTCAGCAAATGATGCTGACATTCTTGACTTTCTATATTGAATTTTTATCAGGATGAATCAAGTGGGCCAAGTTGTTGATACTTTACTATATTGCCATAGCAAAGTCTGCTTGGTCATTGCTAAAATATGAGGCTTAATCTTCACTGAAGCAAAATCATACTGTGAAAAGTGAGAAGGCCCATGTTGATTCAATATGGTAGGTAGAAAGAAGTAACATAGATATAGTTTTACTGTAAACACTGCAGGAGTTTCTTTACTTTTTTAAAAAAAGGTTATTTATTTACTTTTCCAAATATATGCAATCTCTTTTTGCAAAGTTTTGAGTTTTACATTTTTCTCCCTCCCTCCCTTCCCCCCTGACAGAAAATCACCTAATATAGGCTTTACATGTATATCCATACTGATAGAATTTCTCAGAAATTCAAGAATATGGTCTCATTCTCAGTTCTATTTTCATGTGTTGCTGCAATGGTTCATCTTCTTTCACCTCCACAATTTCACATAAAACAAACCTGACTGAAGTCTAGAGCTTCTTTTCACAGGACAAGAAGCTTGTCCTAGAACAGTTTACATCTGTGGCTTTCACATGCTTCAGAGGTAAAAGTGTAAATTAATGGGTTGGAAATCAAGAATTCAAAATTCTCTTTTTTGTGTTCTCTACTTAATACATGACTAGGTTGGTAGAATGCACATCTCATTGGGTTTCATTTTTTTATGTAAAATAACTATTACTAGATTTGTAGAGATATTTTCTGGATGGATGAGGGGAAGTTGACTGTGTGCTTAAAAATGCTTTGAAAGGTACACTAGAAATATGAAGAATTAAGCATGTAATAATAAAGAACAGCATACCAAAAGCATATCTTTAATAAAATTCTAAATCTTCTTGGCATATTTTCACCATCTAAATGTTCTGTTTACATCACTTTTAAATAATTCAAACCATTCCACAGTTTATTTTAGATGATTATGTAGTGATTCAATTGATTATCAATGAGATTTCTAATTTTGTCAGATTTTTCATTACTAAATATCAGTGTTCCTTTCATAGTTCATAATTGTCATTAAAAAGTATGTTCAATTCAGCAATTGTTCATTAATTTTGAAAAATGAAGGCATTGGGGGCTATATCTGCCTCTGAAGTTCTTTCTAGCTCTTAACCTAATGCTGGGGGAGATTTGAAGTTTGGGAGGGGTAGTACAATCTTTGCCTCATGAAACTGCATATGAGAATGTGACATGCACATATGATATAAAATAGTGTTATATTAAGAGAAAATAGCATACTATAGAAGAATTGAATGGTTTGAAAGCCATTTCATAATACTAACTTCCCACCTAGGTATCTTGAATTAGGCAATCTTATGCCTAATATTCTGTAGGTATTTTAAGATCACCCCAAATGGCACTCATTTCTCTTTCCTTTCAAAACCCTCCCTTCTTTCCAATTTTTTCTTTGTTGTGGAGGGTTCTTCCTTCTTTTCCATCATTCAGGCTCACAACTTTGTTGTCATCCTTGGACTTCTCACTCTCACCTACCCCAGATATCATTCTAGTGCCAAATCGTATTGTTTATCTTTGTAATCTCTCTCATATACATTTCCTTCTCTTTACTCACACAACCACGACCCCTGTTTAAGTCCTCTTCAATTCTCATTTGAACTATTGAAATAGCCTCCAAAGTGTTCTCACTACCTCATATTTCCAACCACTCAGGAAATTCCATTGGCTTTCTATAACCTGGAGAATAAAATATGAAGTTCTCTGCATTTTAAATCTTTTGTTAACTTGTCTCTTCCAAACTCTTAAATATTCTTACATTTTACTTTACTTCATGCATTTGTGATACTATTTGCCTTGCCATTACTCAAATAGGATGCTCTGTCTCCTGTATCCATGACTTTGCAATGGCTGCTTGAAATTCTCCCTCCTTTCTATCATCCCCTTAGAATCCCTAGGTTTCTTCAAGACTCAACCCAGATGCCACCATGTCCAGATGCTTAGTGCAATCCCATCTAAGAGTGCCTTCCTTCTCTTAGTATTTATTTTTCTATCAACCTGAGAGCAACATTTGCTGACCTCACAAGGCCTTTGACACAAGGTCTCAGTCATGAGATGAGTGCTTGTAGAAGATCATGGCAAAAGTTGGTTTCCCAGAGAAGTTCATCAGTACTTCATGCTAGTTTTATAATGGCATGTTGCTTGGCTTCCAGATAATGGATGATGATCTTGTGCTTTCCTAGTCATTAATGGAGTGAATGAAGCAGGACTGTGTCCTTGCTCCCTCACTTTTTAGCATAGTGTTTTCAGTGATGTTTTTGGACACTTTCAACAAGGACAAAAATGGCATCAGCTGCCACACTGATTTAAATTAAACTTAAAAAGTCTACAAGACTAAAGTGGAGGGAGAGTTGGTACATGACTTTTTGTTTATAGATAATTTTGCATGCAATGCAGCCTCTGAACTTGAGATTCAATATAAATCAGTTCTCTGCTGTTTGTACTAATTTTGAGCAGACAGTTAACATCAAGAAAACAGAGGGTCTTCACCAGCCACCATTACATCATTCATATGGAGAAACATCAGTTCCAACAATTGGAGAAATTTTGAATGCTGTGGATAGGTTCACTTACCTCGGTAGTATACTTTGCAGAGATGTTCACATACATGGTGAGGTTGACACACACATTGCCAGAGCTAAACTCACTGTTTGAGAGGCTCCAAAGGAAACTGGGGAGGGGAGAAGAAGTATTAGGGTGTCTATCAAACTGAAGGCCTATGGAACCATTGTGCTCACCTCATTGTTCTGTGCCTGTGAAACCTGGATAATATATTAGCACCATGTTGGGAAACTGAATGGTTTGCATTTGAATTGTTTCAGGAAGATTCTGAAGATTCCTTGACAAGAAGATAAACTACTGGAAACTGAGGTCCTTTTTCAGGCTGAATTGCCAAGCATCAAACTCTGTGATGGAGAGCACATCTCCAATGGGTTGGTCTCATTGTTGAAAGTCAAATGTACATTTGCCTAAAAGACGATTTTATGGAGAACTCACACAAGGCAAAGGCTCACATGGAGGTCATAAGTTGTCTTAAAGGACAGTCTCAAGGTCTCTCTAAAAACTTTGGAATCAATTTTAAAACATGGGAAACACTGGCACAGGAATCCCAGCATGATGTGCCTTCATTGAAGAAGCCACTGTGTTCTGAGAGCAAAGCTGAATTGAAGTGGCTCAAAAGAAACATGAGTTGGGCAAATTTAGAGACATCTCCTCTACAGATATTCATCTGGACTATTTGTGCCTAACGTGTGGTAGAACCTTCTTAGATTTTATCAGTCTGTTCAGCCACAGTTGGATATACTGTACCTTGATCCAGATATAGTGATGTCATTTTGATCCTCTTTTTTTTGTACATACTAATGGTTTATACAGGGTATCCCAAAAGTCTTAGTGAAATTTTAAATTATTATCTAAGTTATTATCTATTATCTAATTTAAGTTATTATTTAAGTTATTATCTCTGCTAAGTACTAAGGATATGAATACAAAGTGAAGTAGTCTCTGCACTCCAGGAACTTATATTGTAGTAGAGGGAGGGCTGACCAGGAAAGACTGTGGCATTCACGAGGATAGTGAATAGAATATTTAAGCAGTCTTTTTCAGGAGCCATTGAATTGGTTCCCAAGTCAATTGGATGGAATGTCAGAAAATGACTGGTGAAAGCAGGGCCTGGTCTAGGGCTAGCAACAATCAGAATAGCCTGGCTTCTGGGCAGGAGTTCTGGAATTCCATAGATGACCTCTGAGGTCTCTTCCAGCTCTGAAGTTGTGTTGGTGGATCCTTACCAAAAGATTTGATCACAGAAAAGGTGGGGGGAGGGGGAATGGGGTTACTGAGTTTGCAGTGCTTGAAGAAATTTACTCCTTGACTTGAGGACAGACTACTGAGTGTTTCTGACTCTTACATTAGGGTGCCTAGCTTATAAGGGAGAAAAAATGTAGAATCCAGGTAAATCAGGTGACTTTACCTCTTTTTTAGAGGGGTCACAGCATCAGTTTTAGCTCTAATCTTGCCTCTCAGGGACAGTGGATCCCTGGTGGTTATTGACTCCATATTGCCCAAGTTTTCTACCTCAGTTACTTGAGTTCAGTTTTCTGTGCAGTCATTGTGCTAGAATACTACAGGGAAAATAAGGCACATTGATCTTCCATCTCATAAGAAAGAATAGAGCTGTTGACTTAGATCTCATCCAAACTTGTGAACAATCAAGCAGACCTAGTGAAAGAGGAAAGATAGAGTGGTGATGGGGGTAAAATCTGCCATGTTCCCTGGTTAGCTAGTGTGAGAGCTAGAACTAATGAGAAGATAGTCCAACCTCTTCTTGAAGACCTTCAGAGAGGGTAGACACACTAACCCTCAGAACAGCCTATTCTACTTTTGGGCAGCTCTAATTGTTAGGAAGCTTTTCCTGACATGGTCTAAATTTGCTTCTTTGCAGCTCCCACTCATTGATACTACTTCTGCCCTGTGGGGCCAAATAAAGCAAGTCCAATCCCTCCTCCTTATGACAGTCCTTCAAGTGCTTGAAGACAACTGTCATACTCTCTCTGAGAGTTTACTTCTTCAGGCTAAAAATACCCAATTTCTTTACCTCATCCCCAGATGTGAGCTAAAGCTCAGAAGAGAGATCCCAGTTGGAGATAAAAGATTTGTGAGTCATCAGAAAGACTTAATAGATGAATGCAGAGAAGGTTAGTTTGCCAAGGGAGCAAGTCTGTCAAAGGAGAAGAAGGAATATATAGAACTACATATCAAACACATGCCACTACACAGTAACTATCTTGACAATATTCCCTTGTCAGTATAAAATATTCTCTTCAGTTCTTAGGTCTTATAAAAATCCTTTATAACTTGTATCTAAAAAGGTTTCATTTAAATTGCCACCCACATGTCCTATGACTTTGATTTACCATCCCTAGATTGGGCTAGGTCCCAGGATAGACTGCAATACCTTTGTGGACAGGGTCCGATGTAAACTGGCAATAAGCAAATTTAACTGGAAGCCCCAGGGTGTGTTTTCTATCCTGGAATTATGCTGATCAAAAGATTACAAAGGCTCTGATTTGCACCTTCATGGGAACATTTTTCTAACTTTAGTGAATATAGCAGCTATATATTCTGATCATTTTATTTTAAAATCTCTTCTTTCCCTAGGAGAAAAATCTATTAATAATTGTCTTTATGTATCCTTTTTTTTTGGTTTGATCATTACCTTGAAATGTATAAACCTTAGAAATTGGAGAAATTAGATTGTAGGTCATATCCCCATAGTTATTTCTTTTGTGTTCAGTATAGTATTCAGAATACTTTTCTCAAGTTTTTCTTACAAATGAATGAATGAAACTATTTACTTAGTGTTTACTGTGGATAAGTCCTGTGCCACATGGGAAGGATGCCTTCAAAGACTTAAATTCTAATAAAGGAAGGCACTGCAGGGGTATCTAGATGGCTCAGTGGATAGAGCACCGGCCCTGGAGTCAGGAGTACCTGAGTTCAAATCCAGCCTCAGACACTTAATAATTACCTAGCTGTATGGCCTTGGGCAAGCCACTTAACCCTATTTGCCTTGTAAAAACCTTAAAAAAAAGGCACTGCAGTAAATTGGTAGCCAGGAGAGGGATATTTTGATTTGGAGCTTTATAGGAGAGTAGATTGATACACCTTTTCCAGGAGCAATGACAGATTTTATTTGATTATAATTTCAGAACTGGAATGGGAAGAAGGGCAAAGGATATAATATACATACACAATGGCACTGAGAACACAGTGGATGCTTGAGCTAGATACCAGGGCCCAATGTTCCTTCATGACCAAAAAGAAATAATAAAACCTTATTTCTCCTCTTGATCTCTAAATTTTTGAATATAGATATTTATCAGGGAACAGATTCCCAATTTTTACTTCAATTTATTTTATTTTGATATAATTTATTTACAAGTTATTAGGCTCCTATTTCTTCATATATATATATATATATATATGTATATATACTTCCCTTTATGATATAGGTTTTCTCTTTTATATATTTTCCCTTTTTATTCTGAACCTAATAAACCAAAAATAAATAAATAAAAGAATATTTCCATACATTATAGAAATAAAGGAAAAGAATGTACATGAAACTACAAATTTCAATTATATAGATCTTGCTTTTCTTTTAAACTATGTAACATCAACATTGTTTGAAAATTTATCTTGATAGTCTGTGATTTCTTCTAATCTTTTGATTCTTTTTAACCCTCTCCAATTAAAAAAACTTTTAACAACTATGCATAATCAAACAAATTATTCTCACACTGACCCTATTCAAATATGCATCTATCATTTTGAATCTCAAGTTCATCATTCACTGTCAGAAAATAGATAGTATTTTTCATCTTCGATATTTTGGAATCATGATTGGTCATTGTATTGGATCACAGTTCTTAAGTCTTACAGTGTAGTTTTACTTTATATTCTTGTTTCATAGTTGAATAAAACTTTCAATAAAGACTGACATAAGAATAAATTAATGTTATAAAATTTTTTTGAAAAATATTAGTGAATAAGTAAAAATGGAGAAAAAGCTAGAACATTAGATGTTGGGGTCTAATTGTTAAGAGACAGTAATTATTTTCTTAAAAAAGTAATATCTGGGTACCACTGACCATGTGGATTAGACCTTGAAAAGAAGATCAAAATCATCAGTACCTTCCTCATCAAATTTATACACAGTTCTAAGATTTGCAATGTACAATACATATATATATATATACATAAATATATTTGATTTGATCTCCATTTGATCCTCAATCATATTCCCTCATATAGCTAGCAAGTGTTTTGAGTCTAGATGTAAACTAGAGTCATCTTGAAGTTATATCAAGAACTGATCTTTCTCCCTAGAGCCTACTTCTTAGCTTTGCTTTTTCTGTTAAAGAGTTCACAAATCTTGAGATCTGCTTAACTTGTCCCTCTTCTTCATCCCTCATATTCAGTCGGTTACTTCCTCCTGTCAGATCTCCCTGCATAATACAGCTCATGTCTATCCCCTTTCATCCACCCACAAAGAAAACTCCCTCATTTTGGCCCTTATCACCTCACCTTTGGATGATGGCAATAGCCTTCTAATTGGTTTCTCTGATTCCAGGATCTCCTTCTTCCAATATTTCCTCCCCACATCACTGCCAAATTGATCTTCCCAGAATAAAAGTCTGACCATGCCTGTGTTTTTCTCTTGAAACCCCTTGACTATCTCTTCCTTTGAATAACATCCAGACTCTTCTGTTTGGTCTTTAAAACATCTCACAGTCTGACTGCAGATTACCTTTCCACATTTACTGCACATGACAATCTTTCATAGATTTCATTTCAATCAAACTTGGCTGTTGGCCAGTCCTCATAGACGATATTCCATCTCCTGTCCTGTGACTTGGTGCTGAATGACTTATCGTTCCGTAACCCTGGGATATTTTCCTTCTTTCCTCTTCAGATCAAAAACTACTTTCTCTAGGTATTCTTATTTTTAGTGTTCCATTTGCATCCAGTATCCTTCTGACAGAAACTGCCTTACTAATTCTGTGTATAATTTTCTTATATACAGATTGTTTCTTCCCAACTGAATGTAAATTTTTGTCTCTATCTCTAGTCTTCAGCACGGTAATGGCCATAGTAGGCATTTAGTAAGTGGATTGTTGAATTGATTATTTAGAGCATTTGTTTGAGTAGAGGGAGAGAAATGTTCCCCACACAACTACTGGCTATATTTTCCTGAATTCTTGAAGAGATATGAGCTAAGTTGTATAATTATTGTTCTCTGAAATGCTGGCCTTGAAATGAATTTTTTCGCTGAATGCTACTAAAGGCTAGAGGTATCCCATCAGAACAATTTATAATTTTGCCTGAGGATCTTGAAGAATTCTGTTTATTTAGCAACCAACAAAAAGTACAACCAGAAATAGTAGTAATTACTATGACAGATTAGAAAGAACATCAATTTAATCATTTCAAACTTTTCCTTTGCCTATTCAAGACAGTGCAAAAAGCTAATTACTTGAATCATCGTGCATTTCTTGTTTAAATAAAATTGTCAGAAGTAGGATTCTTAGTATCAAAAATTTAAAGTCTTGAAATCATAAGAAGCCAGATTTATATTTTTTCCATAGAGAGAGACAGAGACAAAGAGACAGACAGAGAATGTGTTGCCCAAAAGTGGTACCATGTGTGACCATGGAGAATTACCTCAGTTTATTCATCTGTAAAATGAAGAGATTGATAAGTATAGTACTTTCAGGATAGTTAGGAAGCTCACATGTGAAAACTAGGGAATACTTGTAGTGGAATTTAATGTTTTTTGAATAGTAAGGAAAGGTTTTAGGAAAGAGGAGAATAGAGAAAGAGCAGAAAAATTTCCAAATAAATTATTTAACTGCTCTCAAATCTTTGAACCCTGGAAACCTAGCTTAGGTCCACATTTCACTTGGAGAAGGAGAATGACATTCTAAATTGGATTTAGATGCCCAAGAGCATAAATAATACTAGCATTCAATAGTACACCAAATTGCTCATTACATTATTAGTTGTTAGATGCGAAAGTTGTATTTCCCAAGGTTTTTTTGTAAAAAGCAGTAATGTTTGAGATTTAGGAAAACAAAAGGGATTTGATTACAGGTCTTCTAACCTTTTCAGTCTAGTATTTTATTTACCCTGCCATACTGCCTGTCACTATCAGATAAATCAGTTATCACCAGTTATCATAGACTCATAGAATTTCAGAAGTAGAATTTTCAAAACAGGAAAGCTCAACCTCATTTTTGAGATGAAAAAATTAAAAAGTACCAAAGATATGATGACCAAAAATTCTCCATAATCATTTAAAAATAGTCAAATAATTTTCTAATTATGTATTGTTAAGAATACTTTTTGCACAGCTTCTCTGTATCTTTAATGAGACTAAAACCAATATGTTGGGTATAAAAGTATCTGTAAGATATTTAATTAATAAATTTTCTAGGTACCTTAGATATTTTTAGCTAGTAGGGCTGCTTTGGATAACTCATTAGCTCATCAAAAGCTGCCCAGGGAAAGGCTTCCTTTACAAATTCTTTTAGAGTAGACAGATAGGTTCAAGATAATTTAGTGAATTTTAAAATTTAAAATAAAAGCATTTTTTTAACATTTTAGAGCTGTACTTAGAGTTGGGATTTTTTCCTTTCAAAAGTAACCATTGTATTGGGTAAATGATAAAATGACCGAGGAAACAAAGGTTGTTCTTCTGAACATATCAATTTATTACACAATGCATCCCAATTCCATAACAAATTGGAACTAGACCACCTTAGCTTGAACTGAACTCCCCCCCCAAAAGAAGAGTCATTAAAAACAATTAGTCAAAGAAAATTGATTGATTAAAAGAAAACAGTACAACATTAGATAATATGATTTCTAACTGGGGGAAAGATTAGGGACTTTCCAAGTTGGAAGGGGAAGAATGAAAAGTACAATTCCCTGAAAATCAAAAAAGACCATGTGTCATTCTCCCCTAATTGTCTGGAAACAATAAAAAAATATGACAAGTTTCTAGATATGATATATAGGTTGTTAGGGATATGCAGTTGTAAGAAAACTCTGTGTATCATTCTTTGTATTTGACTGGATTTCTGGTCAGCATAACCTAGGTTCTTAGTTATGGATCTTTAAATAGCAGGTTGAGGTAGTCCAGCCTCCTTGTCATGCAGGGATAGATAGGTTCCAAAAATATAATAGGATTGTCTTCCAGTTTCCACAATTGAATAATGTTTACTCACAAGGAAAAATTTAGACCAGACCCATAATTGAATAGAAAGGGAATTGAACTAGCTCCAGGCCTGGGACACAAAATGAAGTCAGTGTGGTTCACTTAATTCCCACATTTAACCTCTTGTTGTCTTAATCCCCTTAATATCCTCATTGTTGCTACAGCTAAACATTTCAAAGTCTAGAAAAGAAATTTAGTTGTGTCAGGGGAGTTTGTGTGTTTATGTGTTGTCTAAGTCTGATACTCTTTTTTTAAGTCAACTATCAAAATAATTTGTATTTGGAAATGTTTTGATAATAGGAAATTTGAATCTTACAGTCTGATCATGCAGACTTAAGGCATGCATTTATGCATTAAGGCATGCATAACTAAATATATCAAGTAGCTGGTTTATTCTATTCTCCTAGAAAAAGAACTAAACTAACTAGTTTAAAAATATATATAGTATTATATTATATATAGTATTATATTATATATAGTATATATATAGTATTTTCATTTCAAAATCTGAAATATCAAACCATCAAAAATATGGTAAAGGTCAAAACACAGAAACTTCTTTCTATAAAATGGTTTTTATTAGCTAGTGAAATGATTTTGTTATGTAATTTCTAGTAGGTATTTTATGGCATTATATTTCATCAGTACAAAACTACCAGTTTTGAAACAAATAATTTTAGCTTATCTCCTATAACATTTGTGGTTTATGGAAAAATAATCAGTTATATTTAGAATGAGTTTTGTTTTATTTTGTTTTAATCCTCTTTTATCTTTTCCTTTGTGGCAATATAACATAGGACCTTGATATTTAAAAAAATCACAAAAATTACTTAAAACACTTTTCTCCCCTCCTATGCGGAGTTAGCTCCCCATAGCTATGGACAATACTATCCCCATCAAGAGGAAGAAAAAAACAACAAACTAAAAAAACAAATGAAAAAAATCCTCAGAATCTGATGAACATTATATTCATTTTTAAAAAATGATCTCTTATGTCTCTCTTTCCCTTAATTCTAATTCTTTGTACCAAAAATGCCTCATCTGTAAACATGTTTATCAAAGACACGTATGTACAACATTAACCTGACTGTTCACCACTGAGAGGAGTGGGGTGGGTTATTTCCAGGATTTCTTTTAAATGGTATGACTTCAGAAATCTCATTTTTTCAATAGAATTAATATTGCTGATCAAAATTTCTGATCAAAAATTGCTCCATCAACTCCTAATTGAGGTTTGTAAGTCTGAATGAAATGTTAGCCTCTACCCTCCTCAAGGTCTGTGGCTCTAGCATCAGTCTACAGGCAGGCTCTATGCTGAATGAAACAGCCTGGAACCCCCTCTGATTGCATCTCCACAGCTTTGTAAACAATTAAGGTGGAAGTCCATCCAGAGAATGCAGAATACCGCTCTGGTTATCGAGATAAGAGTTTTATATGTCTATATCATATGTAATAACATAAAATATCATGTCAGAAGAGGAGGCAGTAGTCCTGTTGCTATTTGGCTCTTTGACAGTTCTGACATAGACCTTATATATGATTAGAGAATCATAAAGTAATCAATGATACAAATGTGTAATCTGATTGGTTAGCCACCAGAATTTTATGTTCCTTTGTTAAAATTCTATAAATATTGATAATTCATTTAATTCTGTGTTGGCATTTGTAAGGATACCATCCACCCATGGGTTATTGATAAGCTCCTAGAGAATATAACCTCATTTATAAAACTAACTTTTATTATTTCATTTTTAACCTAAGAAAATTATGGTTAATAGTTTTTATAAATATATATCTATACATAAATACATGTATGTATGTATGCATGCATGTATTATCTTGCTTCTATCTTTTAGGGTGGGGGTGAGGATAGGGGCCAGAATTTGCATTGGGACAGCCTTGAAGGTAAAAGAAGATGTAAAATGATAACATTGAGATTTGCAAAAAGAAAAATACATGAAGTTTTTCTGAAATTATTGGATATCAGCAGAGAGTGACTTATAGAGTCATCTTCTTTTCCATAACTGTATGACCTGGGCTATATGGGGATTTTTTTGGTTTGTTTGGTTGGGGGTTTTTGCTAGGCAGTGGGGTTAAGTGACTTGCCTAAGGTAATACAGCTAGGTAATTATTAAGTGTCTGAGATTGAATTTGAACTCAGTTCCTCCTGACTCCAGGGCCAGGTGCTCTATCCACTTGTACCACCTAGCTGCCCCCATCATCCTATCTTTTGATGATACTTTTAGTAAGTCTTCAAAACATGTACCTTTACTCCAGTGCTTATTTAGTTGGATATAATGGATATTGGAAAAATTGGAAATGATAAACATAGTGAAGGTACTAGAATTACGGGGTAATCAGGAAATGCTTCTTGTAGACAGTGGGTCATAAGTTGAAATTTGAAGGATGTCAGGGAAGTCAACAGGCAGAGAAGAAGAGGGAGAGATTTTAGGCATGGGGTACATTTGGTGAAATTGCCTGGAGTTGGGAGATGGAGTATCTAGTGTAAAGAAGAGCCAGAAGGCCATGGTCACTGGATTGCAGAGTACATTAGAACTTTCCTATACTGATGTTGTCATAGATCTACTCCCACTACCCCACATTTTCATTTCAAATTTTGAAGACTCACGCAAATCTGTAAATCTTAGAGAATATTTCTTTTTTCCATGAATAAAAAGAATATAGCAGAGATCCCATGTGAAATAGTGTTTTGGCAGGCCATTATCTCTGTCAGCAATTTTAAAAGAAACTAGATGATTTAATAGTGAAAGATTTTGGAATTATTTGTTAAGCATATAAAAATCAAGTTATATACATATATATATATATATATGTATAGATATTTATCTATGAAACTTCTTTCTTTCAAATAGAAGGAAATGAATAACACCTATTATCTATATCTAACTCTGCTAGAGCCCATCTGTCCTCAAGGAGCTCATAATCTAAAGAGAAAAGACAACATATAAAAAGTAGCTTACATGTGAAAGAAAACTGTCAGAAATAAAATACAATGTTCTTAATGTCTGAAGTGTGTGGTTCCCACTGTTGAATCATCCCAATATTTACATATCAATCCAATTTCATCATAATGCATAATTTTTAAATATAATAATCCATTTGCCAATGTTTTATGTTTGTTTTTGCATCAGTATTTACTAATGAAATGTATGTGAAATTTTTTTTCCTCTGATTTACTTTCCCTTCTTTTATCCTTCCTAATTTGTAAAGTGGGACCAAGTTTATCAACTGCCCTTCTCCATTTTTGAAAATAATTTATCTAGATTAATGATTTTGGACTTTCCTTTTTTTTCCTTTTTTTTTCCCCTCAAGGAGTTAATTTATGGCTTCCTCTGTTCTTCTTTCTAAACTAGATTAAAAGATTTTTTTAATGGCTCCTCAATACTTGTACCACTGCATTTCAAGTCCTATAAATTTTCTGCTATTTAATACATATTTAACTGGTATCTGTAATGCTGCTTGTTTATCAACATGCTAAATAATTTTTCTTTAGATTTTTTTTTCAAGGCAAGGGGGTTAAGTGACTTGCCCAAGGCCACACAACTAGGTAACTATTAAGTTTCTGAGGCCAGATTTGAACTCAGGTAGTCCTGACTCCAGTGGTGCTCTATCCACTGTGCCACCTAGCTACCCTAGCATGATAATATTTTTTAAAATTTGATTTTCCAAATTTTCTTTCCCTCACTTCTTCTCATCCTCCCCCAATAGGCTTGTTTTCTCCCCACCCAAAAAAGTCAAGAAAAAGTTTTAGAAAATATGTTTCAGTCTGTACTCCAGGTCTGTTTATTTTCTATCAGGAAAGTGTTTAGCATATTTCATCATGAATCCATTATAAGTATAGTTGATTATTGTAGTGATCAGAGTTACCAAACCTTTCACAGTTGATCTTTATAATTTTGCTGTTCTTGTATGTATCGTTCTTCTTGTTCTGCTCACTTCCCTTTTCATCAGTTCATGGAAGTCTTCCCAGATTTATTCTGAAATCATTCCCTTCATCATTTCTCACAACACAATAGTATTTTTTTTAATTTTTTTCACTTCACTCATTTTATTCATGAGCCATATCTTTTTCAGCTATTCTCCAGTAGAAGAATATTTCCTCAGTTACACTTGGCTCAAAGGGTACGCACAATTTAATAGATCAAAAATGTATATTTCATTCTGCATTTCTAGTCTCTGTGAAGGGGCAGGTAGCATGCTTTAACATCAATTTGCTTCAATCATGATTGGACAATGCATTGATGAAGACCTTAAGAGTTTCAAAGTTAGTTTTCTTTGCAATGTTGTAGAATATTCTTCCAGTTCTGCCCAATTTGTTCTATATTCATATAAATCATATAAGTATTTAAATTTTGTATTCATATAAAATTTCTCAAGTTTCTCTGAATTCAGCATCCCTTTCATAATTTCGTATTTCATTATTTCAGCGATTCCTAACCATTTTTGTGTCATGGATCCCTTAGGCAGTTTTGGTAAAGCCTTCAGATGCAGTATAGTTTCTCAATTTTTAAATGCATAACATGCAAAATAGTACATAAGAAGGTAATTAATTTGAATATCAGTTACCAAGATATTAAAAATAAATTCATGGACCCTCTAAAATTTATGCACAACCACCTTAGTTGGGTCTCTGGTCCCTAGATCAGAAACCCTTACATTTCATTTATATATGACAATCACAGCCATTTAACATTTGAAGCGTACCCTTCTTCGTTTTAATTGTTTTTTTTTAATTAAAAACTGGTACTAACAAAATTTTTTTGTGCACATATGTCCTTTCCCTCTCTCTTTCTTCCTCTTTTTTTTTCAAGTCAGTGGGGTTAAGTGACTTCCCCAAAGTCACATAGCTAGTAAGTATCAAGTGTCTGAGGCTAAATTTGATCTCAGGTCCACCAGATTGCAGGGCCAGTATTCTTTCTACTGCACCGCCTAGCAGCCCCCCTTTTCCACCTTTTTCATATATAGGCCATTAGGTAACATAAGGAAGTCCCCTAGAAAGTAATTTCCTTTTCTATATTTTCTTCCTGTAGTTTATTGTTTCTAGATAATAATTCTGTTGCTTTGGCAGAGGGGAAGGGAGGATTTATTTTATGGAATGCTAATTTTCCTAAGCAATAATATTTGTTTAATTAATTAGATTTTTCTAAATTTTATGTTGGCAGAAAATAGCAATAGTTTTATCGCCTTTATACCTTTTTTGGTCTTTATTTCTCTTCTGTTATTATTATTGATACCATTTTATTTTTTTGTAAGACAATGGGGTTAAGTGACTTGCCGAGGTTCACACAGCTAGGTAATCATTAAGGAGATGAGATTTGAACTCAGGTCTTCCTGACTCCAGGGCTGGTGCTATTCACTGCACCACCTAGCTGCCCTGATTCCATTTCTAAAAATTGTCAAATAACATCAGAGTAATATGACACATTTTTATTTTAGTTCTTAATTACTTGGAAAACTGCTCTTGTTTTTCCATTGCACATAGCCCTGCATAGCTTTAGGTTCTTAGATATTTTTTTATCATAATTTTTTTTAAAAAAAGGTTTTTTATCTCTGTATCTTAAAGGATTTCTAGAATAAATCAGTGTTAAACTTTATCAAAGACATTCTGCATCTATTAATACATCACTTTTTAGATGCTTTTATTTCTACTATGATTAGGTAAGATAGGGGATATAATATAGGCAATTCTCAGGTTAAGCAACTTACCACTTTAACTTATAGACTTAGAAAAGAGATATCTATTTACAGTGGTGACAAGGTCAAGGAGAAGTAGGGCCCACTGATTCATGCAGGCATCATATCGATTTAGAAATCACATGTTAATATTATCTGTTTTAATATATTTATTATATTTTGTTAAATATTGTTATATTGTTAAATATAATTTTTGTCTGGGTTAGATCAAACTCAGTAGTGTTAAGTGGCTGTAGGCATGCTTCTTTAATATTTCTGGCTTATAGCACTGAGAGGTGAATGGTGACTCCATTTGCATCACATTCCCTATATGTGTTTTAATTATGTTCTTTTTTTTTTTAATTGTTAAACCATTCTCACAGGTTTGGTTTTGTTGCAAAATGCTGGAATTTCAGTAAGAAATTTTAGATTTATATTCACTAAGAATTTTGGTCCATTGTTTTCTTCCTTTATTTTTAAGTTTTCCCTGTTTCAGGATTAGACTAAATTTATCTTATACTAGGGCTTTGACAGAGTGATTTCTTTATGAATTTTGGATAATAATTTGCAAAGTATATGAATTAATTATCATTTAAAAATGTGATAGGATTTTCTCCATTTGTATGAACCAAGACTTCCTCTGCCTCCAAACCTGGTGGTTTCTGCAAATTAATTCAGTTTCCTTTTGTGAAATTGGATTATTTATTATGCATTATTTATATTGTATCATTAATAATATTCTCTAATTTATTATATTATTATATTTATTATTTAACCTTTTGGAGCTTTCTGAGCATTTTATGTATCTGTAAATTATCTATTGCTTTTGAATTCTTATTTTCCTGGCATATAATTGTATAGTTATGACTCAGCCATTAGTGCAGAATTGAGTCAAAGGCTTTTAGTAATTAAAAAAAATATTGGAAATGGTTTAGCATCTTTGGATGACCTGTTCAGTAATCATCATATCAATAATGAATTGCTCTTTAAATTCCTGAAACTTATTGGGACACCATTTTTTTTCTCTATAGCTAATTAATTGGGTTTAGTGATTACTATGGACATTTTGTGAATATTAATAATTTTTTCTCAGATTAAAGCTGTGAATTTTTTGTATAAAGTACATAAACTTATATGATCACTGGTGTACTTATATTAGTAATAAATATGTGATACCCTTTGGAGATGATTGGGAATTATATTTACAGCAGAGAGGAAGCTAACAAAGTGCTTTGCTAGTAGATCATTCACTACCTTGAATCACTTGATCAAATAATTTTTATGGACTATATCTGGATTTGCTGTTGTCCCATTTTCCAAAAAAAATTAACTTTTTGTAACTTCCTATAATATTATTGTTGTGCTATTTATTACATATTTTTATTTCATGATATTTTTTATTTTATTTTTGGTCCAGCTTTACTCATTGTATTGGATTGTTTTTTCACCATCTAGACAACCAGAAATCTTTCACTCTTATTTTTTGCTTCTCAAGCTTGTATCATAAAATTTTTTATTGATGTTGAATTTTTAATTTTGTTTTTGTACTGATTTGATTCTTTTCACCTTTCACTTTTTGACTTTTTCTTTCAATTGCTGATTAAATATTTCAAGAATTTCTGATTTGCTTTAATTGTCTGTGTTCTTTTTTCTTTTTTTTTCTTTTTGGTAGGATTTAATCGAACTATTGTTCAGTTTTCCACTACAACTCGACTGTTATAATCTAGTGTTTTCCCTTGGGTTTTCAGTCTTTTTCTCAAGCTGCTGCTACCATGTTAGTATATGAAGATTATCCTTAGGAGATGGTCCTTGTCGTTTGTTATCAAAGAAGACTAAAATGACATCATTATGTATGAGACAAATTACAGTGTGTCTAAATGTGACTGATCAGACCAAGATGAACTCAGAATGCTCTATCACAGGTTGGGCACAAATAGTCTATGTGCATGCACACGTTGGGGTGGGTACTCCAAACTTATGTATGACATGTTTCCTTTGAGCTGCCTCAATTCTGCCTTCCTCATGGAGTACAGCATCATCACTGATGTGGACACATCATGCTGGGCAGTCCTGTGCCAGAGTTTCCCATCTGAAAAAGCAATTCTAAAGTTCTTCAATGAGACCTTCAGGGGCTCTCAATATTACTTCTTCTGACCCACTTGTGAGTGCTTGCCCTGTGTGAGTTCTCCATAAAATAGTTTTTTTTTGGCAAGCTTACATCTGGCATTCTAACAATGTGTCCAGTGCATTGTAGTTACATTCTCTTTAGTGATGCTGGAATACTCAGCAGTTTAGTTTGATAAAGGACCTTAGTTTCTGGTATCTTCTCCTGCCTGGTGAGCTTCAGAATCTTCCTAAAACAATTTAAATGGAAGCGATTCAGTTTCCTGACATGATGCTGGTAGACTATCCAGGTTTCACAGGCATATAGCATTGAGGTCAGCACAATGGTTCTGTAGACCTTGAGTTAGTCTATTACCTCTTCTCTCCCATACTTTCTTTCTGAGCTAACTCTGGTAATGTGAATGTCAACCTCACCCTGGAAGGGGCACTGCCAAGGTAAGTTAACTTGTCCACTGTGCTTAAAACTTCTCCATTTGTTATAACTGATGATTCCACATATGAATAGTGTGGTGCTGACTGATGGAGCACCTCAGTTTTCTTGGTGTTCATCGTTAGACCAAAATGAGTACAAGCAACAGAGAATCAATCCATACTCTGGTGCATCTCAGGTTCAGAGGCTGTATTAAGGGCATGCAAGTTGAAGAATTTGCTATCAGTGAGGTAGCTGTCTTTGAGGTCATATTCATTCTAGTGAAGGATAACTTGACTGAAAACATCATGCTAAAAAAGCATGGGAGCGAGGACACATCCTTATTTCTCTCCATTGGTGACTGGGAAATCTTGAGAGCATTGTCCACTATCCAGAACCCAGGCATGCATGCCATCATGGAACTAACAGTACTGATAATGTCACCTTTTCTTCTGAGTTTCTTAACCATTGTAGTTGTTTCAGGATATACCATTATGTCCTTTTCATATCATGTGAAACATTATAGGAACATGTTTGTAGTTTTTAATTGCTAATTTTAGTTTTTTTAAATGCTTAATATTTGTAAAATGTGTAGCACAGCATCAGGAACATAGTAAGCATCATATAAATGCTAGTTAATTTGTAATTGCTTTTTAATATAGTTCTATTCAGATTTATGCTATCAAACTCAAAAGGTTTTTGAAAATATTATTCTTAAATAAGGTCATCTCATTTTGAAAATCATTCGATCATATGTGCTTTGCCAAAGTTAGGGGTATAAAGAAAAGTCATTTTAGATGTTGTTAGCATCATTTTTGCCATTTATTAAAAGAATTTAGATCAGTTCTACCATTTATTGACTCAGAAACTTTTAGTGAGTTAAGACCTACTTGGAAAATTGCTTCATGTGATTAAGTCACACAGCTGCTATGTGTTAGGGCTTTCTGTCTCTGAGATTGACTTACTCTCTATTTCCTCCTGCTTCTCAGTCAGAATATTATTAACTTAGTCTTGAGAAGAGTTATCAGGACTTTTTTTTTTAATTTGAGGTAGATTAAAAAAACCATCCCAATAAGATTATTTATTTTCAATGATCATGTTTATTCTTCTGCAATTTAAATGAATTTACATTTAACATTTATTTTCTCCCCCTTCAAGCTTTGTATCTGATTGTGAATGAAAAGAGAAAGAGAAAATGAAAACCTTTGTAACAAAATATACATTGACAAATCAAACTACATTCTCTTAAGTCCAAAAATATATCTTATTCTGTTTCTCCTTTCCATCAACTCATTGTCAGGAGGTAATTGGCCCATTTTATCTTTGTTCCTCTCATATCATGAGTGGTCATTGAATTGTTCCAAGTTTTAAAGTCATTCAGTGCTGTAATGTTATTTTACTGTACAAATTCTTCCCTCAACTCAGAATCAGCTCATATAAGTATCTATTTCTCTGAAACTGTACCTTTTGTCATTTTTTTGGAGCATAATAGTATTACATTATAATTGCATATTATTTTTTTAATCATTCCCCATAGGTACCTGAGCATAATTTCAATCTAGATAATCTTTCTATATAATTATTAATATTAATTAAAGTGATTTTTGGTATTCCTCCTGAAATTTCTTATTTACTTTCATTTTGGCATAGAAGTAACCAAGGTTTGCAAAAATTTTGCCAGCTGAGAAGGTTAGGTGATGTGGTCATAGCAGCAAGTTGTATCTACTTTGAGGACCAGCCTTGATAATTACAGAAAGCCTCATCATTAATGGCCTGAACACTACATGATTATTTGACCATGGCAAAAACAAAATAGGGATGGAACAAAGGAAGGAGGGAGGAAGGAAGGGAGTGAGGAAAGAAAGAGGGATGGGAGGAAGGAAAGAAGGAAGGATGGGAGGAAGTAAAGAAGGAATGGAGGGAGGAAGGAAGAAAGGAAGGGAGAGAAGAAAGAAAGAAGGGATGGAAGAAGGAAGGAGTTGAGGGAGAAAGATAGGAAGGAAAATATAAGATCATTTTTGGCTTTTGTGGGACCCGCTTTTCTGTGTCTTCATTGACAGTGTAGAAAAAGGACACAGAGTTTTTTAAGAATCACATGATTTTTACGCTGTTTATAAATATTAGCTACTGTTACTCTACACATGAGATTCTTGTCCAGTTATACCAATAAGTTAGTTCTGTTGGAGAATCTGAATCATAGTAATATTGACATTCTTTCAATGAATTATTATTCATTGAATAATAAGACAAAGAGGTTACAAGTAAATGGAAATAGGGCTTAGCAGAAGTAATTCTTAACTGGGTTTGGGGAGGGTCTATGAACTTTTCTTTATAACTATTTCAACATAATTTACTTTCTTGGTGATCCTGTGTATATTACTCATTTAAAAACATCTCAGAGAAGGAGGCCATAGGCTTCACCAAACTGCTCAAGGGGGTTCTTGTCATAAAAAATGGTTAAGGGGCGGCTAGGTGGCGTAGTGGATAAAGCACCGGCTTTGGAGTCAGGAGTACCTGGGTTCAAATCCGGTCTCAGACATTTAATAATTACCTAGCTGTGTGGCCTTGGGCAAGCCACTTAACCCCATTTGCCTTGCAAAAAAAATGGTTAAGAACCCCTGGCCTAGAAGGTCTTTTTAAGTTGGGTTAATAATAAATGAGATGTTCCAGTTTGTTTTCTCGTGTCCAAAGGGAGCAAAGCTTATTGTCTCTTGGCACAATGGAGAATACATAGAAAAAAGTAAATAAGCTGCATTATTAACATAATTAGAGGACTTAACAGGAGGACATAAAGAGTACTGAGAAGAAAGCACTGAGAAATACTGAGAAGAAAGATGATATGGACCTAGTGAGATCAGAAGATAGCCAAGGGACAGCCTATGTGTTCCATTGGTATTTCTGAAATGCCCTGAAATCTAGAAGAAGGCCCCTAATATGTTGGTTGTATCTCTTGTGAAGGTTTTATGAAAGGACAGAGGCTGGAGTCATATAATATGAGAGGGTCAGGATAAGTTGCAGTATTCATCAGAAGAAGGATCTACATTGATCAAATTTTATTGAAGCTATCCTGCTCTTTCAAGACTTTTGACTTACTGACCTCATGAAAAGATTTGAAAAGAGTGTGCCCAGCAGTATTATTAAGATATTTTCATTTTTATATTCATAGTTTTTCATCCCACTTTATTGTCTTACGATTAATACAATTATTCAAATCACAGGCCCCAACCCCTCTTTTAACCTAAGGTAGGTACTTCTAGTGCAGGAAAAGTGTTATTTTTCTTCTTTGAGGAGTGCTAATATGAGCATGTTAAAAAACATTTATATGGTATTCCATCCCAGAGGGATTCTTCTATTTGCTATGTAAAGTGGTGATAGAGGACCTTTCTGAAGTCAAATAGCAATTATGAGTAGTTTAGATGATGTTCTATCTTTAACCTCACATATTTGTCTGGAGTCTGACTCAAAAACAGGCCTTCAGGCTACAAATCTGAGAAAAACATTGTATGTACTCACAGAGACAAACTTTCAATGGATTTATGTTGAATTTTTTTTGTCCTCATTAATGTTTGACTGAAAGAAATGGACTGATTATGATTTATTCTTTTCATCTTGGATTGTATAAAATGGGATTTCTTTTTTGGTTTGCTTATGTTTATTTTTTCTATTTTAATTAATTAATTAATTAATCCTTATTTTGTACAAATAATGATTTTTTATACATTACTAAAATATTTTTTTGTTTAAGAGTAAACATAATATCCCCTCCCCCCAAGAAAATATAGACCCACCTAAGTGATAAAGTAAAGGGGAGAGAAAAAAATTAAAATTAAAATAAAAAAATAATAATAGTTGTAGGTATGGCCAAGTGGCACAGTGGACAGAGTGTTGGCCCTGGCTCCAGGAGTACCTGAGCTCAAATCTGGCCCCAGACACCCAACAATCACCCAGCTGTGTGACCCCATGCAAGCCACCCCAACCCCATTGCCCTACCAAAACCAAAAAAAAAAAAGACCCAAAATAAAATAAAATAGTAATAAAAATAGGGGTGGCTGGGTGGCAGACACATCACTGGCCCTTCAGCCAGGATTACCTAGGTCCAAATCCAGCCCCAGACACCAAACAATCACCCAGCTGTGTGGCCCCAGGCAGGCCACCCAGTCCCATTTGCCTTGCAACACCCCCCAGAAAATAATAACACTAAAAATTGTGCTTCAGTCTGTGTTCCAATACCACCAGTTCTGTCATGGGTGGATCACATTCTTTAGGATAAGTCCATCGCAAAAGTTACTTCCATATTTTTCCACCATTGGCATTGCTGATTGCAACTCCCTCCATTCATACTTCTCTACTACCATGAACTATATTTTCTCTCTCCTTTCACTCTGTCTCTGCTGTAGGGTAGTTGAGTGGCGCAGCAGACAGATCCCTGGTTCTGGGGACAAGAGGCCCCAAACCCACATACCACCCCTTACCCAGCATCCAATTGGCCCAATGGTCCCGGACAGGCCATCCAATCCCAGCCCATTGCAAGAAATAAAAAAGAAAATGTGTTATATCTGACCACTCTCCCCCCATGGTCCATCCTCTCCTCCATCACTCACATACCCCCACTTCCACCATCCGCCTTCTCTCCTTCTTACTCCAGATGTCTATACCCCATTGGGTATATATGCTGTTTCCTCTCCTAGCCACCTCTGATGAGGGCAAAGATTCCCTCATTCCCCCTTGCCCCCTTTCATATCATTGCAATAGCTCATTGTAATAAAGAAAAATCTTATTATATGAAATATTTTAGCCTATTCCTCTTTTTCTTTTTCTTTCTCCCATTACATTTCCCTTTTATCTATTGACTCCATTTTTATACCACAATATATATTCAAATTCAGTTTTCTCCTGTGCTTCATTTATAAAAGCTCCTTCTACCTGCTCTATTAATTGAGAAGGTTCATATGAGTATTATCAGTGTCATTTTTCTATACAGGAATACATGCAGTTCATCATCATCATTAAGTCCTTCATATTTTCCCCTTCTCCTCCAATCTCTATGCTTCACCCGAGTCCTTTATTTGCAGATCAAACCTTCTGTTCAGCTCTGGCCATTCCAACAGGAACATTCGAAATTCCCCTGGTTCATTGAAAGTCCATCTTTTTCCCTGGAAGAGGATGTTCAGTTTTGCTGGGTAGTTGATTCTCAGTTGCATTCTAAACTATTTTGCCTTCTAGAATATTATATTCCAAGCCCTACAAGCTTTTAATGTAGTTGCTGCTAAGTCCTATGAGATCCTGACTGCAGCTCCACCATATTTGAATTCTGTCCTTCTGGCTGCTTATAATATGTTCTCTTTGACTTGGGAGTTGTGGAACTTGGCTATAATATTCCTGGGGGATGTTATTTTTTGGATCTCTTTCTTGGGGAGATCAGTGGATTCTCTCTATTTCTATTTTGCCCTCTGCTTCTAGGATATCGGCGCAATTTTCCTGTAATAATTCTTTGAAAAATGATATCAAGGCTCTTTTTCTGATCATGACTTTCAGGTATTCCAATAATTTTTAAATTACCTCTCCTAAAACTGTTTTCCATATCACTTGTTTTTTCAATGAGATGCTTCACATTTTCTTCTAATTTTTCATTATTTTGGTTTTGAAGTATTGTGTCCTGATTTCTTGTAAAATCAGCAATCTCCCTGAGTTCTATTCTTTGTCTGAAGGATTTGTTTTCCTCAGACAGCTTTCTTAATCTCCTTTTCTGTCTGGCCAATTCTGCTTTTTAAAGCATTCTTCTTCTCAATAACTTTTTGAACTGTTTTATCCATTTGACCTAAGCTGGTTTTTAGCATGCTATTTTCTTCAGCATTTTTTTGGATTTCCTTGACTAAGCTACTGACTTCATTTTCATGTTTTTCCTACATCTCTCTCATTTCTTTTCTTTTTTTTTTAATTTTTATTAAATATATTATTTGAGTTTTACAGTTTTCCCCCAATCTTGCTTCCCTCCCCCCACCCCCACCCCACAGATAGCACTCCGTCAGTCTTTACTTTGTTTCCATGTTGTACCTCGATCCAAATTGGGTGTGATGAGAGAGAAATCATATCCTTAAAGAGAACAGAATTCTCAGAGGTAACCAGATCAAACCATAAGACATCTGGGTTTTTTTTTTTGTGAATTAAAGGGAATAGTCCTTGAACTTTGTTCAAACTCCACAGTTCCTTATCTGGATACAGATGGTACTCTCCTTTGCAGACAGCCTAAAATTGTTCCCAATTGTTGTGCTGATGGAATGAGCAAGTCCTTCAAGGTTGAACATCACTCCCATGTTGCTGTTAGGGTGTACAGTGTTTTTCTGGTTCTGCTCATCTCACTCAGCATCAGTTCATGCAAATTCCTCCAGGTTTCCCTGAAATCCCGTCCCTCCTGATTTCTAATATAACAATAGTATTCCATGACATACATATACCACAGTTTGCTAAGCCATTCCCCAACTGAAGGACATTTACTAGATTTCCAATTCTTTGCCACCACAAACAGGGCTGCTATATAAATATTTTAGTACAAGTAATGTTTTTACCCTTTTTCCTCATCTCTTCAGGGTATAGACCCAGTAGTGGTATTGCTGGGTCAAAGGGTATGCACATTTTTTTGCCCTTTGGGCATAGTACCAAATAGCTCTCCAGAAGGGTTGGATGAGTTCACAGCTCCACCAACAGTGTAATAGTGTCCTAGATTTCCCACATCCCTTCCAACAACGATCATTATCCTTCCTGGTCATACTGGCTAATCTGAGAGGTGTGAAGTGGTACCTCAGAGAAGCTTTAATTTGCATTTCTCTAATAATTAATGATTTAGAGCATTTTTTCATATGGCTATGGATTGCTTTGATCTCCTCATCTGGCCTTTGCATATCCTTTGACCATTTTTCAATTGGGGAATGGCTTTTTGTTTTAAAAATATGACTCAGTTCTCTGTATATTTTGGAAATGAGTCCTTTGTCAGAATCATTAGTTGTAAAGATTGTTTCCCAATTTACTACTTTTCTTTTGATTTTGATTACATTGGTTTTACCTGTGCAAAAACTTTTTAATTTAATGTAATCGAAATCATCTAATTAGTTTTTAGTGATGTTCTCCAACTCTTCCTTAGTCATAAACTGTTCCCCTTTCCATAGATCTGACAGGTAGACTAGTCCTTGATATTCTAATTTGCTTATAGTATTGTTTTTTATGTCTATGTCCATTTGGATCTTATCTTGGTAAAGGGTGTGAGGTGTTGGTCTAATCTAAGTTTCTTCCATACTAACTTCCAATTATCCCAGCAGTTTTTGTAAAAGAGGGAGTTTTCATCCCGGTGGCCTGACTCTTTGGGTTTATCAAACAGCAGATTACTATAATCCTCTCCTGCTTTTACACCTATTCTATTCCACTGGTCCACCACTCTATTTCTTAGCCAATACCAAACAGTTTTGATGACTGATGCTTTATAATATAATTTTAGATCTGGTAGTGCTAAGCCACCTTCGTTTGCATTTTTTTCATTAAGCTCCTGGCAATTCTTGACTTTTTATTTCTCCATATGAATTTACTTACAATTTTTTCTAGCTCATGAAAGTAATTTTTTGGAATTTTGATTGGTAGGGCACTAAACAGATAGTTTAGTTTTGGTAGAATTGTCATTTTTCTTATATTAGCTCTACCTATCCAGGAGCAGTTGATATTTGCCCAGTTATTTAAATCTGATTTAATTTGTGTGAGATATGTTTTATACTTGTTTTCAAAAAGATTCTGAGTCTGTCTTGGCAAATAGACTCCCAAGCATTTTACACTGTCTGAGGTGACTTTGAATGGAATTTCTCTTTCTCGGTCTTCCTGCTGTTTCTTGCTAGACATATATAGGAAAGTTGAGGATTTATGGGGGTTTATTTTATAACCTGCAACTTTGCTAAAATTGCTAATTGTTTCCAGTATTATTTTAGATGATTTCTTGGGAATCTCTAGGTAGACCATCATGTCATCTGCGAATAGTGAGAGTTTTGTCTCTTCCTTCCCAATTCTAATTCCTTTAATTTATTTTTCTTCTCTAATTGCTGATGCTAACATTTCTAATACAATATTGAATAGTAGTGGTGATAATGGGCACCCTTGTTTAACCCCTGATCTTATTGGGAATGCCTCTAGCCTCTCCCCATTGAGTATAATAATGCTTGTTGATGGTTTCAGATAGATACTGCTCATTATTTTAAGGAACAGTCCATTTATTCCTACACTCTCTAGTGTTTTTAATAGGAATGGATGCTGTGTTTTATCAAAAGCTTTTTCAGCATCTATTGATATGATCATATGGTTTCTGATTTGTTTGTTATTGATATAATTGAGTATACTAACAGTTTTCCTAATATTGAACCAACCCTGCATTCCTGGAATAAATCCTACTTGATCATAATGTATTATCCTAGTGATGACTTGTTGTAGTCGTTTTGCTAAGATTTTATTTAGGATTTTTGCATCTATATTCATGAGGGAAATAGGTCTATAATTTTCTTTCTCTGTTTTAATTCTTCCTGGTTTAGGTAGCAGTACCATATTGGTTTCATGGAAACACTTAGGCAGAGTTCCATCTTTCCCTGTTTTTTCAAAGAGTTTATATAGGATTGGAACAAATTGTTCCTTAAATGTTTGGTAGAATTCACTTGTGAATCCATCAGGCCCTGGAGATTTTTTTTTTAGGGAGTTCAATAATGGCTTGTTGAATTTCTTTTTATGAGATAGGGTTGTTCAGGTATTTAATCTCTTCTTCATTTAATCTAGGCAACTTATATTTTTGTAAATATTCATCCATTTCACTTAGATTATCAAATTTATTGGCATAGAGTTGGGCAAAATAATTTCGAATTATTACTTTAATTTCCTCCTCATTGGTGGTGAGTTCACCTTTTTCATTTATGATACTAGCAATTTAGTTTTCTTCTTTCTTTTTTTAAATCAAATTGACCAGAGGTTTATCAATTTTATTGGTTTTTTCATAATACCAACTTTTGATTTTATTTATTAATTCAATAGTTTTTTTTGCTTTCAATTTTATTAATTTCTCCTTTGATTTTTAAAATTTCTAATTTGGTATTTTATTGTGGATTTTTGATTTGTTCTTTCTCTAAATTTTTTAGTTGCATGTTTAGTTCATTGATTTCCTCTTTCTCCAATTTATTCATATAAGCATTTAGAGCTATAATATATCCCCTGAGAGTTGCTTTGAATGAATCCCATAAGTTTTGGTATGTTGTTTCATTATTATCATTATCTAGGATAAAATGGTTAATTCTTTCTATAATTTGTTTTTTGGTCCACTCATTTTTTAAGATGAGGTTATTCAGTTTCCAATTTGCTCTGGGTCTATATCTCCTTGGCCCAGTATTGCATATGACTTTTATAACATTGTGATCTGAGAAAGATGTATTCACTATTTCTGCCTTTCTGCAGTTGATCATTAGGTTTTTTTGTCCTAGTACATGGTCAATTTTTGTACAAGTTCCATGTACTGCAGAGAAAAAGGTATATTCCTTCCTTTCCCCGTTCTGTTTCCTCCATAAGTCTACCATATCTAATTTTTCTAACAATCTATTTACCTCCCTAATTTCTTTCTTGTTTGTTTTATGATTTGATTTATCTAGATCTGATAGCAGGAGGTTGAGGTCTCCTACTAGTAGAGTTTTGCTGTCTATGTCTTCCTGTAATTCTTTCATCTTCTCCTCTAAGAATTTGGGTGCTGTCCCACTGGGTGCATATATATTCAATATTGAAATGACTTTATTGTCTATGGTACCTTTTAGGAGGATATAGTTTCCTTCCTTATCTCTTTTAACGCTATCTATTTTTGCTGCTGCTTTGTCTGAGATAAGGATTGCTACCCCTGCTTTTTTTACTTCAGCTGAAGCAAAATATATTTTGCTCCAACCTTTTACCTTTACTCTATATGTATCTCTCTGCTTCAAATGAGTTTCTTGTAAGCAGCATATTGTAGGATTCTGGTTTTTAATCCACTCTGCTATTTGCTTACGTTTTAAGGGAGAGTTCATCCCATTCACATTTAAGGTTATGATTACTAATTCTTTATTGCCCTCTGTGCTATCTTCCCTCTGTTTGTATTTTTCCCTTTCGCCCCCCTTTTATCCATATTCCCCAGTATTTTGTTTTTGAATACCACCCCCTTCAGTGTGTTTGCCCTCTTATATCACTCCCTCCCCTTTCTTTCCCCTTTCCCTGTTCTCTTCCCTTTCTTTTGTTATGTCCCCTTATTTCCTCCACTCCCCTTCCCTTTCTCTGTCCCCCCTCCCCTTTTCCCCTTTTACTTCTTGAAAGGTTAGATGTTTTATAAGTTAACTGAGTATGTGTAGGTTGACTTTAAGCCAAGTCTGATGAGAAGAAGATTGAGGTGTTTCTCCTCTACTCCCTTCTTGCCCTCTATTACCATAGGATTTTTGTACCTCTTAGTGTAATGAGATTTGTCCCATTCAATCCCCTCCCTCCTCCTGTCTCTTTCCTGTCCCCCTTTTTAGGGAGGTAGTGTATTTTTTTTAGATCATTCGATTTAAGTCATAGAAAATTCTGAGTGTCTCTCCTTTCTAGTTCAGTATATTCTGTTGAATAGAGTCCAGATTCCTGAGAGTTATTAGAGTCTTTCTCCCCAGTGGAGTTAAAGCCAGTTACATCCCATTAGATATCAGTCTCCTGAATAGATCATGGATGTCCAGCATTTCTGGCTAGGTATATTCTCTCTGTTAGAGTTACATTTCTCAGGATTCTCAGGATTTATGAGAGTCTCTCCCCCCCCCCCCCCCCCATGCTGGGATATAGCCAGTTTCAACTTGCTGGATTGCATTTTTTTTCTTTTACCGCCCCCCCCCCTTTTTTTTACCTTTTTATTTGTCTCTTGAACCTCCTGTTTGATATCCAAATTTTCTGTTTAGCTCTGGTCTTTTCATCAGAAATTTTTGGAATTCTTCCATTTTGTTAAATGTCCATCTTTTTCCCTGGAAGAAAAGGCTCAGCTTGGCAGGAAAGTAGATTCTTGGCTGCATTCCAAGCTCCCGTGCTCTTCGAAATATCTCGTTCCAGGCCCTTCGATCCCTTAAAGTTTATGCAGCCAGGTCCTGCGTGATCCTTACTGTGGCTCCTTGATATTTAAATTGTTTCTTTCTGGCTGCTTGCAGGATTTTCTCTTTTATCTGATAGTTCTGGAGTTTGGCCACAACATTCCTTGGTGTTTTCCTTTTAGGATCTTTTTCTGGTGGGGATCGATGTACTCTTTCAATAACTACTTTGCCCTCCGATTCCATGATATCAGGGCAGTTTTCCATCACTAGATCCTGTAATATTAAGTCCAGGCTTTTTTTCTCTTCAATGTTTTCAGGAAGTCTTATAATTTTCAGGTTTCCCCTCCTCGATCTATTCTCGAGGTCAGTGGTTTTGTTGATGAGGTATTTCACATTTCCTTCTATTTTTTCTATTTTTTGATTTTGTTTAACTGACTCTTGCTGTCTCGTAGAGTCATTAGTTTCTGTAAACTCCATTATTTTTTGGGGGGGAGGAGTTTTCTTCATTAACCTTTTCCAATTGGTCGATTCTACTTTTGAAAGAGCTTTCCATTTGACCAGTTGAGGTTTTGAGAGAATTAATTTCTTTTTGCATTTTCCGATTTGAGGATCTGAGAGAATTATTCTCATTTTGCAAGGTATTAATTGTCTCCCCCAAATTTTCCAGTTAATTTTTAAACTCCTTCCTTATTTCTTCAAGGAAGTCTTTCTGTGCTGGAGACCACATTGTATTCTCCTCAGAGGTTCCAGGTCTCTCTGGGTTGGGGTCTTTCCCTTCCAGGAATTTTTCTATGGATCCACCTTTCTGCTGACCCTTCTTCATTATGCTAAGACCTTGAGTTGGGTGGGGCTGGTTCACCTGGGCTTGGGATCTCTAAAGGCTTTACTGAGTTCAGTTTCTCTGGCTGGCCAGTAGGAGGAGCTGGTTGCCCTCTCTGGGGTGTCTGTGACCTTGGTTGAGAGGCCTTCTCCCTTTGCTTGAGGGAAGGAATTGGAGTTATTGAATTCTTTTGCCTTCAATCAGTGGTGGGCCTTACCCTGGCCTGAGGTGATTCCTCAGCTGGGCTGGTTCTTCTGCTCACACACCTGGGCCTGAGGCAGAAATAATTTGCATTTGTTTGGGAGGAGGCCTCAGTGCAATGGAGGCGTGGGCTCAGAGTTTCTCAGACCTGAGGAGCCCAGGGATGGTGTCCACAGCTCTCCTGCACCAGACCTCTCCCCACAGCCCCTTCCCCAAGCTCCAGGGGGACAGCCCCAACACCAGCGCCTCTGCTTCCCTGCGGACCCAAGCCCCCTTCGTCCAGCCCCACCGCTGATCCAGCAGGTCCGGCTCTCGGGCCCTCAGACTCCCGGTTCCGATTCAGCTGTTGGTCTGGCTGATCTTCCCGGGAGCTCAGACTCACCTGCCAGTACTCAGCCAAGGCTGCTGCGGGAGACAAATCCTGAGCTAGATTTTTCTCTCCTGGCTTTTCTTTCTGGGTTTCCTGGTTCGGATTTCTTTTAAGAGGTTTGTTTCATGTGACAGATGGGGAAGAGATCAGGAGACTTTAGAACTGTGCCTGTCTTCTCTCCGCCATCTTGGCCCCGCCTCCTTTCATTTATTTTCCCAGTTTTCCTTCTAAGTCCCTCACTTGATTTTCAAAGTCTTTTTTGAGCTCTGTCATAGCCTGAACTCAATTTCTGTTTTTCTTGGAGTCTTTAGATGCAGGAGCTTGTACCTCCTCATCTTCAGACTGAGTGTTTTGATCCTTCTTGGGATCACAGGCGAAGTATTTCTCAATGTTGTTCCTCTTTTTTTCTCTGCTTACTCATTTTCCCAGCCTGAGCCTGGTTTTGGGGTGCTTCCTGAGCTTTTGGGACACTCCCCCAAGGATCTCAGTGTGTGAGGCTCTGTCCTCCCTCCCGGTCTGTGAATGATCATAAGCACCCCACTCTGCCACGGGGCTGAGGTTGGGGGTGGGGTGGTCCTGCTGTTCTGTGGTAGGGCCTAGACTGTGATCAGGATCTGAATGTGGTCAGAGCTCCAGAGTCCTGTTCCTGGGACAGAGGACAGAGTTCAGCAGTCTCTCTCCACTACCTTCCCTAAGGCTCAGAGAGCTCATGCCCTGGGGACTCCTGCTTACTGGCTCCAACTGCTTCTGGTTCCTGGATCTGGGCTGCCCTGACCATGCTGTTCACTGTGTACCCCGAGGCCTGAGCTTCAGATGCTCACTCTGGCAGAGGGCCCCCCCTGTTGTTCCCCCAAGTTGTGCCTGATGCTCCCCAGGGTGTAGGTCAGGAAACTTCCCCCCCTGCTGTGAGCCATGGCTCCCAGGGCCCTGGGGCTGCCTCTGGGAGGCTGAAGTTCCTTCGCTCTGGTGGGCCTCCCATCTGATCCCATGGAGCCAGGCCTTTCTGCTCTTTTCCAGGTTACCTTGTGTTGGAGAACTGCCTCACTGGATCCCTCTGTGGGTTCTGTCTCTCGAAAATGTAGTTTAGAGTCCTTAGTTTATAAGTTTTGCTCCAGAGCAACTGAGAGAAGGTCCTCTCCTGTCGCCATCTTGACTTCACCCCCTCAGGATTTCTTAAAGTATGTCAACTTTTAGAAAAATAATTATTTCAGTATAGCCTTATATTATTTATTTTATTTTATGCATTTAAAAATATTATTATGAAAGGGAGTTTATAGGTTTCACCAGATTGCCATAGGGGTTCATGACACAAAAAAAGATTAAGAAACCCTGTGTCTAAAACATTCCTGAGTACCCTTTATGTTTCTGGAAGAAGATCTCAGGGAAGGCATTTTCCAAAGCTGGTTTGTTATATCCTGAATTTAAATCACTAATGTGCTGATTTATGGATCTTGAATATAAGTAACCTTTTTCTTCAACCTGTTTAGTGTAATTTTGTAGGTATATTTATTGCTAATTGTTTAATATCTTACTCTTATTAAGGTGATGCTTTTTAAAGCATTCTTAGAGCTTTTTAGACAAGAATTTTAAAAATACAAATTTAAAAAACACAAAAATACAATTAAAAATACAAATCCCAACAAATGGCTGGTACCTTTATTTGCAACTATAACTTTTCTCCTTCCAAATTGCAAAATACTGCTGTGGCTTTTATTGACTTGGTTGCTTCTGCAGTCCTTTTAAAATACCAATCTGTCAAGATAACAGAGTCAGCACATTGTTCAACTTGATATGTTATTGTCTCCTCTTTAGATTTCCACAGTAAAGTCTTTTTTCTTTTTTAGGTTTTTGCAAGGCAAATGGAGTTAAGTGGCTTGCCCAGGGCCACACAGCTAGGTCATTAATAAGTGTCTGAGACCAGATTTGAACCCAGGTACTCCTGACTCCAGGGCCGATGCTTTATCCACTGCGCCACCTAGCTGCCCCCACATTCAAGCCTTAATGAAAAGTACAGGGGAATGTATTTCCTCTAAAGCATTTGCATATAGCATATTTGGTCCTGTGCTATTATACCACTTTTTCCATCTGTCAAAAAATTTTCTGCCTTAGGGATATGCAAGGACATTGAGATAATATTTTGGATTTACTATGAGAATATTGTTTCAGTGATCAAAACAATAATTTTCTTAGCTTTCAAAAATGAAAAATTCTATATATTTAATCTTTTTTTTCTGTTGGCTATGAATTTCACCCAGAGCCTAAAGTTTAATTATTTCTTTACAATATCTTATTTTCTTATTTGCTTCAGTACCTTTTTTGTTGCATTCTTTTTTGAAATTTCAGAGATAGGAAAAACGTTATTCCTAGAAAAGTGAAATACTTTAGTTATGTTTTTAAAAAATCTGTCTTTCATAACCAGCATAAAGTTGAATGTTGTAAATCCTCTTGAATAAGTAGAATTGAAAAGCATTCAGTGTTGCAATTGGAGAAAAATCTTGACTAGAGTTGAATCTAATAACCGTTTATTAAATGTCTGATTTTTTCTTCTTTTTAAAAAAAATATCATTTTTTCTCTGTTGAAAACAAGTCAATTCTATAAGCAAACCTGTGGGTTATTATTGGAGTGGGGTTAATTAGCCCCAAATCACAGAGTTAAAATAAGGCTACTTTGTAAATCCTAGTAGTTCAATATCCATCCTTTCCTCTTATTATTTTTCTGTACTGGAGGGTACTATATTTCAGTGAAAAGAGAAATTCACATGTATAGCTTGTGGGCTGTACTGTTATGACCTTTAGCTGGCTACTTAACCTTTCTAAGTCTGTCTTCATTTATATTATCTGATTGAACTAGAAAACCTGAAAAGTCCTCTAAATTCTACCAGTCTATGATTCTAAAATCTGCTAAGAATAAATATAAAGTTCTATACATCATTTCAAAACATCAACTGTACCATAACTAGAACAGGAGAAGCGAAAGCTCTTGAAAGTTTATTGAACCATATTGCCAATATACTTGAATAAGTGATTTGTGCAGTTTAAAGTATATAAGGAAATTTAATATTATATTTCTTTTAATACATATCAGTTAAAGACTTAGTATATTCATTTTTCATCTGAAAGTATTATATTAATTTTATTATGTGAATCATATTTTGGTAAGGACAACTTAGATGTTATAAGAGTATTCACTGAAGGAAATAGAAACTTTTACAGTAAGATAAGACTTAGAAGGTACATGTGAACCATCTTAACATATTTGAAAAGCTATCAAATGGAAAAGACCATGTGCTTGTTTCACTCAGCCCCAGAGAACAGAAGCTAGCAAAAATGTTCTGTTAGAGCCACCTCAAATGGGATTTGGAATTTGGAACTACTGATCACGAGATATCACAGAAGGTATTTATACATCAGATATAAAGGAACTAAAAGACCTCTGATATCTCTTTCAGCTCAGAGAATCTGACTCTGGCTGTGATTCTTTAATGGTCTAAGATTGTTCTATAGTTTCATTAACCTTAGTTTCTTCATCTACAAAATAGAAATATTAAAGCTTCTTTGAGTATTTAAAAAAAGTGATTTATGAACCCTATATTCACCCCCAAATATTAGTGACCTAACTTCTCAGCCCCCAGACAATGTCCTAAGACATTAGGTTAATGAACAATATTGCTCAAATTAAAGAGGTGTCTTTGTCATTGGGTTTTCCATTCTTTTTTTTTTAAAGCATTATTTTTTTTTAGTTTTTTGCATGACAATAGGGTTAAGTGGTTTGCCCAAGGCTACACAGCTAGGTAATTATTAAGTGTCTGAGGCCGGATTTGAACTCAGGTACTCCTGACTCCAGGGCTGTTGCTCTATCCACTGCGCCACCTAGCCGCCCCTTAAAACATTATTTTTTAAGATTTCTTTCTTTCTTTCTTTCTTTCTTTCTTTCTTTCTTTCTTTCTTTCTTTCTTTCTTTCTTTCTTTCTTTCTTTCTTTCTTTCTTTCTTTCTTATTTTAAATTTATTTAAGGCAATGGGGTTAAGTGACTTGCCTAAGGTCACACAGGTAGGCAGTTATTAAGTGTTGAGGTTGCATTTGAACTTATGTCCTCCTGATTTCAGGGATGGTGCTCTATCGAGTGTGCCACCTAGCTGCCCCTTTTTTCCTGTTCTTTTGAAATCAAAGATCCAGATCCCTTAAACCCTCCCCCTCCCAATACTTTAACATTCTCTACCACATAATCACATAATAAAGATCTCATCTGCCAGTTTACTACAGCTTACTACTCTTCAGTGAAGAGGTTTAGTAGATTATGGACAGAAGAATAGGAATATAACACTGATGTCTTAGTCTTAAATGACATGATGTTTCCACCAAAAGAAATTGATTTCATTCCATGAATGTTTCTTCCCTTGATATGAGCTCCTACAAAGAGGCAAATTATTTTCAGGATAGTTCCAAGTGAAAGAAAGTGTGTCTTCAAGTTTTCTTAAGGCAAGTTCATTTCTTGAGAGCTGAAGATATTAGAAAACAATATCTTGTGCAGTATCTTTAAAGTGATTTTAGAAAAGCAGAAAGTGATTTTAGTAAAGGTGAGGATGTTGATGTTTACATAGAAGGGAATGCTGTAGATACCTGTTATATCACTGCTCACATTATATTTTCTGGATATGATGAATGAGGGTCATATCATATCTCCTCAAACAAAGTTACTATTTTGTAAAAGCCACATATATTAAAAGTATCCCATAGCCAGGTATTAGTCTTGTATGCCAATTATACCAATATTATACAAGAGTCCTTTTTTATTTATTTTGTGTGATAGAAAACAAAACAAACTACCTTGGAGTTCTTAGTGTTTCTCCACCAAAAAGCAATTTCAGACATATCTTGACATATATCATCATAGTATGCCCATGAAATAAACTTTTATTTATACTCTATACATTAAAAACTGGGTCCCAGAGAAGTTGCATATATGCATTTCTTCCCGAAAGAACAAACTTTGTTTTCTTCATGAAACAGTGCTTCTCATTAAGATCAGAAATATGCTGCTGGTGCTTTTTCCAGACATTAATTCTGAAAAACATTGTCTTATGTTAGGATGCATGTATACAATACTCATACACACACAAACATACACACAAATGCACACATTCCTTTTTTTTTTTGACCAAAATTTTATGTGTTCTTTGGACTTTTAAAATAGCACTTTAACAATAAATTGGGTTGAACTTCTGAGTTTCATTTTGGTTATCAATCCAAGCAGCCTCATTTCTTTTTCTCTTATCATGAGTTTTCTGCCTCCAAGGCTTCTGATTGTTTACCTTATACTTTTAGATCTTTCTCACTCCTGAGCCAAACATAATGGAATTTTCCTTTCTTCTTATAGTGTTACCAGTGATTCAGGAGAGCAAAAATCACATTTTGAATGACAGTATCTTTCTACAGGTTTGAGATGCATAGATTCTTATATTAAATCTCATTTTATCTAATAGCCCCATTTCCATCTTTCCCTTAGCCCCAAGCCCTTGTGATAAAAGTACTGTAATCTAATTAAACTCTTAATATAAAGTCTGCTATATTAAGTCTTGACAAATGGAGATATGTTTTTTTATAAGGAAAATAGAAAAATAAAATGGAAAATAATAAAGCTGCTAAATGTTTTTAGGTCAAACAGCTTTGTTTTAATAATAGAAGTCCCAACATTTCTTTATTTTTCTTATTTTTTCATTGTTAAAGAACATTCCCATTTATATAAAAATTTAACTTAGCAATACCATATTTCTTTCAAGTTACATACAGTCTGATAGATGTTAGTGTTCTATATTCTCTTGATAAACTTCTAAATAGCTAATAAAATTTGGAGTCAGCTTGAGGATGCTATTTATTCCCAGTATCATTGTTTGATAGGGAACAAAGAATTAATGGTACATTGCTCATTGTTGCCATCTCTCCACTGTCACATATCATACACCCTTCCTCCCTCCTTTTTTTTCTCCTAAATCTGCTGCATCTGTGGTAACAGGGAAGGAATTGAATGCTGTTTGCCTCAGTGAGAAGCCTTTGATGAATTCTGACAGACTTTTCTGAGACTTAGGCAAAAGGAATTAACAACTCTGGTACTTGATCTGGAAATAAATTTGACCAAACCTAGCTGAAACGTACCAGGACAGTACCTTGGGATCATTCAAGGAAGGCTCTTGACTTTTGAAAACATTACTGAGTGTACATTCTGGGAATGTTCTCAAAAACAACTTGTTAGCAGGATCACATTTGAATTTATAAAGTGCCTCAGCTTTTCTCTCCAAACCATATTTTAATTTTATCATCATAACCTAGTCTCAGCATCTTTGACCTTTTCTTGGCATTATAGATAGAACATCCTTTGGGAAGTAGGAACACTCTTGAGGTCTGGGTAACTAGTTTGCCTTAGCCACAAAAAGTGAGGAGTGGTTATTTTGCCAGACAAATTTCTGCTATTTCCAACTGTATCCAACTTTATTTTTCTCTGAGGCAAAACCACTTGGAAAAAACTCAGGCTACAGATCTCAGGTGAGAACATTGTTGTATTTAAGTAACAATGTACCCAAAAACATTTATCAAAAGTAGAAAATTATGGCAACATTAAAACTAGAATAAAAAAGAAAATTCCCATGTTAATCTCACTGTATCCACTGTTAAAGAATCTTCAGTGTTTTAAACTTAGTTTATTTTTAATTGCAATATATGCATTCAGGAAAATAATTTTCCAAATTAAAAGATGGCATCGAACATTCCTTTGAGAGCTAAGGCAAAAGAATACTTTTTATACTGAAAATTCTCACCAAAAAATCATGAAAGGCTGGCAGTAGATAGAATAATTAACATAATTGAGGGTTTCCGACCAGAATGTCAGTTTCAATCTGGTGGTTTTGTGTTGCCATGTTTTAAATGTTGATTTCACTTGTGACATTTGGAGTTCTGGTGTCACATTTGTAATAGGTAAAGTTCTGCTTTCGTGTAAGTTGTAGTTTTTCTTCAGGAAAATCTGAGCCTTTTCACTGAAGGAGAACTCAGAGCACTGAGATGCTGTCAGAGTAAATCAAGTAACCCCTTCACCAAGATTGTCTTCATGATATACACAATTTTGAGTTCAAAGATGATCACATTTGTATGTTCTGACAGGTGGCAGAGTGAAAGAGCAATTTAAAATGCCAATTGTTTCATTTTACAGTTGTTCAATTAAGTATGTGCAATAACTGTCCATTTTCAATACTATCTTACTCAGGATCCAAATAAATTTTCATTTCACTGAATGAAAGCCTGCATCTTTGTTTAATGAGCAATGTATTGGAATAGTCTTAGCTTACATGTCATTTTAAGACCTTGTCATTTTTTTCATTTAAAGGAATGTCTCTATAGTTTGTCTCCAGCTTTACGTCTTTGTTCTACTCCCAGAACCCCAAGGATTGCAGAAAAGCCAAGAAGCTGGTGTGTAATATCAACAAAGGCTGTGGCTATGGCTGTCAACTCCACCATGTTGTCTACTGCTTCATGATTGCATATGGCACTCAGAGAACTCTCATTTTGGAATCCCATAACTGGCGCTATGCAACCGGTGGATGGGAGACTGTATTTAGACCTGTAAGTGAGACATGCACAGATAGAACAGGCACTACTACTGGACATTGGACAGGTAAGAATTCAAGAGGTATTTATTTTCTTAGGTTGGTAATTTGTACAGCACTGAGGATCTTAGGATTGAAATTTTAATGATCAAGTCTTTAGACTATGATTTAGCGCTTTTGAAAAATTACAGTTTCCTTCTGTGCTCTAAAGTAACAAACATTTCTTCTGCAAACCAGATATGAAGAGTATTGAGTTTTATAGTTTGATTACCACATTTTTATGTGGAATAAAAAAATTATCTAATAGCTTTCCTAGATGTAAAATATTATATCAGTGTCAGTGAAATTGAACTTTTGGATAGAATATTGAACTTGGAGTCAGGAAGACCTGAATTCAAATCCAACTTCAGACACTTACTTAGCTGTGTGACCCTAATCAAGTCACTTATCCTTGGATTGCTTTAGTTTCCTCATCAAATCTTAGGGTTTAAGAGGAATGACATTACCAAAACAAAACCCCCAAATAAGATTTATAAAACTAATCTGATACCCTTTTCTTCTAAGATAAAGCACTGTATGTGGAGTTAGGAGAAATCTTGTTAGTCTATATTTACTGATGTTAACCCTATCCCTAAACTTTGATCACTTTAAAAGAATGAAAGCTAGATATAAGCTGAAGAATAGCGCTCTGTGTCTGGGTGTGTGTGTGTGTGTGTGTGTGTGTGTGTGTGTGTGTGTGTGTGTGTTCCTCACTTAGGTTTTATGCAGGTCGGTTTAGGGGAAATATTAAACTATATTCAAACCAGTATAATTAATATGATATAATTGATATTAAGTAGATAACCTTAAAATGGACACTTTGCTTCTATGGCTCCATTTGAAAAATTGAAATAATCCTGTCTTATCACAGTTTTCATAAAGCTTAATTGCATGATATACATAAATATGCTTTGAGCTTCTTTGATAAAGGTGCTAAAGCACTACAAAGCATTTTCTTATGAGGTAGTTTTTAATCAGTGCTTAGGAAAGATTTAAAATTTATTGTGTAATTGGTTCTTTCTGTAAAGTTCTTCTCTTATTTTAAAACAAGTCTCTTCCCTAAAAATCAGAACTAATCTTCAGTACATCTCCTATAGATCAGGCCTGCTGCTGTCATCATCTGATGCTATCAGATTGAGTATCAAGGTTTTGAAGATGCTAAATCTATCAACTAAGAGAAGCAGCTCTTCTTGGTTCCCTGTGGCTAACTTTTTCATTTTTGTAGACTTTATCCAATTTAAGTTTTCTGCGAATGTGAAACTATGCAGTTAGGTTAGCATAAATACTGCTTTGTTTCACTGTTCTTCGTAAAATACGAGTTTTTTAGATGATAACTAGTTGTTAGAAAAGAATGAAGCATAATGGATAGATCAAATCTATGCTCTAATTTGATCTCAGTTAAACCATTCATTTTCAGTTTATCTTTTTACATTCTACAGATAGGATTGATAATGATACTTTAGTATATAAGTATATGTATATACGTGTGTGTGTGTGTGTGTGTGTGTGTGTGTGTAGTATATATAACATTTAGAAATTTAATTTATCATAATTTTTTTTTTTAGATTTTTGCAAGGCAAATGGGGTTAAGTGACTTACCCAAAGCCACACAGCTAGGTAATTATTAAGTGTCTGAGGCCAGACTTGAACTCAGGTACTCCTGACTCCTGACTCCAGGGCCAGTGCTCTATCTACTGTACCACCTAGCTGCCCCTTGTCATAAGTTTATAAGGCTAAAATGATCTCAAACACTCCCCTTTTCCCCCAACATTTTAAAGATGAGAAAATGGAAGTTCCAGGAAGTAAAATGATTTCCTAAGGTCACTTGAAAAAATTAGTGGCGGAACTATGACTCCTCCAGAAGTGGTTAGAATCCCCATCTCTGGTTCCTACCTCTTCCATTGCCTCATGCTGCCTCAGGTGTAAACTCCTCCATACAGCAGAACAATAAATGAAATTATTGAATATCCTTAGATACAAGAGGCAGCTTGATACTTGAGATCTGAAGACACAAGTTTAATTTTTAAGTTCTCATTCTCGTAGTTATGTCATAATTGTAGACTCTTAGAGTTGGGAGGGGCTGTAGTGGGTCATCTAGTACAATTTGTCCTCTGACCAACTCACTTGCCTCCTCATGCCTCAGCTTTTTGATCTTTAAAATAAAAATAATTTAATTAATTAGATTAATTTAAAATGAAGATTTTTAAATCTCCATGCACATATGTCTGCATTGCAGTATTGTTGGGGGAAAGCTCTTGCAAACTGCTATATAAATATGAGCTATTATTAGTATATGAAAAGGAGTTATTCTATTTTGAAAACCAGAGTCATGTATATTTGTTACTAAAATTTTCTATCCCTTTTCTTGTACTTTCTATCCCTTCCTGATAGCCTGTCTTATATTTAGTATTCACATGTTCAGACATTTTATTTAAGATCTGCATGAAGCTGAACAGATATTTTAGTTAATCAGCTTCAGAGGGAAAGTTGCTATTAGTGCATCTGCATCCATTCTCTCACTCACTCACATTCGTTTTCCAGGGTTGTAAAGGACCCCATTTCATCAGTAAGTTACAATCAATGGTGCAGAAGTACAGTTTATAGTAAATTGTGCTTTCCTTATCACTGCAGCTCCTCTTTCAAATAAAATACTTTCATTTTATGCTTCTGAATCAAACTGTCCTTATTAGACACCTTTAATTTATTCAGATTGGTGCTTATAATAAAAAATGTTTATATAGGGCATCATAACTGTCAGAATAGTTAAGGCATTTTTCTTTTAATTTAAGTGATTTTTATTTTTTTAAGAACTATGATTACTTCCTTTTTACTCTGTTAATATATGTGCATTTTTATATATGCATATTTTTATGTGTATATTTTTTGTTGTTATGCTCAGAATTAAGTAAAATAAGATGAATACTAATAACTACTTTAACATTAATCCTTTACTTAGGTGTAAAGTAACTACATTTATTAATTCTGACACATGCAAAGAATCTTGGGATAATTCCTTCAGCATCTGCTATGGTTCTTATTGTTCCCTACTCATTTGACATGATATGCCTGCAGGTAGAATCAAGTGATTCCACCATATATGTGTGTGTGTGTGTGTGTGTGTGTGTCCACTACATCTGTGTGTGCACACACAGATGTAGTGGACACACACACACACACACACACACACACACACACACAATCTGTACTTGTATCTGTTACTTGTATAGATCTCGGGGTTCATATTTGATCATTTCAGTAACAACATTATACCTTGTTGCAGATTCAATTTTGGTTTTCTTTCACTATTTTACATCCTTTCTGGAATTTTTAGAGTAAGGCTTAAGTGAAGTACAATATGAAAGATCATGCTTTCAATTAAAAACAACAAAAATCCTTTCAACACCTGAAAATGTCGTGTCTGTTCCCAACAGGTGCATATTCCAAAGAGGTTGACAAAACAGTCTATTTATTTTGCTAAACAGCACCAAGATGTTTCCCAAATTTAAGCTAACAGGTTATAATCAGGTCCTGATTCTTGTTATACAAAGATTCCTTATGGAAATTTAGAATCTTAATTTGGCCTAAATGTTTTAAGAATTTGATAATTTTGAATTAAATGTAGATTTTTAAAAAAGAGTTGTTTCTAACTGCAACTTCCAAAAATGGCTTAATAGTAAGAGGGAATAAAAAATAAAACACCAGTGAATGATTTAGTGATTAATATACTCTAATCCCCACATGTTATTTTTTTCACTTAAAAGATGGACAGTTCAGCCACCTTATATAGCTAACACAGTTTGACATTTTTTGTTTGTGGTGAGTTGTGCTTTTTCAAACTTGTTTCTGACTGTTCTCCTTTGATTGATATCCTATTTGGCTAGTGGCTAGAACTGATTCACAACCTCCAGGACTTCTCATTTTAAATGGAATTGGTGGTTACATTAATTATAGTAGGAGAGGTTTGTTGTTTTTTTTTTTTTTCAGTTGAAAAGTGTTTAATATAAATACCGTGATTACATAGCCATCTGCTATCTTTCCATGATCAGGCTGCATCTTTGGACCATATAACTCTCTCTTGACCTAAAGAGAGTGAAACTACTGAATTTTCTGAATACAGAAGCATTCATAGACAAAACTATTCATTTACACCTTAAAATATTTCCTCCTTTCTTTTCCTTACTTTCCCTTCAGAAATAAAAAGTATGTTTCATTGAGAGACCAAATGTAAATTGGTCTTTAATATCAAAGGTATATCTCCACCTAAGATGTCCCATTGAGAATTTAACATCAAAATATATTATATGTTATATATGTAAATAATATTATAAAAGGCTCTTGTATATGACAGGAAAACAAAGATGGATAGTTATCTAGTAAATACAAGAGATAACCAATGGACAGCATCTGTGGTGCATTTATATCCATGCAACATCATAAAATCTAGTACATTGGATGACCTTTGACAGATTTGTGAGAAAATGCGGAAAAGAATCACAGAAGATAGACAGAATTTATGGGTTGCAATTTGCCTTCTTGGAGAGAATGACATCTTTGATAGACCCCTCTTGGACAGATCCTTCAAAATGAATCCCTACTTTTTATAGTCATTGAGAGAACTTTAAGAGAAGCTTAAAGTTAAGTCTAAGACAGTTGGTTTCAGGGTTTCTGACCTCTCATGAAGTCCATGAAGACTCATTGCAATAAAAATCATCTGGGACTTGAAGGAAGACAAGGACACTAGGAGGCAGAAATAAGTGGAGAGAGTTCCAGGCATGAGAGGGAAAGCAAGTGAAAATGCCTTAGATTCTGGAGATAGATTAATATTTATGAGAAACAGCAAGGAGGCCAATATCATGGAATCCTAGAGTCCAGTAAGTGAATAGGTGTGGAGAAGAGCTATAAGGTATGAGAAGACTGGAAACATGGAGGCAAAAGAAACCACTGGATTTGGCCAACCTGGTCCAATCCAACAAGCTAATGCAATAGTCCAGTAATCATTTGATGAATGCCTGTACTAGCCTGGTACTAGTGTCAGAGGAGAAAGGGGGCATATGAAAGAGATACTCTGAAGGTAGAAATGATAGTACTTGGCATCTGATTGGATATGGAGTTGAGAGTAAGAAGTTGAAAATAACATTCAGGTTGTAAGCCCAGGTGATTGGAAAGATGATACTACTCTACATAGTAATAGGGAAGTTAAGAAAAGTGGAGGGTTTGGGGGATAGGGTAGATAATGAGTTCAGTTTTGGATTGAAACATAATTTGAGACATCTAAATCAAGATATCCAGTAGGTAATTGGATACATGAGGTCAGGAGAGACCTCATATTTGACATAACTAATGACATAACCAAGGGAAGCATTAGGTGAAGAGAAGTGGACCTAGGGACTGAGCTTTAGTGGACAGCCATGGTTAACATGTAATGGCTTGGATGAAGATTCAGCAAAGGATACTGAGCAGCTGCCAGTTTGGTAGAAGAACCATGAAAGAGCAGTGTTGTGAAAATAGGGAGAAAAGAGTATCAAGGAAAAGACAGTGGCAGAAGGCATCTAAGGGATGTGACATAAGGAGAAGGAAGCCACAGGAGGTTAGAGGAGGAATGAAAAGGTTTGAAAGAGCAAGTATTGTTAGAGGGAACGTGAGCTAATTAAGGAGATGTTTAAGAATCACCTTGCTTTAATGAAGGCCTAGTTGAGACCCACTTGAACAGTTTCATGATTCTTTTCAGCTTTGCCCAGCACAGTGAGGAGAAGAAAAATTATTATCCAGCGACTGAGGCTTGGCAAGGCAATATCTTTGATAGGGATTCAAGAGAAGATAGTGTAAAGTTGAATTTGTTCCCCGGGAGGGTCAAGATTGGTAAGGAAGGAGAGTGTAGCAAATACAGGGTTAATGGAAGGCTTGGGAAAGAGCTGAGGCTTTGGGGTCACAATGAGAATCAAGAACAGGTTAAAGAGTTTCAAGGAAACTATAACAGGAATCGTAAAAATGATGATAGACTATGATGAGACAAGAAAAATTCAGAGTTCATGAATTCCCTGGAAGTGGTGCAATTCTGGGTGATGACAAGATGGTGAGGTATTGGTAATAGGTCATAAGCTCATATGCACATCTTCTTTTCTGTTATTTGTACCTTGAAATGTCCACATTTGTTGATCTCTGCTCAGTTTATAAATAAAAAAGATTTTTAAAAAATCAGTTCTTTCATGTTTATAAGCTATTATAGAATTAAAAGAAAAAAAGAAGGGGTAAAAGAGAGTGAAAACATCAAGGGTCATGATAGTCCTTAGGGGTTAAAGATTTAAGGGGATTTTAAAGAATCAGAAAAAGAAGAGGAGGAGTGAATTAATCACTTATGAACTGTAATGAAAACTCTTTGCATTAAATATCTCTGATAAGGATTTAATTTCCAAAATATATAGGGATTTAATAACTTCTGAAACCAAGACCTATTGAGTAGGGAGGAAAATGGATATTATTTAATAGTTCTCAGAGGAATTACTGCAAGTAATCATGTGAATTATGGATCTGAATCACAAAAACAAAAGAAAAGATGCCCATGGTTTGTAATACCCCCAGTTCTTTTATACCAAAGCCTGTCTTATTCTTTCTCTCTCTCCACTAAATCACTTTTTATTGACTGAGTTGCTTTGAATCTCCTAAGGATATTGGTGAATTGCAGCCCTTAATAATACAAAATAATTGGTGTCTTGCCTTGGTCCTTCCCCAGAGGTCAACTTGCATTGCTGTCCTATTTTGTTAATGCAGTATTAGTTTGAATTATTCTGCCATTGGGTATGGGACTTCCTTTTATGTGAATGAAGAATTGGTTGGAGATTCTAATTGTATTTCTGTGGTACCAACAAAGTCTTAAATTGTTTTTTATTTGTTGGGTTTGTTTTATTTGTTTTGGTTTCTTTTGTTTTTTTCAGGAGAGGATGCCCCCTTGCTTTGATTTGGAATTTTTTTTGTCAAAAATTCTGTTATGTGGTTTTCCCTTAGAGACTAGCACCAAAGAGGAACTCACCACTTCATTCTGTTTTTAGTCAACTTTCAGTGTTTCCTGTCATTATCCTAAATTTGCCTCTTTACAACTTTGCCCCCAGTGGTGTAGAATCAAAACTGATTTTATCCCTCTTTTATATGATAGTCCTCAGATACTTGTAAGTTGCTAACATGTTCCTTCTCCAGACTAAACATTCCTACCTTCTTCAACCAACTCAAAGGCCCTTCAACCATCCTTGATTAATTTTCCCTGTCACTTTCTAGCTTATCTACATTTTTTAAACCCATGATCCTAGAATTGAATACAGTTTTCCAGGTAAGGCCTGTCATATGAGAGCAGAGAATAATAAAATACTTCTATTCCTAAAAACTATTCCTATCAATATAACCTTAAATTCATTTGCCCTTTTTTTCTGCTACATTACAGTACTGATTCATTGAATTGAATACACTGAAATTCCCAGATCTTTTATGAAACAATTACTCTCAACTTAGTTTTCTCTCTTATACTCAAGAAGTTGGTTTTTTTCTACCTTTGCGCATGAGTTTACATTTGTCCCTACTAATTTTCAACATTTTAATTCAGCCCATTGTTCTAGGAGCCTATCAGAATCCTTTTCTATTGATTCTATCATCTATTATGCTAGCTCTGCTTTTCAACATTGATTCTTCTATAAATTTGATGGGCATTCTATTATCCATATCTTTATCATTCATTTATAAAAATTGGCATTGGGCCAAGAACCAGTCTTTTGATTTATATACCTGATAATAAATCTGCTTTATATTCATGTACTTTAGTAGTCTTTGCTGCTTTCAAGAAGGTAATTGAATACTCTGGAGCACTGGCTAAAATGATAAAGTGATTGGGGCAAGGGAAAAGGGGCTGGGAAGAGAATAGGAAACATCACAAAATCAAAGAAAATTGTACTTGTTGATAATAGACATGAGTAGAACTAGAGCTGCTTTAACTCTAGAGCTTAAAGACACATTCGAGGTGATCTAGATATTGAAGCTGAAGTCCCCAAGAAGGTTAAGAGACTTGTCCAGGGGCATACAAATAGTAAATATAAAGTAATATTTGAACACAGACTTTCTGACTCCATAGATAATTATATTTCCAGTGGACTACACTGCTACTAAAATTTAATTACAAGTGTTGTAGTATGTTTTTTTTTTAAATGAAATTTTACTAGGGTGTAATAATTAGGGTGACATGAATGTGTCAAGAAGTGTGACCAAACCTTGGATTGGAACTTTCTGTCTAATTTCTTACCCCCTCTGAAGTTTAAAAGATAGGAAGTATTTGATCATAGAATTTCAGATCTGAAAGTTATCTTGCCTATCATCTGGGCTAGCCCTTTCATTTTATAGATGAGAAACTGTAAACTCAGAGAGAGGTTAAGTGACTTGAGAGCACAGAAAAGGATAGATACCCTAGATATCTGTATCTTACATTTTTGAAACTTTCCATAATACTTAATAAAATGTTTTTGGCTTAAGTCATTCCTGAAAGGCATATTATCCACAGGGATGTGATAGTTTAACATCCTGATGGGCACGGAATATGTGTGAGAGGGAGGATGGAAATGTATCTTTGGCATACTTTTAAGTTTAATTTGCATTATAAGCATTTTCTTAAAATGGATTAATCAAGTCTTGATTTGTAAAGTTTGCTGATTTCCAAGGTGTAAATGACTACACTGAAAATTTAACAATTATGGCATGCCCCTGTTTTGTTCATCTTCAGAAACAATCATATTAGCAAAGAAGTGAAGTAATAATTTCTGTTTAACTTCTTGGATTGGCTCACTCTTACCAATGCTATATCAAGTGAAAAAAATGTATGACTTTAATTATATAAAGTATTATATGTAATAATGTAACAAAATTATCATTTCTCTAAAGAACTTAAGTTTTTTTTTTCATACCCATACCTCGGTAACTTTGTGAAGACTATAAATGATATAGTGTCTATATTTTTTAAACCTTGTTTTAAGGAAGTAAAAGCTTTGTCCAGATTATATTCATTTTAGAACAGAATTTCTGTAATGAGGGCCCTTGAACTTGTAGGATTTTTTAAAAAGTTTTGATTACTATATTTCCATTTTAATTGATTTCTTTGTAATCTCCTGGATTTTATTTTATGCATTTAAAATTATTATTCCCAGTTGGAGTCTAAAGGCTTTACCAGATTGCCAAAGGGGTATATGACACCAAAAAACCCTAAAGAACCCATTCTTTATGAAAAATAAGGGTGATAATTCATCTTTTTTTCTTACTTTCTTTAAATATATACAAATTTCTTTCAGTTTTTATAGTAGTGTATTATAATGTGTGGATTGTTTGACCTGTTTATGAATTTTACTTCTAACCCTCATTAGTTGTTTGCTCTGATTTTACTGATTTAGGTATTCCGTATAGCAATGACCATATCTGCCCAGCTTGTATGACTCTTACCTAATTTTTTCTCATAAGTTTTACACATGGGATCCATCCAGTGTTCTGGGGGTTTTCCTTTTTCCCCATATTGAAAGTATATTCTGGATGTCCATTTCTTATTAAAGGAAGTGTGTCTTGAGTGTGTGTGTGTGTGTGTGTGTGTGTGTAAATATTATTAAAATGAATGAACAAATTAACCCAAATCTTTAGCATTCTAATTCACTAGGGCCTAGTAGGGTCAGCTATCAGATTAGAATTTTAACCTTTCTGTAGAAAAGGATGTTTCCTTCCTAAAAATCTTTTTTTTAATGTACTATTCATTTTATTTGGACAAATAACACTTTTATCTTCATAAAATGCCCAGCTATTAAACTATATAATGTTAAACTAGTTTAGGTCTTTTAGTTTTTAGAATTTGCCTTTATGAGTAATAAGCATAAAAATATAGGTTAGCACTAACTGAATCTTTATAGCAATATTTTCTGGCTTTTTGGTTGATTAAACTTTGGCAGAATGAGTTCAGTAATGAAGCACAGAAGAAGCAGTATTTAGTCACAGTAAAAGTCATTTTATAATAAAAAATGGTTTAGAAATTTTTTCAAGTACATATAAAATTTACCTAACCCTATAATAACAACTAACATTTATATAACAGTTTAAGGTTTGCAAAGTGTTTTATAAATATTATGTCATTTTATCCTTATAATAACTTTTGGAAAATAAGGGCTGTTATTGTCCCCATATTACAGATCAGTAAACTGAATCAGAGGTTATGACTTGCCAGGGTCACACAGTATCTGAGTTAGGATTTGAGTTCAAGTCTTCCTGATTCTAGGTGAACTGCTACTTAGCTGCCACTTAGTGTCAGAAATGTTAAATGTTCATCAAATAAGATATATGTAAAACTATTTGTAAATGGTAGATATTATACAGGTGCAGATGTAGCCCCTTCATCATTTTTTTCATTGTGGTAATGACATTTTTATTACATGAATCAGTTATATATGCCTCCTTATTCATTTGTTTTTCAAATTTGAATTTTTTTCCTATCTCAATTCCCATGTCTTCCTTCCCCCACCCCACTCCCTGAGCTGTCATTGAAATAGTTGACTTTCAGATTCAAATATTAGAGTGCACAAAATGAAGGGGGAACTATTTCAGCAGCTTTTTGCTAATGAATCCTTATTTCTTGAAAACTTCAGTAGTGTTGTAAGTCTTATTAAAGTTCAGAGTGCTTTTTGCAGGAAGGTAGTTCAGTGGATAGAGGGCTTGCCCTAGAGTCAGGAGTTGAGTTCAGAGTGTCTCAGTCACTTACTAGCTGTGTGACCCTGGGTAAGTCACTTAACCCAGTGATAAAGGAGCCATAGCTTGAGAGAGACTGCCAAAAAGAAAAAGAATGAGGAGGAACAATGTATAGAATAAAGGTGATAACAGAATTCACCATGCATTTCCTTGATTTTCTCAGTAAAGTAAAAGCAAAGTGATTACCTAAATGAGAGAAAGTGACCTAGGAGCTTTGAAAGAAGGGAAAGGTTTCAAGTAGTTGTGTCATGGAATATGATAGACAGACACACTGAAGTTAAGGATGCCAATAGAGATGAAATTAAAGAATTTAATTTTGCAGTTAAAGAATCTGAAAAGTGGATAAATGACAAATGAAATCCTCAGTATAAATAGTTTTCTCTATAGGTTGGATTATAGAAGTAATTATATTTTGTTTGGGTTTAAATCTTGTTTTAAGAAGTAAAACCCTACCAGCTAAATGGTCAGATCTTTCTCACACTAATAGTTCTCAAAAAGTGAATGTGTTATCTGGGTCTAGTGTAATCTATTAAAATGTATATCCATGGAACCAAGCACATGATCTCTTTGTAGTCTTAGGGTGGTCTGTTCCATATACACAAAAATCCCTAAAGGAAGTTTACAATTATTCTGCCAGGGGAAACAGTATGTACATTATAACCAACTATAGACATAGGATCTCTATGAAATGAATACATGGTAATTTAGGGAGAGAAGCACTCTAGCAGCAAAGGCCTTTTGTAGAAGGTAGCATTTGAGATAAGTCTTATTTATTATTATTTATTATTATTATTATTATTATTATTATTATTATTTTCGGGTTTTGCAAGGCAATGGGGTTAAGTGACTTGCCCAAGGCCACACAGCTAGGTAATTATTAAGTGTCTGAGGCCAGATTTGAACTCAGGCACTCCTGCCTCCAGGGCCAGTGCTCTCTCCACTGTGCCACCTAGCCACCCCCATTTGAGATGTCTTAAAGGAAGCCAGGGATTACAAGGGGGTAAAAAAGGAAAGCATTCTAGGCATGGGAAACAGCCAGTATGAAGACTAAAGGAGAGACTGAGTCTTGTGTGTACAGGAGAACATATGGAGCAGTGTAGCTGGGTTGTGGTGTGTGTAGAGGGAAATCATATAGAAGGAAACTGGAAAAGCAGAAAGGGTCAGACTATGAAGAGCTTCATAGGCCAGGTGATGGTGTTTGCATTTGATCTAGAAGGTAGTTATGAGTCATTGGAGGATAAATTCTCAAAAGAAGGACAGACTTGATTGAAAAAAACAATGCAGTCAAGAGTTGTTGAGGATCTGAATAGTCATGGCATTTGAGTGGAGAGAATTATATATATATATATCTGCAGATATATCTGCAGGAGGTAAGAAACATGGCAACTTCGTGGCTGTATGGGATGACAGTGAAAAACTAAGATGCTACTGAACTTGCAAATCTGAGTAACTTTAAGATGTCGTTTCTTCAGTAGTAATGAAGTTTGGAAGAAGAGTCCAGAGGAATGTTTTGTTTTTGATGTACTGAGTTTGAGATGCTTATGGAATGTCCATTTCAATATGTTCTGTTGGTACTTTGTGCAGTAGGATAAGCTTCAGAGGGAGACTAGAACTGGATATATAGATCTGGGAGTCATATATGTAGAAATGATTATTGTGCTTATGCTTGTGAGAGCTGAGCTGGTCATCAAATAAAATAGTGTAAAGAAAAAAGAGAAGAGAGCCTGGCCAGAACTTTGGAAGACACCCAAGGTTAGTGGACATGACATGAATAAGGAATGAGTGAAATAGACTGAGAATCAGTGATTAGAAAATTAGAGAGAGAACTAGGAGAGAGCAGGGTCATGAAAACCCAGAGAGGAGGGAAGAAAGAACTACAATGTCAGAAGTAGTTGATGGTCCTTGTCTAGAAAGGCAAACATTAAGAAATCATTCAACTGACCCTGGCAAATTTGGAGAGACCAGTGTCAGTTGAGGGGTGAGACCAAAATTGTAGAGAATTTAGAAGAGAGTGAGAGAAGTAGAGGCACTGAGGATAGATGTCTCATTTAAGGAGTTGCTTTGAGAAAGGGAGGATATACATAGATCTACATACATGCATATACATGCATAAACACATAATCAGTAGTGGGGATGGTTGAAGCTGATGAGTGGTTTTTTTTTTTTGTTTTTGTGGGGCAATGAGATTAAGTGACAAAGGTTATACAGCTACTAAGTATCAAGTGTCTGATGTTGGATTTGAACTCAAGTCCTCCTGACTCCAAAGGCTGGTGCTCTATCCACTGCACCTCTCAGCTCTCCTGGTGAGTATTTTTTTAAAGGACAAAGGAAACTTGACCACATTTGTAGAAAGCAGGCAAGGAATAGGTAAATAAGAGATTTCAGGTTAGAATAAAAGGGGTGATAGGAACAGTCTTTTGGAAAAGGATGAAGGGAAATGGAATTGAGGAAATGGCAAGAAGGGCCATCTTTGTCAGAGACTGGAGGAAAGGAGGATTTTTTTGAGTTGTGATGTAGGGCTTCTGAGATAAGGAGGGGGAGAAAAGGGAGCTTGTGGTAAAAAGCTTGGAGTTTTCTATTCCCTTGGAAATGCTACTAGAATTAATGCTTCATGATTCAAACATTGTGACAGTTCATTTCTAAATTCTAGGATGTGTACATGGGGAAAGTTTTATCTAAAGAAGTAAAGAATGCATTTCTTTTTGACCATTGATGTTGGAACTGAAGCATATGATACAGATCTGAATATAAATATGTGAGAGCTCTCAGCTGAAACCCTATTTTCCAAGTTCTTGTTCACTGACTAGTTACATGTGAGGGGAGATTATATGTTTATTTCTAAATTAGTTTGCTCTTCATGTTATGAGGAATGAGAAAGTCAGGGTTCCATAATCTGACCCAGGCCTGCCTCCAGGGCTCTAATGTAGGACTCTAAAGTTTTCAAGGATCCACTCATTTGTTCCTGACTTGCTGAAAGAATTGACACTTCCCAGCTTTTTGGTATAATATCTGCCTGAACTGTGGTGATGATGATCTGCTTTCTCTGCACATTAGAATGACTGTATGCTCAGCACTAGGCATCACCATTCCAGTGGAATATGAGAGATGTGTGTTCCCCTTTCTAAATTTGGCCTATGAACAGAGAAGTAATGAAATAATTCAACCTACATGGAGGTTTCTTCTGGCATTGTGGAAGTGAATATTTTTTAAGTTAAATGGGAAACTAAAAGCAATAGTGGATCTAAATATATTGAAATATTACTTGTCACCTTGAATCTGGGTCCTAATCATTTGTCAAAACATTTCATTGTGTTACCTTAATTTTATTTTTTAATGAATTGTTTAAGTTCATCTATGTGCATTTCTAGTATACTTTTGAACAACTTTGAGTTAATAGAATGCTATTTCAGCTAGTTTTGGTGACAATAGAAAAAACAAAAGTTTGTAACTTGTTAGGCTAAGTAGAAAATAATCAAGTTCTGAAATCTGTGAAAACAAAAGTATTTTGGACTTCACGAAAAAAACAAACTTTGTCATTTTGAATGGGCATAAATTCTTATTTCTATACTTTACATTGTACATAGCCTTAAAAGCACCAAGTCAGTTTGTGGAAAATGCTGATTATATAATGTGTGTGTTTAAATACTAGAGTACAATGACCCAATTGCCATCCTATTAGAAGTGAGGCACATCAATACTGATATTCTCATGAGAAATTAAGCCAGAAGAGAAGCTTACAGATAAATGGAAACCTTATGCTTTTTCCTTGGAGAAACAAACTCAGGAATTGGCAAATTTAATTTCATATTCATTTCAAAAGTAGTAGGAGAGTTCATTTCATGGAACTTTTGAGCTTTTAGTTTTGCAATACTCATTATAAACATTAGCAAAAAAAGGTTTCTCTGATATTGCAGAGTCCAAGGAGATGAAGACATTTTGCAAAAAACCTACAGTATCCTTCAAACTGGTTCAATATACATTTTTATTTTATTTTATTTTTTGCAAGACAATGGGGTTAAGTGTCTTGCCCCAAGACCACACAGCTAGGTAATTATTAAATGTCTGAGGTCAAATTTGAACTCAGGTCCTCCTGATTCCAGGGCCAGTGCTCTATCACAGCACCACCTAGCTGCCTCTCAATACATATTTTGATACTTAATAACATCAATGCAAACAGAGAAATAAAGAAAAATGATTTTTAAAATGGGACAGATTGGACACCTGGCCTAAAGCTTTTAATTTATTTAAAAACATCCACTTATAATTTACAAATACTTTATCCCAGGAGAGATGCAAAAGGTACAGTGGCATACATCACCAGGAAGAAACAAAGGAATGTATGAATGAAGCAAGAAAGAAAGTTAGAAAACAGCTTGTTATTATGTGAAAGTCATTTCAAAATCAAATACCACAAACTCCTATAACAGCTTCCACCTTGTTGTTTATTAAGAATAGCTATCAAAGCAGGCCATAAAGTAGGGAGTAGAAAAAAAAGCAATATTGATCTTCATTTTTACTGTATACATGTGTTTGCATTCCCCCCCCCAAAAAAAATTAGCATGTTGTCACAGACTAGGCCAAAAGAGCCTCCAAACCATCTTGCTGCAAAGATACTTGACTTTCCTTGATTAGCAGGAGAGACGACAGCTAAGGGGAACATTTGTTTAGAATGAAGTTTGTAAAACATTTTCATAAAAAACACTTGCATTTTAAAAGAAAATTTTGTAATATTTTGTACAAACTGAAAAACAATGAAAATGACCAAAAAGGTTTGTTGAAATATTGGTTAAGACTCAAACCACATCATTTCAAGGGAAAGCTGTAGGATCTGAAATGGATTAAATTTGTCATTATATTAATAATTGAACTATATTTGAACCCTAACAATTAAGTACTTAAAGAAAATAGTAAAATTACTTTATACAATCTTTGTTGAGATCTCAGGGCCAATTGTTCCTTTTTCATGGTTCACAAAAGAAAAATCTAAATTGACACTATTCTTACATATTGTCAGTCATAAAAGTAGTTCCTTAGGCTCATTTATGTAAGGAAAATTCTGCTAATTATTAAGAACTTTTGAAAATCTGGAACCTTCGTTATTATGCTAGGTTCATTTAATATCTATGTTGTTCAGCTTAGTTTTCCAAAGACAATTCTTATTCATGGTTACTAGCGAAAATGTTCCATTACTTATCATTAGGATAATTTTTAGCAAAGAAAGAAAATAGAACTCTGAAATTTTACTTTCAGTTCTGTTGACTCACTGAGGCAAAATTATCAACCTATCTGTATTTTTCCTTCTTATCTGTAAAATAAAGCTTATATCTATGCTCATCAACACTGTAATGGAAAAAAGTCCATTAAACAATGGATTTGAATGATAATTTTTAAATACTTTTCAGGAGAATTAATATTAGTTTTTTGAGTGTAGTATACTCAATTCAGAGAAACTGCTCCAAGGAGAACTAAAATAATTGGATAGAAGTTACAGGGAGATAAATGTCTAGAAGTTCTAATAAAGTTATCAAGTTACAGGAATGACTTCAGAGTCAATACTCTGAAAGGAAAATGGTGATTATTCACAGGCAGAATACATTTTTCAAGAAAAGGTCATGACAGACTATCCTTTTTTTTTTCTTTCTTCTGGACAAAATTACTAGACTTGACAATAAAAGGAATGCCAGAAACACAGTATATTGGGATTTCAACAAGTCGTTTTACAAGTTTCATGAAACCTTGTAAATAAGTTGGAGAAATGGCGAATTTAGAACTAGTTGAATGCCAAAACCAAAATTATTAGTAGGTGTAACCCTGGAGAATTGCCTTTATTGGAGTGTTCTAAGATTCTGATCTCATGCTCTTTTTATTCAACATTTTTTTAAATCAGAAATAACCCACCTCTATCATTCTGCATATGGTTCTTCTCTGGAAGAATTATAGCACAGCATTAACTTTTTTTTCTGCCATTTCATAACATTGATTCATATTGAACTTGCAATTCACTTCAGATTTATTTCACAGGAACTATTTTCTAGCCATTCTTTCCCCATCTTATATTTACTATGTCTGTGTTTTTGAGCTCAAGTGTAAGACTTTACGTTTATCCCTGTTGAATGTCATCTTACAAGATTAATTCCAGAGTTTGCCAAGAGAGTTTTTGCATCTGGACTCTATCATTCAATGAGTTAGCTATTAAACTTTGTATCAGTGACTTTGACAAGCATATTCTCTGTGCTTTTAACCAAGTCAGATTAAAGAAAAGTTGAACATTACAGAACCAAGAACAAATAAATCTCTGCAGCAAAATTTGCTAAAGATGTCTCTCTCCATGTTGACATTAACCTACAAATGAATTCATGGTTCAGGGCATTCAATTCCAAATTGACACACACCTATTTTATAATTTATCCCATATCTTTCCATATTTTTCTCAAGACTTGCATGAGATTTTCAGATATTTCATTAAAATTTAAATGAACTTCAGTAAAACATTCTTCTGTACTACCAGTTTTGTAACCCTCTTTGAAAACACAAAAACTGAAATTTCAGTAGTTTGTCATGATCTTTTAGTTTTGATTTTCAAAAATAATTTTTAACATTAATTTTTAAAATTTTGAGTTCCAATTTTCCTTCCCTTTTCCCTTTCCTCTCATTGAGAAAGAAAGCAATTTGATGTAGGTTATATAAGTGCAATCATGCAAAAATCTATTTCCATATAAATTATGTTATAAAGAGAGACCAAAAAAAATAAAAGAAAAAAGCATAAAATGAAAGTGCAAAAGCATATGCTTTGATCTGCATTCATCCTCCATTGGTTTTTTCTTTAGAGATGGATTTTCATTATGTGGTCTTTGGAATTGTCTTATTATTATATTGTTGAGAATAGCTAAGTCAGTTACAGTTGACTATTGCTATTACTGTGTACAATGTTCTCTTGATTCTGCTTACTTTACTTTGCATCAATTCACATAAGTTGTTCCAGGTTTTTGTAAGAACATCATGCCCATCATTTCTTTTAGCATATTGGTATTCCATTACGATCATATATCATAAAGTTCAACCATTCCCTAATTGATGAACATCCCTTCAATGTCCAATTCTTTGCCACTACAAAAAGAACTGCTATAAACATTTTTGTACAAATAGATTCTCCCTATTGTTTTTTTTTTCCTTTGGAATATAGACCTAATAATGGCATAAAAACTGTGCATATCCATTGATCCCTTTGGGATAGTTTGAAGTTGCTCTCCAGAATAGTTGGATCATTCACAACTCCACCAATTAGTACATTAGGTGTCCCAACTTTACCACATCCTCACCAATATTTATCATTTTTCTTTTCTCTCATGGGTGTGAGATGGTACCTCAAAGATGTTTAACTTTAAATTTCTCTAATCAATAGTGATTTACAGTATTTTTCATATGACTATAGATAGTTTTGATTTTTTTCCTCTGAAAACTGCCTATTTTTTTGGCCATTTTTTACTTGGGGGAGAACTAGTTTTCTTATAAATTTGACTCTGTTACCTGTATTTAAGAATTAAGGTCTTTATCAAGATACTTGGTATAAATTTTTTCCCCTGACTTTCTGTTTTTCTTCTACTCTTGATTGTATTGGTTTTGTTTGTGCCAAACCAATAATTAATAGAATCAAAAATCATCCATATATGACATGATTTTAATGAAATTTTAAAATTCTCACTGAATTCAATGCTTGTTTCCCATATGTTCACTATTACCAATTATCTTATTCAAGAATTTTGTAAGCTTAGGGGGTGGCTAGGTGGCGTAGTGGATAAAGCACCGGCCTTGGAGTCAGGAGTACCTGGGTTCAAATCCAGTTTCAGACACTTAATAAATTACCTAGCTGTGTGGCCTTGGGCAAGCCACTTAACCCCATTTGCCTTGCAAAAATCTAAAAAAAAAAAAGAATTTTGTAAGTTCTCTGACCTGTAGTTTAGATTTCATCAAATTTCTTCCCTTTTTTGAGGATTTGGTTAATATTTGCCCTTCTCTATTTCTTTAGTATATCTCACATTCTCTCAAAATTTTAAGAACTTAGTAAAAGTAATTCAATAATGACATCTCTGTTTTAGTAATTAGATCATCATTTGCCTTGCCTGGTGTCTTTAAGTCACTATTGGGTACTCATAACTCCTTGCTTAATTTTTATTTTTAATACTATATGATCTTTTAAACTACCCTTTCTAAGTTAGTAGTCATTTTCTTGGTAGAAAAAGATAGAAGGGAATAAGAGTTGTACTAGTCCACCTCTCCAACAGCAATTGTGGTTGTTCTATGAACTCTCGACAGTGGTCCACTTTTCTTTTCTCCTTAACATTCCTCACCAGACTTAGCTCATTGTTACTTTTAGCAACATAAGTGCTAATTTTATAGAACTTTACCATACTTTGTTTTCACCTTCCTTTATATCCTTTTCTTGATTTTATTTTCTTCACAGTTTTAAAACCTAATCTGATCTGTTCTTTTTGTACAGAAAAAGTCTCTTTTTTTTATGATTTATTGATATCTTTTATTAACAATTAGTTATTTTCCAACATGTCCCTCTATTGAACCCATATAATAAAGATAAAAAATTAAGCAAAAAAGGCATAAAGATAATTATGTGTAATAACATGTGACATTCTATCCTATGGTGTTCTAGCTCCCTAAAAAAAGTAATGTTTCATTATTTGTTTTCTAGAACTAAGATTCATCATACAATTGATCTGAGTTCAGCTGCCTTTTCATGATGATTCCTTTTATGTTATTATCTTTGTGTATATTGTTCTCCTGGTTTTGTTTATTTATATTGTGCTCTTGGTTTTGTTTACTTAACTCTTTCCATATTTCCCCTGAGTTCCTCATAATCAACATTTCTTAAGTCAACAATAACCAAGCCAGCAAACATTTATTAAGTGGTGATGTCCTCTGGACTATAAATTCCTAAGGATGCAAGTATAACCAAAAAAAGAGAGAGCCTGTTCCTCAAGGAGCAGACTTTCTAATAAGGGGAAGACAACACATCCAGGAAAGCTGAAAAGTAGAGTGATAAGGAGATGAGGGACACCTAGGTCCCTGGGTACATAGTGGCGAAGTTTGGAGAATGAAAGATGACTATTCTCGACTCTTCCTCAAAATGAATTTGAGAAAGAACTCAACAGCTAGAGAAGAGGGCTACAAGTTAGAAGGAGAAGGAAAAGTAGAAGGTGAAGCATGATGACATGAAGAGACTCACACCCATAAATCATGATATGTTCAACCATTTCAATTTTGTAGTTTTTTTCCCCTACTACAAAAAGTACCACATTGGTCTCATTTTTCTCCTCATCAAACTAATGTCTTCAGAATTTCATTCTTGAAGGTTTCCCATATCTCCTAAACCAGTCACTTTTATAAAGTTCTAGACTGTCCTGTCGAAATTAGTGTGAGAGCACTGGACTTGCAGTCAGTAAGACTTGGTCAAAACATGCTGATGTTTAGTAGTTTGATTCTAGGCAAGTTATTAATTTTATCTCTTCCTTAGTTTATTCATCTTTAAAATTATGTACTCAAAAGCTGGTCTCTAATAGCTCAACCAGCTCTAAATCTGTGAACTTCTGTCCTTAACTGCTAACAGATATTCATCTTGTGCTTCCTGTCTTATCTCCTTGATAAAATATCATTTTACAACATGCTAAAGAATCTTTCCTGATTACCTTCCTTGCTTATTTAGTATATATGTCTGATTTCTGAAACCTGACTTTCTCTGGTCTGGTTTGCCCTGATAATAAAAGACAGTTCTGACAAAGCCAGGTATATTCCTTGTACCCACAATCTAGATCTAAAGTTAATTTATGGCCATCATAAATCTTTTCACAGCTATTATAGATGACTGATTTCTGTGATATAATAACAGGCCTCTTAGACCAGGTGAGTATTTTGGAGAGTTTTGACAAAGCACTTGAATAAACTAACTAGGAATCATATAGTATGAATTATATTTCAAAGTATTTATGTACCGATTTGTAGATTCACATAGAAAGAACACTAAATCAAGGGTAGTGTTATTTTGAAAGAAAACATAAATGATTCCCTGAAGGCCATTAATTTAACATTTCTATCAGTGACTTAGAGAATAATCTTGAAGATTAATGTTCTTAGACCACAAGTCTAGGTGGAGGTTAAATGGAGTTGTAATATTTGGAAAACAAAAACATTTTGAGGACAAGTAAAAGGAAGAAAATATATTTATAAATGAAAAACAAACTACCCAATAATGAGACAGTAGCCCCATGTGGGAATTTGTCTTACTTGACTATACATAGTAGTTACGAAGATTTTGTTTCTCTTTTTTGTTCAGTGTTCTTGGGGTGGGAGCAGGAAGAATGAAGTTATTGAACAGATTTCCTGTTCAACCCCTACTAAAAAGGAAAGAAGGAAAAGAGGGTCATTGAAGCATTTTTTAAGGCAAAAGAGAGAACAAGGGGAGAGGCTAGGTGGCGCAGTGGATGGAGCACTGGCCTTGGAGTCAGGAGTACCTGAGTTCAAATATGACCTCAGACACTTAATAATTACCTAACTGTGTGGCCTTGGGCAAAGCCACTAAACCCCATTGCCTTGAAAAAATATTTAAAAAAAATAGAGAGAACAGAATAGGATAGCTTTGTAAGTTATACATTGAATATTATATATAATATATATTTTAAAAAACATCAAGTTCAACATTAGAAATCAGTAAACTACAATACTACCTTTTGTAAAGTTGGTGTTCTAAAAATAGTTTTTACATTTTGAAATATGGTTATATTAATTTCAAAGTTTAAAAAACCATTCTTAGCTCATAGGCCTTACAAAAATAATGGCTGGCCAGATTTGGCCTTTGAGATGTAGTTTGCCAACCACTGCCTTACATAATATATATGTTAAGTTCTATGTTTCTTTTGTTCTACTTATATGTGGAAATGTCCATTTCATTTCATATTAAATACAAAATAATTTTTGTAGTAAAGGGATCTGGATTCCTCTAAAGTCTAATAAAAAATTAATGACTAAATAATAGAATTTAAGAAAAAACTTAAGGGGAATGGCAAATCCCATGAAATATGAATTAACTGGAAGTAATGTTTTAGTGTTTGTTGTTCAGTTGTGTTCAATTCTTCATGATCCTATTTGGGGTTTTCTTGGCCAAAATACTGGAGTAGTAGTTTGCCATTTCCTTCTCCAGCTCATTTTACAGATAAGGAAACTAAAGCAAACCAAGTAAAAGTGACATAGCTAGGAAGTGTCCGAGACTGGATTTGAACTGAGGAAGATGAATTTTCCTGACACTCAACCTGGCACTCCATGTACCACATAACTGTCCTGTTTTAGTTCTCCCGTGTTAATTTTAAAATAACACAAATCATTTATTTATTCAACAAATATTTATTACCAATGCTACAATTTACATGACACTATACAAACCATAAACTCTTTGACCTCAAAAGACTGAAAATAAAATTTCAAGACATAGACCTATGAAGACTTTCAAAAGGAAAATTTAAGACTCCTCCATCATCAAATATTAGTGATTGTACTATTACCATGTAATCAGGGAAGAGGTTAGGGTAAGTTGAATAGATGGCTAGTCTAGCTTAATTTCTGAGTATTCATTTTAAGCTGCAATATTTTTTAAAGTGTATTCTGATTAAGTAGAACTCACATTTCAGATTCCTACTTGACTACCCTTGTAGAGGAGAACTGAAGACAGATGTTTATATTCACAATTGTTTCATTTTTTTCCTAGTAGGTTCCTTATTTATAGGAATTTTTCATGTACTTTTATAACACATTAACAATAATTTGAGAAAACTAGCAAATGATAGCAAACATGATTTTTGAGGAAAACTCACAAAAGTAGACAGCTAATTTAGAATTGTTGAGTTGAATTTTTAATTAAATTGAGGAATTGCTGTAGCCTTGTTTTATAGGGTGGCAGGGATGTGATTCATATGATATGGAAAGTACACATTAAAAACTATGCCAGAAACATAAAACTGAATGCTACTCTTAAAGAGCATTGCATTTAATTAAAGCACATTTAAATGTCTTGGATTTTAAAGTAATTTGGAAATGCTAATATAGAGTAAAATGCCAAATATTTGATTCCATGACTGGTGGAACTCAAGTTGTTCCAAAAGGTCCAAAAAGACTAAATTCCTCTCTTTGATTAGAAAAGTTATTTCATATCTTGTATTTAAAGTCTGAAGAAACAGATTCAAGTCCTAGCCTTAGCTAAACCATTTAATCTCTCTCAACCTCAGTCTCTTTATCTTTAATATGGAAATAATACTACTCTGTAGTTTCTGTTTTATTATTAATAACTAGTAATAAACTGCTACACTGTAATATTTGTATGAAAATACTTTAGATAGTTTTCAAGTTAAACAGTATGTGAATATGCATATATAAGCAATGTCTTAATTTATGGTAATGTTAAATTCATATAAAAGCTTCTGAGTAAAATAGAAAATTAAAACTTCAGTTATCAATGAATGAATGTATGTGTGTATGAACAAATCACTAATCATTATTCCTTGATAGTTTGAATCTTTAAAATTCAAAATAGTCATTATTTTAATAAAATTGTTTATAGGATTATTTTCCTTTGTCTGAAGATACACAGATGACACCTAGTAATGCTTTTCTGTCTTTGTTCTGCAACAGTAGTAATGTTTTAGTTCATGTGCTCTTATATTAAAATAGTTATTAACCTGCCTTTTCTTTTGCTTGAAAAGAGAGTCACTAATGCACGTTTAACTTTACAATTGAAGTGTCTCTTTAACTGTGCCAGTATATCCATCTCTTTTCTTTTTTTAGTAGAAGTGTTTATATAATTATTCCAGTGAATAATAGGTTATATTTCTATAGTATTGTGTAGTTTTAAACCAATATTACATACATTATCTCATTTGATTCTTAAAACAACACTGTAAAATAGGTAATGAAAGCCATTTGTTGTGATTTCTTGTATAGAAGAGGAATCTGAGACTCAGGACATGTAAGTGAGTTGTCTGGGATTATTTCAGTGATTGTTGACAAAACTGAAATTAGAATCCAGATCCTTTAACCCAGTAGTATTCCCACTATACTATCTTTGTGTGTAGTCATGGATGTGTGTGTATATATATATATATATATATATATATATATATATATATATATATATATAATATGTATATATGTGTATATATGTGTATATATATAGATATCAAACTTTTCTTGGAATTAATCTGCATATTGTTTCATAAGGACTTCATGTATTCTTGTTTCATATCTCCATTAAAAATTATTGATGACTACAAGGTATATGGAAAGAACATTAACCACAAAACAATTGAAAATGAATGTTACAAAATTATGAAGAAATTTTCCCCTCCCCCTCAAAAAAACAAAAACAAAAGATAACAAAATAATTCCACCCCTTTGCAGAGGTCAGGCTATATGTTTGTGCAACACTGCATATACCGGAGTTGTAAAATACATTAATTGGTTTTGCTGGGGTTTTTTCCTCTTTCTCTTTTATTTTTTAAAAATTATTTGTTAAAAGAAATGACTTTCTAGAAAGAGGAGGAGAAAAAGATGATAGAGGGGCAAATCAGTAGGTTAGTAAAAATACATTAAAAAAAACTTTTGGAAAATTGCAAAGACCTAGGTTCAAATCCTTCCTTAGTCATATCATAGATTTGTGACCATGGGCAAATCTTTTAGGACCATAATTTCTTCATCTGTAAAATAAGGATATTGGACTAAATCACTTCTAAGATCCTTTCCAACTTTCCAAATTTGTGATCCTATAATAAATTCTAGGTTTTTCCTCATCTTTTACTCTTCTCTTGACCCTGCATAAGTCAGTTAACCTTAATCTTTCAGAATAATTTCCTGCTATGCAATCATATATATATATATATATATATATATATATATATATATATGTATATATGTATGTATATTTGTGAAACCTTCTTTAATAGGGTATGAGAACTCTCCTGTAAACCCTTATGAATCTTACAGTGGGTTTGCAAATAGGATATTTTATTTCTGTTATTTCCAACTGGGTTATTCCTGATATAACCCATTTTATGGCTTAGTGAAGATAATTGCCACTTCTCTTCTCATTTTAGGTGTTTCATCACTAATTAGTAACTATTCAATAACTACTAGAAAGCTAGAGGAGACAGTATGGCAAGAATATTGATTTTAGAATCTGACTGCTGTCATGGGACAGTTCATCTCATGGATCAATGGACTGGTGGGCAGTTAGTCATTTCACCTTTCTGAGGACATAGTTTCCTTATCTCTTAAATGAGAGCACTGAACTGAAATAATTTTGGTCTTCTTTTTAAGGTGATCTTATGAACTAAAATCACTTTTAGTCCATTTTTCCATTTGATAGCCATTCTTGTGCAAAGATTTATCAGACTAATATTTGTCCCCTTTTTTAATTGATATAATTGACATAAAGTACTCTGTTTCTCCTTAGAGTAGATGATATTTTTCCTCAAAGATTTTCCCTAATGGCTATTTAAACTTGTTTTCTCTTAACCACATGCAGTAAGAGGAGAACAATTATTTTTCACCACATAACACTTACTAATCATTCAACAAGTGCCTGCTGGACGTCTCCATGTGTAGAGTCTGCTGTACTTGGAGTTAGGAAGACCTGAGTCTAAATCCTTTCTCAAACATGTTGGGCAAGTCATTTAACTTTTCTGTGTCTCAAGTCCTTCTTCTGCAAAAGGTGGATACTAATAGCACCATCTCCAGGTGTGTTGTGAGGATGAACATGAGGTGATATCTGTAAAGTGCTTTTTTTTTTTAGGTGTTTTTTTGCAAGGCAGCGGGTTAAGTGGCTTACTCAAGGCCGTACAGCTAGGTAATTATTAAGTGTCTGAGGCCGAATTTGAACTCAGGTCCTCCTGACTCCAGGGCCAGTGCTCTATCCACTGCGCCACCTAGCCATCCCTATAAAGTGCTTTTCAAACCTTAAACCAATATATAAATGCTAGCTATCATCATAATCATTATATTATCTGTAAAATGAGATAATAGCACTTTCTTCACAAGCTTATAGCGCTAGTTTTTGTGAGGACCAAATGAAATAATATATTTAAAGGACTTTGCAAACCACAAAACTCTATATAAATACTAACTACTTTGTCCAAGGAGTTTTGGAAAACTGTTGGATCAAACTGTAAGTTCTGTACAGAGTCTTTAGACAAAATTTTTTAAGAAACGTTTCCATGCAAAACAAAAGTAAAAGAATCAAGTCCTTCCCCTAAAAGATAATCTAATTGTCTTCAATGAACTTTCAGCTTCAGAAGCAAAAGCATGGGTTTAAATTAGACATACTTTGGAAGAAATTTGAAAGTTTCTTATGCCTGATTGATAATATAATTAGGTAAAAAGAACTTCAGGAATAATCATACTTGAATGGTGATTTCTAAAATTAAAAGGAAATACTTATATCAAAGAAAATCATATATCTAGCAAATCTCTTCTCTTTACTCACATAGCTACCACCTTAGATCAAGTTCTCATTGTCTTTCCCTGAGATTATTGAAACTGTCTGTTAATTGGTCTTTTTGCTCTATTCTAATTCATCCTCCACAAGTGATTTTCCTTAAACACAACTTTGACCATGTGACTCCTATTTATTCATTCAATTCCAATGGTTTCTTATTGTACTATGTTTAAAATATAAATTTTCCTTGTCTTTTACCAGCTCCGTACAGCTAGTTTCCATCTTTCTGGGTCTACTGGATATTTCTCCCTCCTGAATTCTGTGGTCCAACCACTAACATCTTGTTTCAGACCCCACAGCCCCTCCAGCCTGTATCCATACTTTTCCACTGACTTTCCTCCAAGTCTGAAATGTATTCTGTCTTTTTACCTCTCCCTCTTTGCTTTCAAGATGAAGCTTAGGCACTACTTTCTACACAAAGCCTTTCCTGATTTCTTTCAGTTGCTACTGCTTTGTATTTGTTCTCCTTTTATTCTGTATAAACTCATAATTACTTCTTGTTCTAAGAATGTTGGGGGCTCCTTGGTTGGGACAAGGGAGTATTTTATTTGTTTTACTTGTATCACCAATGCCCAACATAGTCCAAAGCACATAGTAGGTGCTTAATAAATGCTTTTGATTTATTAATCATTATTTACTGAGGAAGCCACTAAGATAAATAAAACATGGTCCCTTCCTCATTTCATCCATACTTGAAGCATAATATATATTTATATATGAATAACTAAATGTGACAAATGAATCAAAAAGGCATTTATCATGCACTTAGTATGTACCAGTATATTTGCATTGATAAGACAGAGACAGTCCTTGCTCTTAGAGAACTCACCTTCTGATTAGGATACACTACATAAAACAAAGTTTACTGGGGGAGGACTGAAAGGTCCAAATAACCTAAGGATGCAGTGGTGGTCTAGATTATAAATCTACAGGTCTCTAGGTGGTGGTGGTTGTTTAGTCATTTTTTATTAGTGACCTCTTTGGAACTTTCTTGGCAGAAATACTGGAGTAATTTTCATTTCCCTCTCCAACTCATATTATAGATGAGAAAACATAAGTGATATAACTCATATCATATAGTCACTAAGTGTCTGAGGTCAGTGTTTTAGTCCACTCATGAAGATGAGGCTTCCTGACTCCAGGCTTGGCACTCTATACACTGTGCCATCTACATCAAATAATAATGTTGAGGGACTATAGGGAATAGTCAGATAGTAAAAAATAGTAAAACCTGGTTGAACTTTCATTTTACTAGAGGGAAAAGAGTTGTAGACTCTCATTTCATTTAAACTGTGTGAGATGTCAAGCAATAAGGAATGGCAAGTATCTATATGAGAGCTGCAGGGTTCTTCCCTTTACCCTGAGACATCCTAGAGGCCCATCCAGGATGGTAGGATAAGAAAAGCCAGGAAGCTTTCTTGCCTTAATCCTTCACCCAAGCTGCTTAACTGCTCACACTTTCTTCTTCTTCTTCTTCTTCTTCTTCTTCTTTCTTCTTCTTTCTTTTTTTTGTTATTTAGTATTTTTAAAAATTTATTTAGTTTTTTTCCCCATTTTTAAAACTTTTTCTAAATTATCTTCCCCCATCCCCACACATTGGGAAAGCAAGCAGTTTGATATAAATTATAAAGATGTAGTCATACAAACATTCCCATAATAGGTGTTATGAAAGAAAATAGTTTTTTTTTAAAAGTATGCTCATTTTCTTCTGATGTGATAAAGGACCCCTAAGACTTGTCCTCTGGCTCTAAAGAGCCTCCAGGTTTTACCAAATGACCTGCCTCTACCATCTTCTCTGATCCCCAAACCTGCCATCTCAGCTGCCTAATGGAATCTAAGGACTTTGGGTCTTTAATCATTTGCCCTTTTGGAGTTTTTTGTTTATTCATTTTGATGTCCTCCTAATTATTATGTAAACTTCTTAACAACATTGATTCTTGATTATTCTAATTGTATCCCCAACACTTATCTGGGTTTGATATGTAGCACTTTTTAATACTATTCATTCATGGTGTTTTCACAGTTTCATTTTTCCTTGAATTTATTCAGACTTCAGAATTTGATTTTGTCCCATGAAGATAGCACCATCATGTTTGCTCTCTCTTACAGCTGGTTTTATTTTGATTTTTAAGGAATTGTATATTTTCTTTTAGTCTAAGGTTTTTTTCCCATTAAAATTTTAAATATATCCTTATCACTTCCCAGCACAAAGCTTACTTATGCATTACCCAGTCTAGCCTGTGACACCTGCTCTGAATCCATTTTTTTAATAAGTCTAAAATGAAATAGATCTTTATACCCAGTCAGACTGGATTAAAACAAAATATACATTATTGCAGTGGAACGTGATCAAGCTATTTATATGGGCTTAAGTTAACAGTTTTGATACCTTTTAATAGATATGTTGCATTACATTCTGATAAAAAAAATAGTGTTTATTTAAGAGTTGTTTTTGGGTTTTGTAGATAGAAACCTGTGGTCGAGATTAAAGGAAAATATAACTTTTAAAAAACGCCATAAAACTTAGGTTTACAAAGTCAAAAAAAGCCATATCTATGGATGAATATTGTTTGTGTGTTTATTATAAAATAGAACAATGGAATAGTCAGTTTTCTACTTCTATCCAATTAGAATGGTCAACTATATTGACTACAAAATTAGCCGTTATTAGATACTAGGCTTGAAAAGACTTGACCTGAAGAAGTAATTAAATATATTCAGTCAGAGCAAGCTTCTCTTCCAGCAGGAGTTTCAGGTAGTCTATGACTCATACTTAATTTAATTTAGCTTCTTTCTCTAACTTGCCCTTACATTTGGACTGATTGTACCTGATAAGGCCTTTGATTTAATAGAATGCCCTTTTTGGTCTTCCAAATTTGTAATGTTTAGCCTTAGTTAATTGGTTTAGGGACCTCTTTGAAAACTCTCAAGTCTTATTCCTTTCTTACTCAAAGAAAAAAATCTTATCATTTACTATCCTTGCTGATAATGCTTAGCATTTTATTGGGTATCATGCTTTTCCTCTTTAAAGATCCTGGCCAATGTGCCTTCATTCATTCATTGTCCTCTACAGACACTTCTGAACAACTTGTAGCATTATCTTCGATTTGTACCAGATGAACAGGAAATTTTCTCTCTTAAGGAGAAAAGGAAAGGATAGAGGGGAGGAGAGGCTAGAGATTTTCCAGGAAGATCATTGTCAGAAACCGTGTTTGTTTGTTTTTTTAATCTTAGTCCTATATTTGCTACTATTTCAAAACTAGAGATACAAAATTTACTCATTTAATTTAGTACTCCCTAGTTATAGTCCATATGGCATAGTTAATTACCTTTTCATGTATACATACATGCATTATCTCCTCAACTAGGAGGTAAGCTCTTTGATGACAGAAATTAATTATAATTATTTTCCATTTATTATTATGCTTATGTGCTTTATGACTAGCACAGTGCTTTGAATGATAATAGACATTCCATAAATAGTTATTGAGTAATTGACTGACTTCTTCATTGCTTTATAAAGTGGGGGAAAAACTAGCTTTAAAAGACTTAATTATCTATAATTTTACTAGCTCAATATGAGTCTGATCTAGCCCTTTCAGGATCACAGGTCCCTGAATTTTAATAATTTATAGATATGGTTTATAGAATTATTTTAAAACCAACTATTAAAAACATTTTAGCTTTTCCAAGGCAGCAAAGGAAATACAGTACACAAGAAAACATAAAATATCTGTAAATTTTTACTTACCTTACAGGAGTGATAGAAATTATATACCATTTTAAGCATTTGAAATCCTCATTTTATAAAGGAGGAACTACTAGGGAAGGAATATATATATCTGAAAGGGCAGATAGGTGGTCCAGTGGATAGAACATCAGGTCTAGAGTCAGGAAAATCTGAGTTCAAATGTGACCTCAAACACTTCGTAGCCATGTGTCCTTGGTCAGTCACTTAACCCTTAATCTCTGTTTCCTCATCTGTAAAATAGAAAGTTAGCTAATCAATACAGTATCTCTGTCAAGAAATTCCAGATGGAGTCATAAAAAATCAGACATAATTTAAACAAAATGACCTGATGAATAATAAAATGTTTTAAAGGCAAGACCTATTCTCCTCTTTTATTAAAAAAAAGAAAGTAATGTTATCTTTGGTCTTTATACCACCATTATTTCCAAATATATTCTTTTCCTGATATGCTATCTGGGGATAATAAATAATTAAAATGAAAGAGGTGGGCAGAGCCAAAATGGCGACAAGAGCAGTTCTTGTCTTGGGCATTCTCTCATAAAACTTCTAAACTAAGGACTCTAACTAAATTTTCAAGAGACAGAATCCACAGAGGGACCCAGTGAGGCAGTTCTCCTATGCAAGGTCGGGAGCGGCTCACAGCAGCAGGGGAGTTTCCTGACCTATGCCCCTGAGGAGCACCAGTCAGAAATTGGGGGAACAGCAGGGGACCTCTGCGAGAGCCAGCATGTGAAGCCCAGCCCTCAGGGCACACAGTGAGCAGTGTGGCCAGGGCAGTCCAGATCCAGGAAACAGAAGCAGGCAGAGCGGGTAAGCAGTAGCCCCCAGGGCATGAGCCTATTGAACCTGGGAAGGGGAATGAAGAGAGAGAGAGACTGCAGAACTCTGCACCTGGAACAGGACTCTGCGGCTCTGACCAAATTCAGATCCTGATCGCAGTCTAGGCCCCCCCCCCATAGAACAGCAGCCCCCCTCCCTACCTCAGCCCCGTGGCAGAGGGGGCCGCTTATGGTCATTCACAGACCAGGAGGTAGGACAGAGCCTCACACACTGAGACCCTTGTGGGAGTGTCCCAAAAGCTCAGGAAGCACCCCCAAATCAGGCTTAGGCTGGGAAAATGAGCAAGCAGAGAAAGAAGAGGAACACCATTGAGAAATATTTTGCCTGTGAGCCCAAGAAGGATAAAAACACTCAGTCTGAAGATGAGCACAAACTCCTGCATCTAAAGACTCCAAGAAAAACAGAAATTGGGCTCAGGCTATGACAGAGCTCAAAAAATCAAATGAGGGAATTAGAAGAAAAACTGGGAAAAGAAATGAGAGAGATGTAGGAAAAACATGAAAATGAAGTTAGCAGCTTAAGTCAAGGAAATCCAAAAAAATGCTGAAGAAAATAGCATGCTAAAAACCAGCTTAGGTCAAATGGATAAAACAGTTCAAAAAGTTATTGAGGAGAAGAATGCTTTAAAAAGCAGAATCGTCCAGATGGAAAAAGAGATAAGAAAGCTCTCTGAGAAAAACATCCTTCAGACAAAGAATAGAACTCAGGGAGATTGATGAATTAAGAGAAATTAGAACTCAATACTTCAAAACCAAAAGAATGAAAAATTAGAAGAAAATGTGAAACATCTCACTGAAAAAACAACTGATATGGAAAACGGATTTAGGAAAGATAATTTAAAAATTATTGGAATACCTGAAAGTCATGATCAGGAAAAGAGCCTTGACATCATTTTCAAAGAATTACTACAGGACAATTGCCCTGATATTCTAGAAGCAGAGGGCAAAATAGAAATGGAGAGAATCCACCGATCCCCCTGAGAAAGAGATCCCAAAAAACCAACCCCCAGGAATATTATAGCCAAGTTCCAGAACTCTCAAGTCAAACAGAAAATATTACAAGCAGCCAGAAGGACACAATTCGAATGTTGTGGAGCTACAATCAGGATCTCACAGGACTTAGCAGCAACTACATTAAAAGCTCGTAGGGCTTGGAATATAATATACTGGAAGGCAAAAGAGCTTACATTGCAACCAAGAATCAGCTACCCAGCAAAACTGAACATCCTCTTCCAGGGAAAAAGATGGACTTTCAGTGAACCAGGGGAATTTCAGATGTTCCTTTTGGAATGGCCAGAGCTGAACAGAAGGTGTGATCTTTAAATACAGGACTCAGGTGAAGCATAGAGAATGGAGGAGAAAGGGAAAATATGAGGGACTTGATGATGAACTGCATGTTTTCCTGTATAGAAAAATGACACTGATAATACTAATATGAACCTTCTCAATTAATAGAGCAGGTAGAAGGAGCTTTTATATTTGAAGCACAGGAGAAAGCTGAATTTGAAGATAAAATATGGTGGTGTAAAAATGGAGTCAATAGAAAAAAGGGAAATGTAATAGGAGAAAGAAAAAGGGGCGGGGGGAATAGGCCAAGATATTTCATATAATAAGATTTTTCTTTATTACAATGAGCTATTGCAATAATATGGAAGGGGGGAAGGCAAGGGGGAATAAGGGAATCTTTGCTCTCATCAGAGGTGGCTAGGAGACAGTATATATACTCAATGGGGTATAGACATCTGGAGTAAGAAGGAGGGGGGAGCAGGGGAAAGGGGTGGGGATGTGAATGAAGGAGGAGAGGATGGACCATGGGGTAAGAGTGTTCAGATATAACGCATTTTCTTTTTTACTTCTTGCAAGGGGCTGGGATTGGATGGCCTGTCCGGGACCATAGGGCCAGGTGCATGCTGGGCCTAAGGGGTGGTATGGGTGCTTGGTGACTCTTGGCCCCAGGACCAGGGATCTGTCTGCTGTGCCACTCAGCAACCCTACAGCAGAGACAGAGTGAAAGGAGAGAGAAAATATAGTACATGGTAGTGGAGAAATACGAAAAGAGAGAGTTGCGATCAGCAATGGCAATGGTGGAAAAATATGGAAGTAACTTTTGTGATGGACTTACCATAAAGAATGTGATCCACCCATGACAGAGCTGGAGGTTGGAACACAGACTGAAGCACATTTTTAATTATTATTATTTTTTGGGGGGGGGGGTGGTTCAGGGCAAATGGGGCTGGGTGGCCTGCCTGGGACCGCATAGCAGGGTGGTCGTTGGGTGTCTGAGGCTGGATTCGGACCCGAGTGCTCCTGGCTCAAGGGCCAGTGCTCTGTCTGCCACTCAGCCACCCCTACTATTATTACTATTTTATTTTATTTTAGGTTTTTTTTTCTTTTTTTGGTTTATGCAGGGCAGTGGGTTTGGGGTGGCTTGCATGTCATAAAGCTCGGTGATCGTTGGGTATACGGGGCTGGATATGGGCTTGCGTGCTCCTGGCTCCAGGACTGGTGCTTTGTCTACCTGGACATACCTACAATTATTACTAATATTTATTTAATTTTAATTTTAATTTTTTTCTCTCCCCTTTATCACTCAAGTGAGTCTATATTTGAGGGGGAGGGGTATTTTGTTTACTCGTAAACAAGAATATTTTATTAATGTATAAAAACATTGTACAAAATGAGTATAAATAAATATTAAATTTAAAAAAAATGAAAGAGGTCAGAGAAAACAGTTTACCAGCATTAACTATTGATTGTTTTAAGTCAATATAGCCATAGTTGAGACATTATGGAATTGTTTACAGATCACTTCAGTAAAGCAAATATCACAATAAAATGAGTCACATAAATGTTTAGGTTTCCCAGTATATGTAAACATATTATGTTATTAAGTATTCAGTTATAAATATTATTAAGTGTATAATTATAATTATATTAAGTATGCAATTATAATTGTTATTAAGTGTGCAGTAGTATTATCCTAAAAAAGCATATGTACATTAATTAAAAATACTTTATTGCTCAAAAATGCTAACCATTATCTCAGTCTTCAGCAAATTATAATCTTTTTACTGGTGGAGAGTCATACCTCATTGATGATGGCTGCTGATTGATTGATCAGAGTGGTGTTTGCTGAAAGGAGGGGTAACTAGACTCTTTCTTATTATTTAAGGGTTTTTATTTTTTGGCAAGGCAAATAGGGTTAAGTAGCTTGCCCAAGGCCACGCAGTTAGGTAATTATTAAGTGTCTGAGGCCAAATTTGAACCCAGGTACTCCTGACTCCAGGGCCGGTGCTCTATCCACTGCGCCACCTAGCTGCCCCTGGACTCTTTCTTAAAATAAAACAATAATGAAGTTTGCTGCATCAATTGCCTCTTACTTTCACGAAAGACTTTTCCATAGCATGTGATACAGTTTGATAGCATTTTACCCACAGCAGAGCTTCTTTCAAAAATTGCAATCTTTTATCTCTAAGTTTCTGTAATATTCTTCAATTTTGAGTTATCTCAGGGAATGGGCAGACCCCAAACAAAGGGAAAGAGAAAGGAGAATGACTAGTCAGTGAAGCAGTTGGAACATAAAACATCCATAAATTAAGTTGGCTGCCTTATATGGGTTAAGTTCATGATACACTAAAGCAATTACAATAGTAACCAAAGAGCACTGATCAGGGGCAAATAGATGGCACAGTGGAGTCAGGAGGACTCAAATCCAGTTTCAGACACTTAATAATTACCTAGCTGTATGACCTTAAGTCACTTTTTACCCCATTGCCTTGCAAAAAACAAAAAAAGCAAGCAAAAAAAAAAACTGTTCTAAAACCAAGAACATTGAAGTAGCTTCAGTGTGTATACATAGCTAATGGAAAAAAGGTTTTTTCCCAATATTATTTGGTCTGTTTCCTAAAACTTGGTGTAATCTACTGTGTCCCAAAAATATTAATATAGTTCAAAGCCTTAGCTAAGACTTCTGGGACATCTGGTACATCTCAGAAAGTTTTAAATGTTTTATGATGAGATGAAAATCATGTAATACAAAGACCTTATATATTGGAGAATTAAAATAATTGTTGTGCTTTTGGTAAGGTATATCTTAGACACATTTATACATGTCTAGACCCAATCTAGACTCAATCACCACTCCAAGGATAGCTTCTATTTACTATTTGCTAAATCAGCATCAATGGTCAGAAGGTTAGCTGGAGATGGGAACTTTGCCATAGCCCACAAGGACAGTTGTGTGTAAATAAATCCTCACTGTCCGAAACTTGTGGTACAAGAGGAGGAAGCGAGATAACTTGCTTCTCTTCAGACCCTGAGAAATAGATGAGAGTAGAGGATGAATCAGTGGCACAAATATGACTGTTATTTTGCAGAGTCAGCTATCTGTGGAAGGTGGTCTTCTAAAAGACTCTAAAGGTTAAACTACTAGAGTACAGTTTAAAAAGTTCGACAAGCAAGTATTATTTTTGTAAAGGAGTATGGTAGAATCCAAAGACTGTTCTAGCTAACATTGCAGTATAACTTTGTGAAGAGCATAGAATTGTAGTGTTGAAAGTACTTGAGGCAAAGATGGAACAGGCTCAAACCAACTCTGGAGAACCAGCTGTTAAATTTTCAGAGTGACTATTTACACATTTGAAATGAGCAAAAGTTATAAATCAGTGATAGACTTATAATAATAATAATAATAATAATAATAATAATGATAATAATAAAGAAACTCAAAAGTATGTCAATGCATCCATTTTTCCTTCTTGAAATCTGGTTGTCAGACCTGATTCCTAGCTCCCAATCTATGATTTTATTGTCTTTGCATCCATGAAAAAATAATTTTTCACACAACAAGCATTTATTAAATGTCTACTTTGTATCACTGTTCTGTTAGCCTCTCAGTTCCCAAAACAACTTTCTAAGGATAAATTACAGATGAGTCACAAATCTGTATCTGTGAAGGGACTTTCCATACCAGGGGTTCCCAGTGTCAGTGACGGCACAGGTTCAGTCAGATGGCAATTTAAGGAACTTGTCAGTGAAGGATATTGGAATTAGCTGAAGTCATATATTGAAATATTGAATTATAAAGCAGTATATAGGTATAGCGTATCCTCAGCCTTGGGCAAAAACATTCCTTAAATTTCATCAAATACTTCTTCCTTCTTTATCCTTGTAGCTTCCCTAGTCATGTTTCCCTTTTCATCTTATGTACTACTTTATATGGGATGTCCCAAAAGTCTTAGTGCACTTTCGATCTTTTAAAAAAATTGTACTTCTTTCTGTCCCCCTACACTTACTTATTTCTTTTCCTACCCTTTCCATGAACTTCAACTAATTGAACTCAATTAGCCACCACAACAAAAAGGCAAACTGTGAAAAGTATATTTTTGTGTGTTTGTAATGTTTCTCTAAGCTGTGCTGCCTGTAGCTATGGATTGTAAACTAGTGGAAGCAGGCTTTGGCAACCTTGTAAGGTATTCATGCCAGTCTGGAAAGCAGAAGAAGGAAATGTTTGGGCCATATGCCAATTTGCCTTCAGCCCTGACGACAGCAGCTGTGGCTTGGCACTTAAAGCCAGTCCCTTTACTGTCTTCTTCTTTCCAAAATAGAGATGGGCATGGATGGAGAGGAGCTCAGAGGAGCCAGGCATGTGGAATTGTGGTGGAAGGAGGGAGGAAGTCAGCCTGGCTGATAGGGTAGCACGGGTCACTGCTTAGTTGGCAGCCTGGTCCATCAGCCTACTTTGTGGGCTTTGGGCACTGTTGATCCCACACCTCAGTTTTAGTTTCATTTTGTATAGCTTACACAGTACAACATTCATGGTAGGTTTAATTTGATCGAGATCCTACACATGGACAAAAATAAGTAAGTACTATTTGATCACTCTCATCCACAAAAATGTCATTGTCCTTACCTCTCTTTCCCTTTGTATGAGTTTTCATTTTCTTCTTTACTTAGTATTATCAGGATATTAAGGATATATTTGATCAGATATCTTTTTTTTAGGTCATTGTGTAGGTCATCCATGTTTTCAGTATGAGGCTTTAAAATCAGTATTGTCCTAAGTGATGGTAACTTATGGAGTTAAGAAAAAGATAAAATTAGCATTTAGTGTTAAATCCTTCTATCATTGTGTTCCTTTATAAAACATATCTAATGCCAATAGTTTTTTGCCTCTCAGAGACCTGTAATAAAGATGTAGACTTTAGTTAGAAAGGAAACCATCCTAGTAGATTCTCTCCTCCTCATAGCTTTATTTAAAGGAGAGGTGTCACATGATAAAGAAGCAAGAGGAAAGAGAAAATAAATACCCAGACATGCTCACATACCTTTGCTTACTGGGAGTTTTTATGAAATTAAGACTGCCATCACCTCTAACCCTCAACTCTCTATTTCTGTTCATCTACCCTACTATTTCTTGCCAATAGGGGAAAAGCTGCTTCTGCCTCTTTCAGGAACAGAAGGGAAGCTTGAAAGGAGAGGAGGGGCTGTTAGGAGAAAGAGCAAAATTTTAAAAGCTCCTGAAGCCTCTTGCCATAGGCTGAGATGGCTTTTTTCCATGAGATTAATCCAAGTGATTGTTGGCATTCACTCCTTTATAAGCAAGCTGTATAGTGGAACAAGAGGCTTGGCAGAGTAACTTTTATATATTAAAGTAAAATGCCTAAATTTGCTTCAGAAGCCTTAAGAGTGGCTGCAAGAAACTGCCTCTTTAAGCTACACAAAGCAAAGCAAACCTCATGGGTCTTTTGACACAGCCCTACTTTACCCTGGGCTGGATAACTCAACAAGGTAAGCACATATTCTGCATTAGCCATTCTCTTAGCACACTCTTCAGAGTGGAGAGAATATCATTGAGGTCAGTGAACCATGAACCTAATGTCTCTGCATTGCATTTGCAGTTGCCAGCAAGAAGGGAAAGTTCCTCATGAGGATTCAGCACAGTTTCTCCCACTGGGTGATATGCTAATTCTTAAGAATGTTGCAAACACTGCACTGTGTTCCATGTGATTGAATTGAGAACTTCTCACTTGATTGGTGAAGGCTTCAAACTGGTGGTAATAGCCTTTTGGGTTGTTGTTTAAGCAGAACACTAATGGAATTCATATGACCAGCAACATTGGCTCATTCAGAGCTGAGAAAAAAATCTTCATCAGTCACATCAAATGAAACATAAAAGGAATGTGGCTCAGACATACCCTTTAATATTTCTAATCTCAATATTTTAAAATAACTTTCAGATAATTTAAATATCAACATATAATAGCACCCAAATGACGTAAATACCAAATTATCAATTTTTCAAATTACTATGACAAGGAAGTTTCTTTACAGTTTTTTAAAGATCTTTTCTTGGTATCTGAAAGGTTAAAACTAATTTCACAAAATGCTAAGATGTTTAAACTTCTAATATAGTGTATACATACACACACACACACACACACACACACACAGACTCTTGAGAGGGAAGCCTCAGTAATTTTTTAAGAGTATAAAAAGGTCCTGAAACCAAATACTTTGAGAACCCCTGCTTTAAAGCTTTAATGTTGGGGGCATTTTAGATTAATTTCCTTGGTTTAGGACTATTAACCATCATTTATATCCTAAGAGGAATTAAAATAACTCATTCAGAGCTCAGTGAATTTTGCAAGCCATTTATATATATGCCTTTTTTAGGAAGTCTCTGTAGAGTATTCCTAGTCAAGATTCTAATATTCATAGAATTTTAGAACTGAAGAAAACTTGGAGATTATCAATCCCTCTAATAGGTGAAGAAACCAAGACCGAGAGTAGAATGACTTTCCCAGTGACTTGCAGCTAGTTATTTTAGAGCTAAAACTAGAATCCTTTCCTCTAGTCCTGGAGTCAGCAAATAATAGCCTAACCAGCCATCAGACATTTTTCTTTATTTATATTTGTAAAAACAATTTTTATCTCATGGTCCATATAAAAATAGATGATGGCCCAGATTTGATCAGCATACCTCAAGTTTGCCAACCCTAGTCTGCTATAGTCTATGGACATTTATCACCAAATAAGTAAATTCCTCATATGGAAAGAGATATAAAGTTATTATTTCTATCACATAAGATGGTAAATGTAGTTAGTCTCAGAGAAATATATTGTCTTATCATATTTAGGACAGATTCTTAACCTTGGCCCTATAACTTGTTTTATTACCATTTTGATAATTCAATATAATTGGTCTCCTTGGTAATCTTAGAAATTTTAGTTTATGTATTTAAACAGCCCATAACCTTCACAAACTGCTAGAGGGGTCTGTTAGGAACCCTTGTTTTAGGTCTAATTGGGGGGGACAAATAAATTTAAGGAGACATCAGTGGCATTTTCAGAACTTTTAAAGAAGATCAACAATCATAATAAAAACTGTTCATTTGGTCTGAAACCTAAGATGATCTAGGATCTCTAGTATTTGGGGTGGAGGAGATCCTTTTTTCTCCTTTCCTCTTTCATTCTTAAGGAACTGGGACAAATGATAAATGATCTTTTGTAGATGCAGATTTGTATTCTGTCACTGGGGAAAAATGAATGGACCCTACTTTAGTATGGAGAGAAACAGAAATGCAGGGTAAATAGCCATTTCCCTCTGTGAATTCTGATTGATGTTGACTGAGTTCTGAATTCATTTTTGTCTTGAAACTGCTGTTCTCCAGCTTAGATAGTCAGTAAACTTCGTTAATGTTTAGCAATAGAAGCTACAGAATTCACTAAGGGCTTGTAGAAATGTGTTTAGTAACCTTATTTGGTAGTGATTTAATAAATATTAAATGCTTCCTATAGGCCAGACACTGGTTAAGCATGGCGGGGGGGGGGGGGGGGCGGCGGAACGAACACAGATATAAAAAGTGTCAAAGAAAAAAACAGTCCCTCCTCAAGGAGCTCACAGTATGATGGGGAGACAATAAACAAAAATGCAGGATATATAGGAAATTTATAAATAGGAAAGAGAAAATGCTTAAATAGTAAGGGTTAGACAAACCCTTTTGAAGAACAAAGGATTTTCTTTGCACCTAAAGAAAGTCAGAGAGGTCAGTAGTTGGAGCAGAGGAAGGAGAGCATTTTAGGGATGGGGGGAGTGAGGATGGGGAGAGACAGCCAGAGAGAATACACAGAGCCAAGAGATACAATGTCTTTTCATGGAACAGTCAGGAAGCCACTGTCACTGGATTAAAGAATTTATATCAGGGAATAAGGTATAAGAAGATTGGAAAGACAAAAGAGAAGTAGGTTATTAAAAACTTTTATATAAAGTGTATTTTATATTAAATCTTGGAGACAGTAGTGAGCCACTGAAGTTTGAGTGAGGTGATGCCACGTGATTGGATTATCTCTTTAGGAAAATCACTTTGGTGGCTGAATTGAGGATGAGTGCTAGTGGGATGTAGGTAGACCATCTATTGCTGTAATCCATCAAAGTGTGATATTGGAGGAGAGAGGTGTCTTATTCCAGAGATGTTTCAGTGGTGAAATCAAGAGTCTTGAACATGGGGGATGGAAGATAGGAGTGGAGGAAGGCATAGATAGGTTAACAAACCTAAGGGATTGGGAGATTGGTGTTGCACTGTAAATTTTTTTTTTTTTTAGTTTTTGCAGTGCAATGGGGTTAAGTGACTTGCTCAAGGCCACACAGCTAGATATTTATTAAGTGTCTGAGACCAGATTTGAACTCAGGTACTCCCGACTCCAGGGCCGGTGCTCTATCCACTGCGCCACCTAGCCACCCAGTTGCACTGTAAATTAACAAGGCATTGGTGAGGAGGTTTTAGAGGGAAAGAAAATTAGTTTAGTTTTGTACTTACCAAATTTAAGATGTCTTCTGGACATCCATTGTGAGATGTCTCAAAGGCAATTTGAGATGCAAAATTGGAGCTCCATGGAAAGGTTAGGGCAGGATAAGTAGATAGCTTAGAAATGGTAATTAAATCCTTGGAAGCTGATGAGATCAAATAAGGCTGTATAGAAGGAAAAGAGTAGAGGATCCAGGACAAAACCCTGTGAGACATCTACAGTTAGAGGGCAAGATCTAGAAGGTCATCCAGTAAAGGAGACAGAGATCAGATTGATAGAAGGAGAGTGATGTCCTGAAAATCTAGAGAGAAGAATCAAGGAATAGTGGGTGATTAGTGGTGTCAGAAATTGCAAAAAGGTCAAGGAGAATGAAAAATTGAGAAAAGGCCCATCTTTATTCTACTATGTCATGGAAATCCTTGCTTTATTTCTTAAGTTCAGTATAAATAGGATTTTTTTTAAAAAGAGAAAAGAGGGGCGGCTAGGTGGCGCAGTGGATAGAGCACCGGCCCTGGAGTCGGGAGTACCAGAGGTCAAATCCGGCCTCAGACACTTAATAATTACCTAGCTGTGAGACCTTGGGCAAGCCACTTAGCCCCATTTGCCTTGCAGAAACCTAAAAGAGAGAGAGAGAGAGAGAGAGAGAGAGAGAGAGAGAGAGAGAGAGAGAGAGAGAAGGTCTTTGAACTTTGAATTTGGGCAGATCATTGGTAATTAAGAGAGAATAGTTTTCATGGAATGATAAGGTCTGAAGCATAAGGGGTTACGTGGAGGCACCTGTTATAGGCACTTTTTGAAGAGTTTAGTCACAGATTTTGGAATAGATCAAAAGAGGTCAATAAAAATTCGTTGAAAAGGAACGCAAGGGTAGCTAGGTGGTACTGTGAATCAGAAGGACCTGAGTTCAAATCTGGTCTCAGACACTTAATAATTGCTTAGCTGTGTGACCTTGGGTAAGTCACTTAACCCCATTGCCTTAAATGAAAAAAAATTAAAAAGAAAAGGAATGCAAAATTCAGTATCTCTGTATTTAAATGGTAAAAGAATCCTGGGAATATAGTGGATTCAAAGAGTCCCCCCAAATTATATAGTTAAAAAGTTATATAATTTTGTTCTTTTAAATTTTTAGTTATATAACTAAATTGTATAATTAAAAAGTTCCCAATTTCAGAAAAGTTATCAATAAAAAGTCATCCCAATGGAATTCTTATAGAAAAACTGAAGACTATCTCAAAAATTCACCATTCCTGGTGCTTCTACTGTTTTCAGCATCCGTTACATACCTCCTCAACCTGCTTTTATAGCAGACGTCTATGATTTTAGCCAGCTGGCTTTTGGAATTAACCTTGTGATAATGTCTGAGGGAGAAATGCACTGCTAGAAGATGATGTCCATGAATCAGGCCATTTCTAAGTCCTGAGAAGAAGGAAAGGGAAATACTCATGGGGAAGAGTTACAGCCTAAGGGAAAAGAAAAGCAGAGAAAAATTGTCCAAAATATTCGCAGCTGAGAGCAAATATCAGATCAGAGATTACCTGTGAAAGAAACCCTAATTTTAAGTCACCAAGAAATATTATAGTCAAATTTTGTAAATACATCAGAAAATAAATTGGTAACAATAGAAAAAAGCTTCAAAAAAACAAGTAGAAGCAATTAGAATAGCATGGAATTACTTCACTTTTACAAGAAATAAGAACAATTTGGATGTAATGTTCCAAAGAGCAATCTATCACCAAAAACAAAACAAAACCTTTCAAAGTGATTTCATAAAAACAGAAGTAATAAGTGAAAACAAAGCAAATGGTACTTCCTACCCCACTAGGATCATAGCTCTTCCTACTTCACCCTGTTGCTTTCATTTATAATCTGCATTCCTGGGAACTGATTCTAGAGATTCCTAGAAGGGGTAAGGAGTTAGAAGGGGAAAAAGTAGGATGAAAACACCTCTGGTTCAGAGGATATTTTAAATTAATATAAGTAGAATTGAAGAGTAGATGAGGGTGGGAGAGGGGCATGGAAGACTAAGCATCATAGTTTTTAAATAGGAAAAAGCAAGGGGTGGAGAGGGGGGCAGGTAAAATGGAAGAAAATGCAAACTTTAAAATTATTACTGTAGTTAAAGGGATTTAGTTTTCCAATAAAAAGAAAAATAATTGATAAATAGATATGAAACCCCCCCCCCAAAATTGACAGAAACACACTTAAACATAGGTATGTAGAGAATAAAATGTATAGAACAAAGTCTATTATGTTTCAATCAGGCAACTCTAAAAAACTGGAATTGTAATTGTGATGTCAGATTATGCAACAATAAAAACTAATAAAGGGAGACAAACAGGGAGGCTCTATCCTAGTTAAAGGGAAAATAGACAATAAAGAAAATAACAAATGACTGATTACCAAATGATTCTGTGGATAAACTCTTTAATTTTGTTGTTATTTTTGCAAGGCAATGGGGTTAAGTGACTTGGTCAAAGTCACACAGCTAGATAATTATTAAGTGTCTGAGTCTGGATTTGAACTCAGGTCCACCTGACTCCAGGGCCAGTGTTCTGTACTACCTAGGTGCCCTTGTAGATAAACTCTTAAAAGAAAATCTAAGCTTAATGCAAAAGTTGATAGTAACACATTAACTTCTCTCAGAGCTGGAGAAATCCAACAGAAAGATAAATAGGAAGGAAAATATAGAACTGAAGAAATTGTTATTAAAACTAGTTGTAAGTGACCTTCTGAATAAGAATATTAAAACCCATGCATATTTATCAGTATTCTCATATAGTTTCCATTACTTATATAAAAATTTATCAAATATCAAGGCCTAATGTAGTCACAAATATCTTAAAAGGCAGAAGAAATAAATACATTCTTTATAAACCAAACATAATTAAATTAGTAATGATTAAAAGAAATATGAGCAAAAGATATAGACCTAAATGGAAATTAAGTAATGAATAATGATTGAGAAAAAATTATAGAAGCATCAATTATGATAAAGAAGAGACAAAAAATTTGGGAACACAGGTAAAAGTTATCCTCTGGGGACTCAATGAAAATTTGTTTTAACCTAAAAGAGAAGATCATTTATTTGAACATGTGATTAAAAGTAAAAAAAATAAGAAGCCATCTTGCAAAATAGAGGAGAAATGTAGAAACTCACAAATAAAAATACTATAAAACTTATAAACAAAAACTAAGACCTGTTTCATTCTAAATGTTAATGAAATCAGTAAGCCATTTGCTAGCCTGATCAATGGAAAAAAAGGGAAATCAAATTAAATGAACAACATATATTCATATTAAAGAAAAAATATAATCAGAAACTATTATACATAATTATTTGGCAGCAAGACTAATAATTCAAAGGAAACAGATGAATAGCTACCAAAAAAAATATCCAAACTAAAAAACAAGAATTAGAGGTAGTACACAGTCTAATGTCTGGAAAATAAATCAAGCTAGCCATAAATTAATTGCTATTCTATAGAATGTATAAAATGTCTCATATGCTTTGACATTGAAAATTTGCATGGATAGTCTTTACAGAAATTGAGACTTAAATAAATGAAAAAATATTCATTGATCATGGTTAAACTAATCTGATGAAGGTGACAGTGTTATCCAAATTAATTTACATAATTTGTACCATCTAGAAAATTTCCAAGGAAACATTTTTTTAGAACTAGACAAAATAATAGAATTCATTTGGAATGACAAAAAGTAAAAATAAAGGAAGTAGCAGACCCCAAAAACTGGTCATAAAAAATTGTCTGATGTCTTTTTTTAAAGTTGATCATTGTAACAGACTGGGTAAGCAAGAGATACATAATCTACAAAGTTTGATAAACATAAGAACATAAACCACTAGGGAAATCTTTCCCTTTTTACAAGAAACTAGAAAGCAGTTCAGCAGAAAATAAATACATTGTTGGAAAACTTATACAATATTTTACAGTAAACTTAAATTGGATACATGCCCTAAATATAAAAGTTCATACCTTTAAAAAAAATTAGAAGACACAAGACTATATTCCTTAACCACATTAACTAGGGGAAATATTTTTCTGTTAAGAAATGCTTATTTAATATGTTTGTGTTTAACATTACTGATATTTCTCAACATCTCTCCCTGACTTCCTTGATAATAATTCCTTGTAATAAAGACCATCAAAGAAGCACTTTTTATTTTCTAGTTCTTTTTCCACTTTCCATTGATGTATATGTCTTACCACACATGCTTCAAAGGAAATCATTCTTCTCCTTCCCCTCTTTCTACTTTCTCCTCTTTCTCTTCATCCTCTAAAGCACTAGACCCAGAGTCAGGAACACTGATATAAATCCACCCTCCAGATACTAATTGTATGGATCTTGGCAAGTCACTTAACCTCTATCTGCTTCAGTTTCCTCAACTGTAAAATGGGAGTAATAATAGCAGAACCTACTTTGCAAGATTGTTGTGAGGATTATATGTGATATTTGTAAAAAGTACTTTACACAGTACCTCAAATTTTGTAGTCATTATATAAATGCCCTTTTCTTCTTCTTCCTCCTTTTGCTCTTCTTCATTTTCCTTCTCCCTTTTTCTTTTACTTTTCTGAGATTTTTCCTGTATACTAAAAAGGATGATAACTGATCTAAGGGCCATCTTAATAAAATAGTACTTTGCTACTGAAATCATATAATTCCTTTTATCTTTTTTATGTTTGCAATCTATCATCACTGAGGGATACTATCTTTTGTATTGGGCAGAAAAAGAAAACTTATTTTAATTTGTAAATGGAAACATCCTTGACTTAATTGCTTTCTAGATGTTTAGTTTTGATGCATTCGAGAGTAGGGAAGAAGGGGGTGTTAATTTTTTTAACTCATTTTAACATTTATAAAAATCTAGAGGCATTACATAGAGCTTTCTTCTTTGTAGTTTTTAGTGGAAGGTGCCATTCTTTCTGAAAGCTGTTGGTAAGAGGTGTGGGCCCCAAGTAGATTCCATGTGAAGTCTCTTCCCACATTTTTAACTTTTATACAGATGAAATCTGTCTTGTTAAAATGAAAAGTCAAAAGCATTTTCAAGGGGCGGCTAGGTGGCACAGTGGATAAAGCACCAGCCCTTGAGTCAGGAATACCTGAGTTCAAATTTGACCTCAGACAATTAATTACCTAGCTGTGTGGCCTTGGGCAAGCCATTTAACACCATTTGCCTTGCAAAAACCCTTAAAAAAAATGCATTCTTAAGTGGGGAGATAGATTATAAAAGAGTAACTTGAAACCAGAAGATTTCTTATTAAAAAAGGGGGGGAAAGTTTTCTTTGATAATCTGCAAAATTAAGGTGGACCAGCTGATTGCTAAACCAGGGAATCTCTCAATTCTCTTTTAACTCTAAATTCTAGGAGTTTTGCTTTATTTGGAAGGAAGTGAATAGTAGACTAATTTATCAGCAGTCAGAACCACCTCCATCCCCCAGTTATTGTCCATCTCGCCATAGCTCAAGGATAACCCGTTATAGTGATTTAATTGAAAAATGCATCTTACTCTTCTGCTGAACAATCCTAATTACTGCTTCTCATATAACTGGCTTTTTTTAAACTAGTGAACTGCACAGTACCAGTGGTAAATTCATGCCTCTTGCCTTTTATTGATGCAACAAATGTCATGTTTCAAGGACTTTGTTTACAAGGGTCCTGAAATGTTGGAACGTGAGTAAAAATGTTAAGTGGACAATTTTAATTCTTCCTTATGTAAAGCATTATTTCTTTTAGCCAAACTATTGGCTTGACTGATCATGTTGCTAGATAAGTTGATATTTTTCAAAATGTTTTGCAAATGTGCAGAAAAATAGAATTTGAAGTCTGCAGTTTATTTTAATGGAGAATACATTTTAAATATCAAGGTTTACTTGATATAAATGCTTTCATTCATTAATGGTCCAGTGATTAAATGTGATTCTGATTCATTATACAGAATGACAACATCCTAACTGAAATTATTTTACATGCTCAAGTTAATATCTTTCATTACTGAAAATTTAATTCAGTGCATTTAATACTCTAAATCTTTTAACTGGTATCTTTGTGTCTTCTGGTTATCATGGTTACAGTTCTAATATGTAGTATCAACTCTGGGGACCCTGGCTGCTCATTTTGACTTTTATTTGTTTAACATGTTATAAAAATTCATTGTGTGGCAGTACCTCTAATAGCAATGAGGGTTAGAAGCTGAAAGAAGTAACCTACCTCAAAAGGAATAACTCATTTCTATCCTTACTTTCAAATGTCAGGCAGATCAATATGCAATCAATACTGATTTTATTGTTTTCATTAAGAAATAAACTCTAAAGACTGGTTTGTGCATAAGTCAGTTTCTTTTGGTTCTGAGATACTTCAGGATTATCCAATTATTTTTTAGGAAAAATCATTTTTCTTTCAAATAGAGACAGATGCTTGACTTTCAATTGGAAACATTAGACAGCTTCAAATAGTAATGATATGCAAGAATCACTGTGCTCTTTACTTCCTGTTTTCTAGTTTTAAAGCTCCTTACTCAAATTATAGGCTAGTGAGAGTGCTGAAACAATAACAACAAAAGTGAACCTTGCCAAGTTCTCTGTCCCCAGTGACAATATGCGAATATCCTATGTTGACCATTTTGAATGACCAGTACAAACTTTGGATTATGTTCTTTGAATAAGCACCAGGATGGTATGTCCCTTAAGGTTCATTGTCCATTATGATCTTCTCTTGTAGGTGAGATAAATGACCAAAACATTCAGGTGGTAGAACTTCCCATTGTTGACAGCCTTCATCCACGGCCTCCTTACTTACCTCTGGCTGTTCCAGAAGATCTTGCAGATCGACTAATGCGAGTCCATGGAGATCCTGCCGTATGGTGGGTTTCCCAGTTTGTCAAATACTTAATCCGTCCACAGCCTTGGTTAGAAAAGGAAATTGAAGAGGCCACCAAAAAACTTGGTTTCAAGCATCCAGTTATCGGGTAAGAATTTGATCTGATTGTTCATATCTTAAGCTGTATCGGAATTTTAGAGTGTTTTGAGGGAAGTCTAGAACCCTTTGATAACACTATCCCCAAACCAAGAAATGTATCATATCTGATCACCTCTGAAATAATCATCTATCCTCTGTATGTTTCTGAGTTGCTGATTATCACCCCTGAGCTATTGCTATTTTCTTTCCTAGAGAAATTAAGCAGAAGAATATTTTGTTTTGTAGAATAAAATATGAAATAAGTCTTAACCTAATGGGACCATGAAGTAAAGCTGTCATCTTTATAACATTTCTTTGACTTGTTTTAAGAGCCAGAGCATCAGAATTCAATTCCTGACTCTGCTGCTTTATAGCAAATGACTTGGCAAATTATTCAACTTCTAAGAGCTTCATTTCCTCATCTAGAAAAGGGAGGATGAGGTGGTCTTGGGGGTACCATCCAACCCTAGATTTGTGATCCTCTAATAGTAACCTTGTCTTCCCCTCCACCTACTCCATGGTCCAGATGCACAGACCTTCTTGCCTTTGCCTGGCTCCCTGAAGTCTCAGGTCTTTCTTGGTTCTCCCCAGTTTCTAGTGATCACTATCCTGAGATTATCTCCCACCTACTCATTTTTATATTGTATATACCTAGTTATTTTCATGTCTCCACTTAGATTGTAATCTTGAGTACAAAAACTTTTTACCTTTCTTCATATTCCCAGTGCTTAACACAATGTCTTAGTACACAGTAAAAATTAATATGTGCATTTAAAAAATTGGCATCATTCTATTTTGTGGTATTTATAGCTAGAGATTGTTAGAAAAGGCACATTTTTAATAATGTAAAAAAATATTATTCAAGTTACATTTTAGAAAAATCTCTAGAGTCTTCTCAAATTCACTACATATACCTTTACTTAATATTATGCTTATGTTAAGTTAGAGGTGCCAGGCAATGTTGTATACAAGAAATAATCCTAATGAAGATCTCCGAGTTGGGATGTCAAAGGTATATTTGTTCAGTAGCACATTTCCCTAATAAAAACAATTCAAGTTAAATTCCCAAACTCATAGATTTAGAACTAGAAGATCATTAAAGATTATTTATCCAATCTTTTTATAGATAATGATTTGTGTATTTTCTAAAATACAAATTTATCCCAATATTTTTCTAAAATATAAATTCAATTGAGCTATTCTCTAATCTTGACCTATGTATTTTGGCATCCTTAGCCAACTTGTCATAATGTCAACACAGTTTCCTTTCCTCTTTGCTTGGCTATCATTCAGTTTATGATTCTATATAATCATCATCATCATCATCACCATCATCTCTCAATGTTTCCTCTTCCTCATGCACATATAAAGAAACAAAGGATCAGCAAAAAAAAGTAGAATTATTAAATGTTGACCCACTCTCTAAGTTTCTTTTGTTAGTTCCTGAAAACCATGAAGAAGGAGCTTTAATTCTTTCAGGCCAAAATTCAAGGAAGAATAGCTGATAAAGTAGTAATCCCCAATAAAAAACATTGTGAGCCACCTATTCCATCTGTATATATGAGGAGAATGTCTTTACAGTGATATGAGGTTAAAAAATGAGTATAATTGAAAAGTTGTAGCATTTTAGAAAGTGAAGTTATTTAAATCTAAATAGTTACAAAGCAAGTATCATTGATTGTACTGCTGTTTAATATGTAAAGTTTACCACAATTCACCTAGTCTAAAATCACTATTTCCCAGTAATTACAGAAATAAAGCAAAGATAAACTCTTTTCCTACTGTTCTGGACATAGTTATAGTGATTAACAGTAAGACAAGTGAAAGATATTAAGGACCTAAAAATGGAAAAAAAGGAGATTAAAAAGTACCTTTATTTGCCAATGACATGATAGTTTACACCAAAAACCTCAAAAAAAGTCAACAAAGCAATGAATTAAGACAATAGTTTCACTAAGGTAGCAAGATAAAAATAACCCTCTGAAAACCAATAGCATTTCTATATAATAATATTGAAACCCAAGAAGAAATAATTGAAAGTTCTATTCAAAATTACTACAAAATGCATAAAATGAGGGTCAATTTAGCAAGGCACACTTAAAACTTGTATAGATAGAACTACAAAAACTGTAAATTTGTTTTTAAATACTTAAATGTTTGAAGGGACATTTGGTGTTCTTGACCTGAGGCATTCCATTATGATAAAAAAATGATTCACTACCTAAAATATTTGCAAGTTTACCAACAGCATTATATTGTTTAATTTACCAAGGAGATTCTTTGTATCAAATTAAAATAATACCATAATTAATTTGGAGGAGAAAATAGGTCTAGAAAATAGTTATAAAGGAAGAGTAGAACCTACCTCAATTTTTTTTTTGGCAAGGCAATGGGGTTATATGACTTGCCCAAAGTGACACAGCTAGGTAATTATTAAGTGTCTGAGATCAGATTTGAACTCAGGTCCTCCTGACTCCAGGGCCAGCACTCATCCATTGTGCCACCTAACTGCCCCTGAACCTCATATTAAACCACAAATTTAGTAGTTTATCAACATTTTTTGGTACTAGGTTAAAAATAAAAAACTATATCAGTGGAAAAGACTAGATAAAGAAGAATTAGAAACAATTGAATTTAACAACTCATAGTTCAATTGATTTTAGAAAATAAATTACCTCCCTAAAGAAATTTGGCCAAAATTAGATTTAGTTTAGTATCTTATACTTTATGTCATAATAAGATCAAAACAGGCATGGGACCTGAATATTAAAGATCACACTACAAAATAAAATGACTAGTTTTGATTTCACATGATTGGAGAGCTTTTGCACTAATGCAATCAAGATAACTAGGATTAGAATGGAAGGAAATGGGGGGAAAAAATCTTTCTGGCAGATAATTCTGAAAAAGGTTGGCTATCTGAGACATTAACATAAACATTAGACCAGAAGCTTTTTTTTCCCAGTAGATAGCCAAATAATTTTAAAAGAAAGTTTGTGGGGGCAGCTAGGTGTGACTTTGGGCAACCCCATTGCCTTGCAAAATAAAATTTAAAAAAGAATTTTGGAAGAGAATAGCAAACTATTAACTATATGAAATAAAATTCCAGAACATTAATAATAGAAAAGAGACTTCCAACCAATAAGTTTCTTATTCATCAGTTACTTTTTCTGCCAGATAACATTTTATGGAACTGATTTTTTTCTGTATTCCCTCTTTAATTTCATATAACCATTATTCAGTATTCTTAGTAACTGTGTTGAGAGCTCAATGTGTTGGTGCTCTAATGTAGAATGTATTTTAATTTCTTAACAGACAAGCAATAGCATCTAATTTCCTTTCATTTGTTTCTGTAGAGTTCATGTAAGACGCACGGACAAAGTGGGGACAGAAGCCGCATTCCATCCTATTGAAGAATATATGGTGCATGTGGAAGAGCATTTCCAGCTTCTTGAACGCAGAATGCATGTAGATAAAAAAAGAGTTTATTTGGCCACAGATGATCCTTCCTTATTGAAGGAGGCAAAGTCCAAGTAAGTTAAACAAGCCAAGTTTTCAGATGTTGGTATTTATGTGCAAATGGTTCTTCTGGGTGAAAGGAAATTTCATTCTTGAATGTTATTATTGAAAAGCCTATGTGTTAATTTTTAAAAGTAATATTTAACCGGGTCCTTATCAGTAGCAAATAATACTTTCTAGCAACTATAAATCTGAAACATATTACATCATATACCTCATCTAATCATGACTTTTAGGTGCTGTATATACCAGGTTAAATATTCATTCCTAAAGGCAGCTATTCAGCCATTTAACTGAGTAGAGCCATAAAGAAAATGTTCACCTTACATCCCAACCTTTCATGTAAGGCAGTTTGAGGGAGAATACAATCAATTATATACCCTACAAAAAAGTTATTATAATATTTGTGATGACTAATTTGGAGGAAAATCAACTTACCTCTGTACTGTTTATGAATCATAACAATGGATGGGACCTTAGAGACCTTCTTGTATAACCCATTCCTAGACAAGAATCCTGTCTATGTTATATCTGAAAGTATACCTTGCTTGAAGATTTCCATTGAGAAAGAAACCATTAGGTCTTGAGATAGCCAGCTATTTTTGAGGGGACTCTTAAGGATTATTCAGACTTTTCTTATATTAAAACTACATTTAGGGGCAGCTAGGGTGGCACAGTGGATAGAGCACCTGCCCTGCAGTCATGAATTCAAATCCAGCCTCAGTTACTTAATAATTACCTAGCTGTGTGGCCTTGGGCAAGCCACTTAACCCCATTTGCCTTGCAAAAAAAAAAAAGAACCCTAAAAAAAACCCCTACATTTGCCTTTTTTAAAACTTTTACCTATTGTTTTTCATTCTGTCCTTTGAAACCAAGCAAAGCAAATCTAATCCTTCCACATTTAATTAATAAAAGGTTGCTTTATTTTTTGCTTTGTGATATATAAGTACATGGTGACATGAGAGGCTTTGATCAATCAAATCTACTCCCAAACCAACTTATAAATGATTACATATGAAAGGCAGGTAACAAATACAGTAAGATGAAGTGGTCTATTTGCACATATGGCAAAGGGCTCCCCTCACCTCCCCTTTAGCCTTGCCAGGATCTGTGCTCTGGCAGTCAGGAAGAGAAATGATACTGGAAGAAGACCTGAGTACCAAAACTCATTCTCACCATCAGAGCCTGACCCTAGATTGACTCTAGATCTGGGCAGCTTTGATTTTTATTTTTGTTGTTTGCCAAAGAAGGACAGTCATTCAATGACTAGTTGTCATATTCTTCTATCAATTTGACTAAAGAATTTTTTCACATCTCCTAAAGGAAAACAAAAGTGCTATACTTTATTAGGTTTATTTATGTATAGGTTTCTTTCTCTAATTTGTCTCCCCTCATTTAGGAATTAAGATGAATTTATTTCATAGAAGGAATTTGGTAGGATCTTTTTTTTTGGAAAAAACTTATGTGCTTTGGAATTAATTGTTCTTTGAATGAGAAAATCCATCTGGTACTAGGTTTTTGTTCTTAAGTAATTCATTTTTGTATTCTCGATTTCTTTTTCTAAGATTGAGTTACATAAATTCAGTATTTCTAAGATTGAATTATGTAAGTTCACTGTTTTCAGTTTTAAACATTGACTTTGATTTTCCTTTAAATTGGTTTGACTAATGATTTACTTTATTTGCTTTTTAAAATAAAGCTTTTTTATTCTTATTTTATTTTCACTTTTTGATAATGTTAATTTTAGAATCTATTTTCTAATTTAGTTGGGAGTTTTTAATTATGTTGATTTTCCAGTTTTCTTTTTTAAGTTACAATTCACTAAATGCTTTCTTCATAAACAGTCCTGAATGTAGGTGGTACAAATATTGTTGCTCTCATTTTACAAATTGGAAAATTGAGACTCTGAAATGTTGGTTACTTTAGGACTAAAACATGCATCTTATGATTTGGTTGTGTGTTTTTACTGCTGCACTACATTGTTGATCATAGGATCAAAAATTTAGGGCTAATTTAGGGACCTTAATGATCCTCAAGTCCAATCCCTTCATATTACAGATGAGGGAATTGAGGCCTAGAAACTTTGTGATTTTCCCAAGGTAACACAACCTGTAACAGTCTGAGGAGCAATTTGATCCCTAGTCTTCCTGGCTCATGCATATCTTCATCAAATAAATGATTGCCAGACCAAACAGCATATTAACCTAGTTGTTATAAACACAACATTCTGTAAACATTTAAAAATTCATTCAGTTCTTTTAGAGGAAAGGAGGAAACAATATTCTATGGCCCTTCATTTGTTTTAAAATGACTGTTTTAACAGACTAGATTTATATATTGCTTGGATATAAGCAATTAATTTTTATAGGCTCTTTCTAGTGTTTTGTAATTGCAGCACAATGTTCTTCCACCAGTGTGATAACCCTTGTAACACAGTTGACAGTGTTTACTTTGATTGTGAAAAGAATAAAGCAAGAATATCCCCCTTTTTATCAGTGGTATAGAAATCCATGGAGTATTTCTCCATCCTTAAAGATAATACAGAGATTTCATGATACTTTCCTTTTTCCCTTTTGTACTTTCTTGACTGTTAGTCTTGTCAGTCTCATCTGAGATTTCCATAGTGTTATAAATTCTGTTTTCTTTATTCCTTATGTTCGCTAGTTAAATCTTTTGTAGCACTGGTTTGGGTTTCTCAGAAAAATTGATGGGAGGCAAATCTTAAAAGTTTTGCCTTTGTTCCAGGACACCAAATCATGAATTTGACCCTCAGTTCAGTAGGACTATCATTTTATACACTATCCAAGTCCAGAGAACCAGAGGAAGAAATCAACATAATGAATATAATAGCCCCTAAAATTTCAGAAGCAAACATACTATATTCTATTGTTCAAACTCAGTTTGTGATACCTAAAATAGATTTTTGGAAAGGGATAAAAGTTTATATCATTTAGAGACTTTTACTTAATGGGTTGCTAAGTATTGATGTGCAGATGATGTTTTATGGATGGGAAGACTTCATATTCCCTAGGTTAGAAATTGCTAATGTTAGTGAAGTAAGTTAGCTTGGTTGTGATAGCTGATGGTTGTACCTGATCAGAAAAAGTGGTTCTAATGTGGCACAGTTTTAAAGCTATTTAAAAATAGTCAAAGAAATGGGTCAAACCTGAACCTTTTAAGGTTATGCAGGATAATCCTGACTCCCCAAATTGCCTGAGCAAAGGAAAAAAATTATAAACCACCTCTTTGTCTCTTATGAATCACTGTGGTATAGAGTGGCAAAAGTATTGAATTTATGGTCAGCATTTACCTCTAAAGGAAGCAGACCAGCATTTACATAGTGATAAGCATTTATCTAGTGCCTACCATGTGTCAGATACTGCCCTAAGCACTTTTTATAAATACTTAATTTGATCCTCACAACTTTCAAGGTAGGTGCTATTATTATCCTCATTTTACAATTGAGAAAACAGGCAAATAGAGTTCAGTGACTTGCTCAGAGTCACACAGCTAGTTCAAATCTAAGATCAGATTTGAACCCAGGTCTTCTTGAATCTAGACCTAGTGTTTTCTGTGTCATCAGTTACCCCAGTGACATTTCATCTCTGAGAGCTTCAGGTTCTTCTGTGACATAGGAAAAATATACATAGGAATGTATGTTTTGAGGCTGAAATGAGATAATGTTATAAAAGTGCTTTTCAAACTTTAAAATAGTAATTACTTTCATAATTATGTGGTACTAGTAAATAATGATACTAAGAAATCTTTATAATAATTATGTTATTGAAGTGTCCCAAATGTGAGAGTGATTATTTACCAACGTTAGACATGAGGTACGAACTCAGGCATGTAAGTGGCTTTGGCTATTTGAGACAGAAGAAAATAGAAACTTATCTCCTGGGTTGAAGAATACCTCCTTTGATGTGTCTAAACACTTATAATTCAGGTCTGAGAATTGTGAAAAGCTATGCCAAAGCATCTTATAAAAAGGACATAGAAATGAACAGAATCAAAAGCATTGTTCTAATTTTAATAGTTGCTTGCTTTTTCTTTTATCATACGGAATACAACTGCTCAAACTGTGTTCAGTTTACAAGCTTAAGCTAGTTCTTTAGATTGGAAAAGGGGAAATATTCAAGTTGAAAAAATATGATTTACATCTTTGTCATTTTTATCCTCTAAAGCATCCTTAAATAACAAGGATACCCTGCATAACATCATTTCATTGGGTCTGTGAAAACACATTGGGAGAAATAAAATTACAGAAGATAGTTCCTGTAAGAATGATGTTCAAGTAAATAATTGATCAAAAGAGTGATGCTCAAGTAAATAATTGACCAAATGATATTACTAATGACTTTAGTAAGTTTGATTATAATGTATTAAAAATCTTATCACAAAATTACAAGTATTAGGGCAACCTAGGTAGATCATGCCTAAAAGTAATTTTCTTGTTAGCAATGTTCTTTGCAAAAAATAACACACTTCCAATCATTATAACAGAATTCAGAAAATTGAATATTGCTATTTGGAAATAAGAAATTCCCCTCTCCCATCATTCCTTTTCTTTGGGTTTTCTCCCTTGTCATTTTAAAAAATTCAATTTCCCTTATTAAATCATTTCTAGTATGTGGAAGTTAAATCTTCTAATCATGCAGGTCAGTTGTTTTGGTGACCAGATCCCTTGTGGTATTAGTGTCATCATTTCACTTGATGGTGAGATTTTATCAAACCCCATTCTTTTCAGCTTCATTTAGCAATCAAGCTCAACTGGCAAGATTGATTTTTATTGTAGAAAGGAGATGCTATAACTTCTCTAGTAACCAATACCAGTGTGTCTAACAACCTCCTTTTCATATTTATTTAGAGCTGTTTCTGCCCCATTCCTGTGTATGCAGCTTCACAAGGACCACATTACAAGCTTTCTGGCTGTTTTCTTTTCAGAACAAGTGTGACATTTCCTTCATCTCCCAAAGTCTGAGCTATAGTGGGCAAAATGTCAAAAAATAATGAGGCCAAATGGAGCTATACAGTGAATGCTAGTCTAAAGCCATGCTCCAAGGCTTTACCTTCACTGCCATTATCATTGAGAGGCAATGAGGAGAAAGCTCATCAGTGGTAGTGAAGTGTAGGGAATACTATAGTTGTTGATAAGAGATGAAGAAAATGATCTGGGCATAGCTAGTTAAGCTTCATCCTGGGGATGAATAAGGTAGCCAGCCACCTTTGGAAGCTGAATTAACTTTATTAAACCTATAAAGCACCTCTGTAAATGACTGCTCCAGGTTTATTAAATAGGACCCTATGATAGTTAATACAGTTCAAAAATGACTCCTTTACTTCATCAGTGTGAGTAAAATAGGGTGAGAGGTACTCGGAGCAAAATGTGAAAATTTGGTTCACTGTGTTTCCATTAGCACTGTTGTTCTAGCTGTAAAACTTTAACACTCCAGCCAGCAGTTGTGGTGAACTTGAGTGAAGCAGAGATGCAATGGAAAGGTGCTGCTGGGGCTATTTAAGGAGATAGTAGAACATGGTATTCTTAGGTCCCTTCAATTTAATTAAGTTGGCCCACTTCTGTCCTTTTTTGGTAGGCTGGATTGTTCCAAATACTAGATCAAGACCCAGCTAAGTCTAAGCATGGAAAGGGGATTGCATCATTGACTAAGTAGGAATTCCCTGAATTAGGAGTGTCTGTATGTCTTTTTAGTATGCTGACCCACAGAAAAACAGTAGGGAGAAGAGTGTAGTTGTTGTGCCTTCTATAAATGTCTGATGACAATAATTAAACATATGGTTAAGGGATCTCTAATGAGGACCCTTTTCAGAGAACTTCTTCCACCTGATTAATGAACTATAAAGTATTATAATGGGTTCATAATACACAGATTTAGAACTGGAAGGTCATTTAGTCTTACCCCTTCATTTTATAGATAAGAAAGCCAAGCCCCAGAGAATTTAAGTAACTTACTTGACATCACAAAAATAGGACCTAGTGGAGATGGGATTTGAACCTAGGTCCATTAACTCCAATTCCTGGTTTCTTTCCCACTTCACCACCTGCATTAATTTTTTTTTTTATCAAAACATTTAGGAACTAAAAGAAAAGGTCATATACTCAAACAAGCTGAAAAGCCTAGATGATCAAGATTATATCTTGCAAAGGAGACTCGTGAGTTATTTATATGGCATTACATAAATTTTTCTTTAATATTCTGGTTATTCAAGGATAATTACTCTCCCAATGTTGAAGTCAAAGATGGCTCATTGATTACTGGTAATGTCAAGATTAAAATCTTTCTGTTTTCAGGGAAAAGATAACATTTTGTTAAGGAGAATGTCAAAGATTCCATCCCAAAAGTCTTAGGTAATCTGATTCTTCAAAATAACATTGTGGGCTTTAATGAAAAACAGAAGTTCCTTAAGGGACTATATGATTTATTCCCTATAACCAGCACAATTTTTTGCACATACATTACTCACACTGAATTTGAAAAGAACTCGTTAGTAAGTGTGTCATTCCTTTTTATTTTAGGTACCCAAATTATGAATTTATCAGTGATAACTCCATATCTTGGTCAGCTGGACTACACAATCGATACACAGAAAATTCCCTGCGAGGTGTGATTTTGGATATACACTTTCTGTCACAGGCAGATTTCTTAGTCTGTACATTTTCATCCCAGGTAAGTGACAGTGGGATAGTTAGAAATGTCCCATGAATGATGCTCATTTCATCTGAGAGCCAAAAGAATTGGCTTATTTTTGTTTTTACTTAATGCTAGTTATTGTGATGCAGGTAAAATTTTCATGATGTTCTTTAATTATCTTTCTTGGAAGAATTAAAAGATTCAATAAAATTTGAGAGCATTGACTATTTTATTAATTTGGCATTTCACCTTTATGTCTTTTGTATAATGCTTAAAGTTTTTGGTTTGTTTAAAGAATTTAATAAAAGTAATACATAATTAAGTACATTTAATTTTTTTCTTTTTCTTTTTTCTTTTATATTATTTTTGCATAAAGTCAATATGTAATTAATCTTTTCCCACATATGATACTAAGAGGCTTAACTTGAATTTTGCCTCACTTGAATGTTTCTTGGAACTAAGAAAAAAAGCAAATATAATTTTTCCAGTCAATTATATTACTATCTGAAAAGAAAATATACATTAAATTTAAACAATACCCACAATCATAGTTTGGTTATTGCTGATAATCCTGTTTACAAGTTTAATTCGTTTGTTATAGCTTGAAGAGTTTGGATCAGGCCTGAAGAACCCGTGGCAATTTCAGTTTAGTGGTAGTTTTTGTATATTTTGTTATATTCCATCACTACATATGTCCTATGTTTATACTTCATCCATTTATCAGGCAGTTATTAAGGTCCTACACAGTGCTTTAGAGGAGTTTAAAAGAAGGAAAAGATTGGTTCCTTCCCTCATAGAACTTATAATAAAATCAAAGTGTCCATATGTTAAACTATTACATAAGAATTATTTGACACATGAACACACACATACACATATACTGACAGTTGTGTCTGTATCATCTGAACAGAGAAGAATTCTAGAGTATAGATGTTGGATTTTTGACTCTGAAAGAGTGAAAACAAATCATATGATGTGAATAAAGCTTCCTATATTCCAGAGAGTTCATGGTAAGAAACCCTATGGTGATAATGAATGTACCTGTCCAAAATCTCACAACTCTAATATGGTTATATCTTATTGTCTTCTTCCTCCCTAGCCCTTCCTTCTTTTTTTTAGACTTTTTCTAGAAAGATAGTTATAAGAAAATTTTCTCCATTTCTATTAGCCCTGGCTCAGTACAGATGTTTTTCTTAATATATTGATTTTTTTAGTTTTTGGTTGATAATTGGCATTTGACTTCTTATATTTTTATTCATATCTAGGCCGAAAAAAGAATTCTGTTAAATTCTACTTTATACTAAAATATCTCGTGTTGAAATAAATCAGTGGGGATGAGAGAGAGTAGGGAGGATATATAAAGGTAAAGATTGTGTTAAATACTGATACTAGACTCATTTAGGAATTCACACCAAATTCAGCAACAAAGAAGTAAAACTATTCAATCCAGTAGAGAACTTAAACCAACATTTTTAAACTTTATAAAGCCATAAAAGACTCAAAGAATACTTTGAAGTGTTTTAGATTGAAGTTCAGAGAAAAGACTCAGACCTAAACTAATATAGCGAGATCATAGGCCTTATAAAACTTATTTATCTTCTCATTACTATTTTTTTAAATAAAAGTCTCACCAAAAACATTTAGTGCATAATTTAAAATTTTACTAATATTTATTAGGGATTCCTGATGAATGATAATTCTGCTGTTAGTGTACTTTGAAACAGTGCTTTATTTGGAGTCAAAGGATTTGGGTTCAAAGCTTGACTCTACTACCTTTGTGACCCTGAGTAAGTCATTTAAATTCCATTGGCTTGAGGTGACACTTGAAGCAGGGAGACTTGGTAGGAAGCCATAACAGTTATATATTTGAGATCTGATGAAAACTTGAAATTGGATGACAGTTGTATGAACAGAAAGAACTTTAGATGATATACAGTTAGATTTGACAACTGATTGGAAATGAAGAATGAGGAAAAATGATGAAGAAAGGACAATGCGAAGGTTGTGAACCTGGAAGATTTGAAGTATGATGCTTTTAAAATAAATAAGAAGGTTTGGAATATAGATAAGTTTAGAGAAGAAAGATAAGTTTTGTTTTGAGATGTCTCTAGGGCACCTCACATGAAATATCCAATTTATGATTTGGGATTGAAGCTTAAGGGGAAAACTGAGACTTGGTTTATAGATCTTGGGTCAGTGACATAGAAATGATAATCCTGTAGGACATCAAGAGAGTGTAGAGAGAGAAGGGTAGGAGGCTTGAGACATAGCCTTGGGGGTTGGGATCTGGAGAATGATCAATTTTGACAAATAGAAAAATCAAAAAATAGTATCATGAAGGCCCAGAGAAAAGGGCTGTCCCTGAAGAGATGGTACTCAGTCATGTCAAATGCTGCAGATAGAGCAAGAAAATGAAGAATGTAAAGACTCAGATTTAGCAACTTTAGTTGAAAAGTAGAGTTTTGGTCAAGTGGTGAGTTTGAAAATCAGATTGTAAAGGGTTGAAGAGTTAGTGAGAGAAGAGGAAGTTAAGGCAGCAACCACAGATAGCTTTTTTAGGATTTTGGTTGAGAGGGGGTGAGTAATGTGTGATAATAGCTTGAGGGGATAGTAAAATCTAATTAGTTTTTTAAGGTTGGATGGAGGAGTCTTGGATATCATTGAAGGCATTTGGGAAAGAACCAGTAGATAGGTAAAGACTGAACATTAGAAAGAGGTGATGATAGAAGTTATCAGCTGGGATCAACAGAAGGGACTGAGGATCAAGGATCATTGGCAGAGATTAAGGTAGAGCAAAAGAGTTGTGGGAGGATGCCAAAATGTTTAGACATTAAATAAGCAGAAGAGCCAACAGTTAGCAGAAACAACTCATTAAGCCATGTGATACCTGGTTTTATGCCTTTCAGTGGCACAAACAGCACCCTCTGATTCCTAACAGAAATGTCACACTATGCTTGACTCACTTTATTCTGAATCAGATGTTTACTCGGGCCACAGATGGTGAGACCAAGACCTGCATTCATCTCCTTACAGACAGATGCTCAGCTTAGGAATGCCCACTTTTGTAGAGACCATAAAACAATATTGAAATGCTTATGCAAATTTAAGTCTTCACAAAGAGAGAACAAGAGGGTTTCAGTGAAATGATCTCTTGCAATGATCACAAATAGAAGATTAGAACAATAATGTTTTGAATCTCTGTAGATCCTTACTTCATTGGAATAAAGGTCACCATAAAACATGGGCAATAATCTTATCAATATTCTTAACATCCCTCAGAGATTGAGAAAACATGTATCTTCTCCACTTTGAGCTAAACAAGGTAAAGGTAAACAGCACAGAGAAGGGATCATGTTATTTAAACTAAATGAAACATTAGGTGTAAACCAGTCTAGTGCTTTCATTTTACAGAAGGAAAAACTGAGGCCCAGAAATGTTGAGTGACATGTCCAGAATTACTCTGTCAAAATTCATAACTGGGCCCTACAAATTCAAATCTACCTTCTCTTTCTACCATACCACACACACAATGCTTTGGATCATCCAGTGAACCTAAAACCTTTTTCCCCAGGAATCTTCCCTGTCCAAATTGCCCTTGGGGTCTCTCACTGAGTCAGCCAATCTTCAGAAATGAAATTCAGACTATGCTGAAGATCTACTTTTTTAGTGTTTTTCAGAAATAAGAGACACATCTGTTTTTTATCATTTGACAATACTTTCCCTTTTACCACTTACTGTGTGCCTAGTGGTTTGCTAGAAAGGATATAGTACCATGTCAACACAGGATAAAATAAAACAGGCTCCATGCAGTTTCACAGTCAGCTTTTGAAACTCCAATTTGCCCCCTCTCAACGATGTCACCTATCAAAATCAACCCTTCCCTAGTGCTGGCATCAGCTGTACAGGCAAGCTATTTACATTTGTAAGGAGAAGGCTGTGAAAGAAAGCCACAGGTAAATTAAATACAGCAGCTTTGTTTTTTTCCCAGGGTGATTTTGTAGAAGAACCCTCAAGTAAAATTTACATTAAATTGTCCCATCTATGATTAGGAGAGAGACTTTGTTTTTGTTTTCAGTTATGTAGACAATTATGCTTGGACCTTAAATATTGATTAACAGTTGTGGAGTGCATAGTGACTGTGTTTTACCACCTCCCTGCAGGGCTAGCTTTTTGTTTAGGTGTAGTAGCCCTGCTGTTTATGTGCTAAGTACTGGGATGGTTTAGATTACTTTATTATGCCAACCATAGCCAAAAAAAGGAATGGTACACAATTATAGACAAGCTTTGATCAGGGGATCAGAAAAGAGCTGGAGCATGGGGCAAGCACACTGAATCAGTTTTACCCTGAATTTTTGTTTCAATCTTCAGGGGTCACATTAAACCATACAGAATAAGGAGTTAAAACCAGATTCATGATTGAGAAACTAGATAGTTTCATATCTGCTCTTCAGTTGATAATTTTTTAACAGTATAGCATTCATTATTTTTTTCTGAAGTGAATTACCAGAACATCAAGCAAACCCATAATCAAAATGTATTTGGAATGCTAAATATAAATGAGTTTGGCTTATTAGCATTTTATGACTTTACTCCTCATCCATTAATGCATATAGTTGGAAATTATTTTATAAATACAGTTCTCTCTATTATAGTAATGATGTTATTATATGTGATATACTGTTCATCTTAAAATCAAATTCTGGCTAAATTCATAGTAGCCAGGTCCTCAATGAATTAATGATGGAATGAATGAATTTTTTTAAAAAGCATTTATTAAGCACTTACTTTTGTTGAGAACACTGAGGATGAAAAAGAGAGCTAAAATTGTTTTTGCCCTCAAGGACTTTACATTTTAACAGAGTAAGACAGCCCATGTAAGGGTGTTCCAGCTTCACCAAAGAGATCCTTAGATTATAGCATCAAAGTTGATGTTATTATGTTTCCTTTAATGACATTTTCTTTGATAAAATTATTTCTGGAGTTGAATCATTTGACAATACCAAAAGGACTTGATAATTAAGTGAAATTGAAGAGAAACTTAGAATAGTTAAGAGGAAAATCTTACCCATGTAATAGATTTCCCCCAAAATAATCAACTTATAAATAAATCAATCAACACTATGATAACTCTATGAGGCAACAAAAATATTAAAATGAAGTCAAAAGGAAGTTAATGGAAGAAAATATAAGGTATCTATAATCAAAACAATTGACTGGATCATAGGAAAGATCATTTAAGGACCATAATCCCTATCAAATATCCTGACCAAATAAAACCTGGCATCATATTTCAAGAAATCAAAAAAGAAAACTTCCTATATTTATTAAAGCCAGAGGACAAAGTGAAAATAGAAAGACTAGAGGATAGAACAGATTTGAGGTATAGGAGGAACAAGCAAAAAAAAAAAAAGAACCACAGGAGATAATTGAAAGTTTTTCCAAAACAAAATCATTTCAATAAAAACTGGAAGGGAAAGAGTTAACATTTTTGCAGAAAATGTAGCTGAGAAATGCTATCCAAGATATAGAAGGAACTGGTATAAATATATAAAAATAAAAGTCATTCCTTTTGGTGTAGAGAATGAATAGAATTCTCAAAAGAAAAAGAAACCATACGAACAACCATATGAGCAAATTTTCCCAACCACTAAGAAGAGAAAATGTTTGTGTAGTAACATCTCATACTCTTTGACTGACAAAGATAATCAAAGAGGATAATAGTTGTTGAAAGGGATGTAGAAGGAGAGCTACAATTTACTATGGATGGAGCTGCAAATTGATTCAACCATTCTGAAAAAGCAATTTGGAACTATACCTACCCAGTTGCTAAATACCCTTTTACGCAGGAATGCCACTATGAGACATTTATCCCAAAGAGATTGAATAAAGAATAGAAAGACTTGTATGTAGAAGAATATTTATAGCACCTTTTATTGTAACTAGGAACTGTTAACAAAATGATTATCATTTTTTGGGGCATTAACTGAACAAATTATCTTATTTGACCACAGTACAATCATAGTAAGAAATGATGAAAGTTATTGATGCAGAGAAGTCTATGAGAAATAGCATAAACTGATACAGAATGAAGTGAGCAGAACCAGTAGAAAAATTTATGGAATGGTTGCAGTATTTTAACAGGAACACAAGAGACTTAAGAACTTGATCAGTGCAAAGATTCATCAACTTCAGAAGACTGTTCAATAAATCATTATCCTTATCTCTTGACAGAGGTTATTAATTAGAGATAGAGAATGATACATACATTTTCAGACATGACCACTGGTTTATAATTCTTGACTATACTTTTTTTTTTAAATAAGGGAAACATTATTTTTTGTGAGGGGGGATAAATTATAGGTAGATTTGAGAGGAAATAACAATAGCATCTTCCCCCTCCTCCCAAAAAAAGAAAAGAAGGAGTGTCATTAAAATATTTTTTAAAATAATTAGAAGAGAGCAAAATTATTGAACTACCAAGTTTCATTTATATTTTTTAAAAATCTATATGTAATAGAAAACTGGCATCACATATAACCCTTTTTTTGGTTTAGTATTTAGAAGTAGTCATGTTTGTCAAGTTCATAACAAAAAAAGTGATAGTTTTTAACTACTAAAGTTGATGGCTTTCATCTAGTTTTCCGCATTTGGCTTCTATGTTACAGCTTTTGCTTCTTCTCCTACCCATCTGACCATTCTAAATATCTCCTTTGCTGTGTCTCTTATTTTCTCAGTCTGTACTCTTTCTGGGAGCAGACTCCCAGTGATTGCAAATGACTCCAAACTCTGCACATTCATCCCTAATTTAATCTGTAAAGCCCTGTGTTGCTCATTGGTTATCTACATCTGGATGCCCCACTGATGCCTCAAACTCATCAAAAACTCCCTCATCACCCTAACACTCCTCCAGAGCTCCTTGTTTCTTTTGAAGGTGCCATTCTTCTTGAAGGTTCAGACCCTTAGTGTCATTCTTGATTATTGCTTCTCCCTCTCTCCCTGTATTCACTTAGTTGATTAAGTCTTGCATTTTCTACCTTCACAGAACTGTAGCATCAATTCTCCTCTCTCATTCATATGTTAGAACCCTAGTTCAGGACCTCATCACCTCTTACCTGGTCTCCTAATTGATCTCTTTGCTTTCAATATTCCCTCTTCCCCCATCAATTTACCACAAAGTTGCCAAAATAATTTATCTGAAATAAATATCTTGCCATGTTACTTAATACTCCTTAAAAATCTTCAGTAACTTCCTGTTGTCTCTAGGATAAAATTCAAACTTCTTAATCTGGAATCAGAAACCCTCCACAGTCTAGCTCCTGCCTACTTTTCCATACTCATGTTAACGCACCTCATCCAACTTGCCTCCCACCATCCCCAGAACTCAGCATTTTTCTAGCTTACATTTCTTTGCCTTTTACAATCCATAAGGTTTTTTCCAAGACTTAGCTCATAACTATTTCTCTCCGTGAAGCCTTCTGTTTCTGAGTCGTACTCCCCACTTATTAGTGCCTCTGCAAATTACCCTGCAGGCACTTATATAGCCTCAAGGGATAGGAACTTTTTGTCTTTTTATTTCTAGAACTTAAATTGATTAAAAAAAGTGCTTAATGAATATTGGCTGAATTGACTTAAAATGTTTCAAGGATCTGTCCTAAGTGCTAAGCATTTACAAATACATAAGGTATGATGAGATAATTGTGACACATAATAGGTATTTGATAAATTTTATTGAACCACTGAAGTTCTGGATAAAAATTTGGACTTCAGCTGTGATGGGTTTTGTTTTTTGTCATGGTATATCAACTTTATCATCATACTTAATGTGAACATTTTCTATCTACGGTGCCAGACCTGGGGCATGTTTTGTAATAAAGTAAAGTTTGTCTGGATGCCAGTAGCCTCTCTCTAGTCTGGGAAAAAAACCAGTGTTTTCTTTTTATAAAATTTTTTCCTCAGGAAAGAACTTGAAATTTCTTTATATCATGGATTGGGGGTGGGGGATGTAGAGTTCTGTTTTAGCCAGAGTCTGTCATAGCCAGTTTACTAATATGTAAGCAGCCCCACTCAAAGAGTAAGCAAACAGGGAAAATTTCCCCTATTAATTGGAATTTTCTATTCCTCAAGTGATCTCCACTTACATTCAAAATAGTCCTTAAGTGAAAATCCACAGCAAATTAAAGCACAGGTATATAGTTTAGATTTGGGGTAAGGGAGTTGATTTACTAAACAGAATAAAAGAAATAATAGTGTTGGCATGTCCTGGAAAATATCTCCCTGAAGCCAATTACTCCTCATTATTCCCCTTTAAATCCAGATAAAGACTAACAAAGAATTAAACAAAAACATTGCCCCTCCTGGTTTGGTTCCCATAAATAGGAGAAGTTCTTTCTAATCCTAATTTCAGAAAATCAAGATCCTTTCATAAAATTAATTCCATTCAATGAAGACTAATTAGGCCTTTGAATCAAATAAGACCAAGTCCAGGACATGAGGTCATTTTATTTCTATTACTATTTTTTAAATTTTGAGTTCCAGATTTTCTGCCTTTTTCTAGCTCATCTCCCACCTATTATGCATGTGAAGTCATGTAAAACATGTGTGTTATTTTTAAGTATTTTATAACACAGCCAAGGTCTTAGTCCACTATGTGTCCATAATACTAATGATATAAATAATTGATGATGAGTATGATGATAGTGATGATAAAAATAGCTATTTTTATAATTATGAAGTTTTCAAAGCATTTTATTTATATTATCTTAGTGGGCCTCATGATAACCTTGTGAGATAGGTAAGAAAACTGAGTCAGACAAAGGTTAAGTGGCTGTCAAGCAGGTAGTATACCTGAAGCTGGATACAAATCAAGTCTTCTTCATCTTTTTTTTTTTTTTTTTTTTTGGCAAAGCAATGGGGTTAAGTGACTTGCCCAAGGTTACACAGTTAAATGTCTGAGGTCAGATTTGAACTCAGGTTCTCCTGACTCCAGTGCTTGTGCTCTGTCCACACCACCACCCAGCTGCCCCTCAATTCAAGTCTTCTTAACACCAAGTGTAGTACTCTTTCCACTGTACCATCAGCTGCCTATCAAAGATCAAACTTTTCTCTCTTCTGCTAATAACAGACTGAAAAAATTTTGAGCTAAAAGAATGGGATTTCAGTTAGTTCTAGAGCAGGGGGGATCTTCATCATCAAGTGACTGCTTGATTTACCATTAGGTGAGCAAAGTACTGTTCTTAGTCCAGGCCTTGTTTAGTCCAACTCTCATTGCCCCATGGACCATAGGGATTTTCTTTGCAAAGATCCCAGAGTGATGTACCATTTTCTTCTTCAGTGGATTAAAGTAAACAGAGGTTAAGTGCCTTGCCCAGGGTCACTTAGCTAGTGGCTTTCTGAGGCCAGATTTGAAATCAGGTCTGCCAGACTCCCAGATCCAATGGCGCTGTCTATCTAACTGAGCCATCTAGTAGTGGGACCCTGGGCAAGTCATTAACTCTGCTTGACTCAGTTTCCTCATCTGTAAAATGAACTAGGGAAGGAAATGGCAAGACCGCTCCATGTCTTTGCCAAAAAAAACCCCAAATGGGATCACAGAGCATCAGATGTGCCTGAACAGCAACAATAGTATGTAGCCCATACAAAAACACTGTTTTATATGCTCATAATTACCTTCCTCAGGTGTACTGGAGAAACACTGTTTTCTCATCTGTTTTTGTAGACAAGAGTACTAGGCAGAGAGGTAAAATCAATCAATCAATCAATAAAGCATCAAGGTCCTAGTGCCCAGTGCCAGGCCCTCTGTCAGACATTGGATACAAAAAGGCCAAAGACTGTTCCTGCCCTCAAGAAACTTACAATCTAATGGATTATAAAATTGTAAAATCACTTGCTCTATCATAAGAGACCAGATTTATGTCACATTCCTCAAACAAGAACTTAGATTTGCTGATCCATACCTCTCCCAAGCTGTGGCTTTCCTGGATGTCTCTTAGTTGCCATCTATGACTAGAATAGCTCTATACTAATTGTTCTTTTTCCTGTTTCCCAAGGTTTGTCGAGTTGCTTATGAGATCATGCAGACGCTGCATCCAGATGCCTCTGCCTACTTTCATTCTTTGGATGACATTTACTATTTTGGGGGCCAGAATGCCCACAACCAGATTGCTGTTTATCCTCACCAACCACGAACTGCTGATGAAATCCCTATGGACCCTGGAGATGTCATTGGCGTGGCTGGAAACCACTGGGATGGCTATTCTAAAGGTGTCAATAGGAAACTAGGGAGAACAGGCTTGTACCCTTCCTATAAAGTGAAGGAGAAAATAGAGACAGTCAAGTACCCTACATACCCAGAAGCCGAAAAATAAATCTGCAGGCAAGGGAGTGGAACAAACTCATTCATTTCGAACTGGTTTGAGCCAAACAGCATACTAACTAAACTTTGAATTTACGTTTTAACCCAGAGTTAAACAAATGAGAGCCTTCAGGACTGAGACTGAATGAACAGCTTAAAACAGATGGATGAACCATCGTTGGAATTTCTCCTTAATGAACATATTTTGTTACAATGCACTTGCCCCTGTGCGCAAACCAATAGCCTACTCACATGCAAACAGTTCTTTTCTCCCTTGCCCCTTCTTTCAAGATTCCATCCCCGTCATTCATCATCAAGTGAACATTTGGCCTACACTGTCTCTATCATTAATTGACTATAATTCTGACTTTTTAACACTGCCACATTGTGTAATTTGAGTGACATGAACATATTTTATATGTGTGAGATTTCAAACATGGTGCCTAATATTTGAGAGATCTGTGTGACCTGTTCAGAAGAACCAAATTCCATTCCCTATCTTGATGGGGAAAGAGTTGGTTCTTAACCCCTGGTGACCACCAAACCTGCTTTGACCAACAGATTCAGAATGAGAATTAGAAGTTCTTTTCTTTAAATTTTTTTAAGTAATTGCATTGATTCATCACCTCATCATTAATAAATGAAGGATACATCTTAAAATAAACTATTCACCCTCCATTAGGAATTTTTGTAAAACAATGCCATGAACAAATTCTTTAGTACTTAATGTTTCTGGACATTGTCTTTGATAACAAAAAATAAATTTAAAAAATAGAAATTATGTAATTTGTTTTCATATCTCTGATCAGTGAGAGAACTGACAATTCTGTAATGAATGAAAGATGTGATGATAAAAGGAGGAAAGAGAGGAACTTTTTCCTTGTGCCTCTGTATCTCATAAGAAATCTTCAGGGGTCAATTAGACATTCCAATATGATCCCTGAATACAATCATTCTGTTTTGAGAAGCAAGGCTAAATTTACTTATGTGCTTATTATAAAATTTGTTCAGCACTTCTTCAGCACTTTTTCTTTTTAGGTTGGTGGGGCAAGGATGTTGCAGGGGGTGGGGGGTGGGGAGAGGGACAGACTTAGTTTAATATGTTACAAAAAGCTGAAATGAAGTAATGTTTCCTTAACTGAGGAAAAACTCTTAATTGAAAATTATTCCAGATTTGTTCAGTTCATTACTAAGAATGTGTTTGTGTGTGTGTGTGTGTGTGTGTGTGTGTGTGTGTGTGTGTAAGGTTGGGAATATCATCAATATCCTACTGCACTAGATATCCTTAGAAGACTTTTGTACCTTATCCAGCATCTGAGAGGAAGAGGTACCTTCAGATATTCACTAATTAAGCATGGGAAACTATAATGTTCCAGTGTCTGTCCCATAATATTTGAAACTGATATCATCAATAAAGCAAAAGAGATAGCAGGAATCTAAAAAAAAATCGAATCTATTAGACTCTTCCAAATTCTGTATTTGCTATCAACATGAAAAGTAATTTCAAGGGTAGGAATTAATATAAACCCCCTCTAAACATAAATTCTTGTAAGAAGTATGATTCATTTGTATATGCTGCTGGTTATAAGCACCTTGAAGAGACCTTTTCTGGTATATAACCAGTTTCCAAAGGAAAAATCTGAATATTATGGAGGCTTGTAATAGATCTCATGGTAAGTATCAGAGAGTTCAGTCAGAAAAGATAGTTCAACACCTAGTTTTCCTGTTTGTTCTCGTTCTCTCTCTCTTCTCTCTCTCTCTCTCTCTCTCTCTCTCTCTCTCTCTCTCTCTCTCTCTCTCTCTCTCTCTCCCTCTCCCTCTCCCTCTCCCTCTCCCTCTCCCTCTCCCTCTCCCTCTCCCTCTCCCTCTCCCTCTCCCTCTCCCTCTCCCTCCCTCCCTCCCTCCCTGATTTTCTCCCTTGCTCCTTCTTTCTCCTTTTTTCTTCCTCTTCCTCTTATATCTCTTTCCCTCCCTTCTTTCCTTCACTTCATCCCTTCCTCTTCTCAGCTTTCTACCTATGACTTCATCATCTTAAGAATTGCCAGGTGGACAGTGTACATTGGTACTTTGAAATTCGAGTCTTAAAAAGTTATCTGGGGTACTGAAAGTTTAAATGACTTATTCATGGTTCCATGGTTAGTATGTGTTTAAGACATGACTGAATCCAGATCTATTCTGATTCCAAATTAAAGTTTTCTCTCACAACTGCCCAACAATGTTTTTATCTCTAAAGCTAGATCATGCAAAAAAATAAAAAAAAAACAACCAACCATTGGCAATTTCACTGGAACTAGGTTCTCAGTTTTTGTTTTGTTGGAAATGAAAATTGATTGAAATGATAGAATTCTTCACTACTCTAACAGTTTGAATTTATAAACTTTTATATTTTTCTGATCTTATCATTGACTGAGTCTGACAATACCTGAAAGAAAACTAACCTAAAATCATTTAAATCAGAGCACTGGGCTAGAAGTCAGGAAACCTGAGTTCAAGTTTCTGGCTCTGTCACATTAACAGTGTGATCTTGAGGAAATTTCTCCTCTTTAAGTCTCTGCTTCCTTTTCCATAAATTTAGAGTTTGGGCTAAATTATCTTTTTTTTTATTTTTGGCAAGGCAATGGGGTTAAGTGACTTGCCCAAGGCCATACAGCTAGGCAGTTATTGTCTGAGGCTGGATTTGAACTCAGGTACTCCTGACTCCAGGGTCAGTTCTGTATCCACTGTGCCACCTAGCCACCCCCGGGCTAAATTATTTTAACAGGTTTTCCAACTCTTAGGGAATGCAATTTTTGGATTCTTCAAGTAATATCTAGCTTCCATATAAGACTTTAAGTTTTATAAAACACCTTAATGTGCATCATTTGGCATCCACAGCACCATTTTACAGATGAAGAAACTAAAGCAGAGAGGTTAGATGTGTTGCCCATATTCACACAACCAGTATGGGTCCAAATTGGCACCTTCTATCAGAAGGAGAATATTGAACATGTCAACAGGAATAGCTGCAATAACTAATGTATCTATAAGGACAGCCCCAATACCTCAAGACTTTTACCACCCCCCCCATTTATCCTTATCTATACTCACAATTGATGTTTTCAGAAGCAAATGGAGACTGCCTGTCCTAGATTGGTACATTTATAAAAATTGGCTGTTTCTTTTGTCTATCTCATTATAAAAGTCTTCAGACCCTAACCACTCCAGGGCCACCAAGAATCCATCTATATTTCTTAATAGACCCAATTTCCTGGGTTGTGATTATATATACATCTTCATTTCCTAGCCTCAGAGCAAGACTGGCATCCCAGGGTGATAATGAAGTTAGGAGCATATGTCTTCTTTTTTCTCTCTTCCCCCCCAATAGTTTGGAAGTTATTCATAGTGTAGGTAGAAGGGGGGGTAGCCTTTTTGCTGGTCCTTGAGATCTATGCTTGGGCTTACAATCTGACTTCAAAAATAGGATAGTGTATTAGGAAGGTAGCTCTGGCAGTATTCATTGAGCAGATGTGGACTACCTACTGGGTGTGAGGGGCAGTTTAGGATGGGAAGAGACAAGTTTTTTTGACTCCCTAGAAAGGTTTCATATTAATTCTGAAATGAAGTTGATGAAGGTCTGAACTATGGTAGTGGCAGTAGAAAGAGAATAAATTTTCTAAGGAATAAATAATTGCTTCATGACATATACACAGAACATGTACAGGGGAGAGTCCAAAATGACTTTAAAACTTTTTTTGGCATTTTAACATTTTATTTGTTTTCCAATTATACAGTAGTAATAAGTACCCAACATTTTTTCCAAGGCTCTGAATTCTAAAATTCCCCCCCCCCCCCAGAAGGCTGTCTGATATTCTATACATTGTCTCCAGGCCATACATTGATGCAAATTGAACGTGTTATAAGAGTAAACAAAAATAAAGATAAACTCCCCCCACAAGAAGATGAGAAACCTCAAGAATAGAGAGAGAGGGAAAAAAATTGTACTTCAGTGTATGTTCAGATTCCAATGGCTCTGTCTCTGGGGTGAGTTGCTTTCTTAATCATAAGTCCACCAGAGAAGTTGCTTCAATAGTTTTACACAGTGGCTATTACTAGCTGCACCTCCACTCTATTGCTCCCCACTCTCATTTATTCTATTCTCTCTCTCCTTTCATCCTAGCCCTGTCCAAAAGTGAGTACCCTCTCTCTTTTATCACCTATTCCTCCCTTCCCTCCCCCCCCCCCCATTTCCCCTCATCCTGTCCCTTTCCTCTCATCCTTCTCCAGGGCAAGATAGATCCTCACCCTATTGAGTATGTATGCCATTTCTGACGAGAATGAATGCTCACTCATTCCCCCTTGCCTTGCCCCCCTCTACTCCATTGAAAAAGCTTTTTCTTGACTCTTATGTGAAATCTCTCAGCTTTTTCATCGCCTTTTCCTTCTTCCCAGTACTTTCTCCCATCACCCTTTGACTACATCCCTTTACCACATCATAACATTATATTCCACCTGTCTATATATGCTCCTAACAGCTCTTATAAATGAGAAAGTTCATTTGAGTTATCAATATCTTCTTCCCATGCAGGGATACAAACAGTTCAATATCATTAAGTTTCCTCATAATTAGTCCCTCTCTTCCACTCCCTCTATGGTTCACCAGAGTCCTGTACTTGGAGATCAAACTTTCCGTTCAGCTCTGGTTGTCTCCAATAGGAAAGTTTGAAAGTCCCCTGTTTCATTGAAAGTACATCTTTTCCCCTGAAAGAGGACGTTCAGTTTTCCTGGGTAGTTGATTCTTGGTTGTAAACCAAGATCTTTTGCCTTCTGGAATATCATATTCCAATCCCTACAAGCCCTTAATGTAGATGCTGCCAGATCCTGTGTAATCCTGACTATGGAGCCTCGGTAGTTGAATTGTCTGTTTCTGTCAGCTTTTAGAATTTTCTCTTTGATTTGGGAGTTTTAGAATTTGTCCATAATATTCCTGGAAGTTATTCTTTTGGGATCTCTTTCGGGGGGGGGGGGGGGATCAATGAATTCCTTCAGTTTCTATTTTACCCTCAGCTTCTAGGATCTCAGGGCAATTTTGCTGTATTATTTCTTGAAAGATGAAGTCTAGGCTTTTCTCCTGGTAGTGGCTTTCAGATAGTTCAATAATTTTTAAGTTATTTTTTCTGGATCTGTTTTCGAGGTCGGTTCTTTTTCCAATGAGATATTTCACACTTTCTTCTAGTTTTTGGCTTTTTTTGGCAGAGTTTTATTTCTTCCTGTTTTCTTGCAAAATTCAGCTTTAGTTCCATTTTGCATTTGAAGGAGTTATTTTCTTCAGAGAGCTTTTTTAAATCCTTTTCCAGCTGGCCAATTCTGCTTTTTAAGGCATCCTTCTCCTCATTTGCCTTTTGTTTTGCTTTTTCCATTAGGCCTAAACTGGTTTTTAACATATTATTTTCTTCAGTATTTTTTGTATATCTTTCACCAAGCTTTAGATTTAGTTTTCATGATTTATCTGCATCGCTGTCATTTCTCCTCCCAGTTTTTCCTCTACCTCACTTAATTGCTTTTCAAAGTCTTTTTCTGAGCTCATCGATAGTCTGAGCCGATTTTCTATTTCTCTTGTTGGTTTTGGATATGGAAGCTTTGATTTTGTCATCATCTGAGTATGCGTTTTGGTCTTCCATGGGACTAAAGTAATTCTCTATGGTCAGATTCTTCTTTTTCTGTTGTTTACTCATTTCCTCAGCCCAATACTAATTTACAGCACTTCCAAGGCTTTGGGGTGGTTTTTTTGGGGGGACACCCCACTGGGACCTTTATTCCTCTAAGGTCTTATGCTCTCTAGCCTGTGCTTTGATATGTAGATGCCCCAGGACTTCCCTCTGCCCTGGGGCTATAAGGATAGATCCAGCTTGGTTATTTAATATTGTGAGCCCAAACTGTAATATGTGAGTGTAGGCAAACAGCAGAGTCCTACCCCAGAGAGAGCAGAGAAATCTCTGCAGACTTGCCTTACTGTCTCTTGGGGTATAGGCAGCTTTCTCCAGATTCTCACTGCAGATTCTGCGGCTGGTGATCTCTTGGCTGTGCTGGGCTGGGTCAACTTTAAAACTTTTAATCAGGTATGGAAAGAGAATCATGCCACTGCAAGAAACGGGGTCAGTCTGGACAAGGATTATAACCATTTTGTCTGTATTGATTTTGATGTGACAGTGGGGCATCAAAGTAGATCAGGAAGACCTGGGTTTAAATCTTGTCACAGACATAATTTTGAGCAGGTTGATTTCCTCTGAAGAAAGAAGGGAGTTGGACTTCTTGTTTCTTAAGTTCTTTCATCTCATGGCACTGCTTTTCCCACCCTATCCTGGACTATTTATGGGCAACTAGATAGTACATTGGATGGAATGCCTGGCCTGGAGTCAGGAAAACAAATATTCCTGAGTTCAAATAAAGTCTCAGACATGTACCGTGTGACCCTGGGCAAGTCACCTAACCCTATTTGCTTCAGTTTCCTTGTCCCTAAAATGAGCAAGAAACTATTCCAATATCTTTGCCAAGAAAACCCTAAATGGAATCATGAAGAATCAGACACACTTGAAATGACGGAACAACAACAGCAACAACATCCTGCCTATTACATACCATTCCTGTTGGACTATATTAATGGAGAGTATCAACACAGCCCGAATGATGAAAAGAGAAAGCATGCCAACATTCCAAGGGCTACTTGCCAATGGTGGGCAGGGCTGTAGAGTGATGAGACAGGCTGATCCTGTCCTTTTTGTTTGTGTTTGTATTCTCAGTCTTAGGTCACTGGTTGGCCTATAGGAAGCTCTTAATAAATGCTTGCTGACTTGTTGACTATGACAGGTCTTAAGGAAACTCAAGTTTTCTTGGCACAGTTAAAAAGTATCAAGCTGTGCACTTGGGGCAAAGCCCATCTGCCAGGAAGGAGGAGAAGAACATGTTCTGGAGACTGACTGCCTATTGACTGTTGACTCTGCTGCCTCAAAGCTATTCTAAGCCACTTACTTATTTGCAAGGCTGTCTTAATATGCTAAGCACTTTTTCTTCCTAGCCACCATTTGACCTTGGACAACCTTTGTTTAACTCTACACACACACACACACACACACACACACACACACACACACACACACATACACACACAGACACACACACAGACACACCATTCAAGGAAGAAGAAAAAGGAATAGGCATTTTTTGTGGTGGTTCAGTTATTTTTCAGTTATGTCTGTCCCAGCCATTTGGGCTTTTTTTTGGTAAAAATACTAAAGCAATTTACTATTTCTCTCTCCAACTCATTTTACAGATGAGAAACTGAGGCAAACAGGGTTGTAACTTGCCTAGGGTCACACAGCCAGTTAGTGTCTGAAGCCCAGTTTGAACTCATGAAGCTGAATTTCCCTGATTCTAGACCCAACCCTCTCTCCACCAAGTCACCCTATTTACCCAATTAAGCATTTATAAAGCATTCTGTGCCAGGAATTTTGCTAAGGCCCCCTACAAGAGGATTATCTCCTTTAATATTCGCAACCACCCTTGGAGAGAGATGTTGTTATTATCCTTGTTTTACACTGAAGAAACTCAGGCAAATAGCAGTCAAGTCACTTGCCCAGGATCACATAGCTGGTCAGGATTTGAGGTCTGCTGTGTTTAATAAAGCCTAAGAACAAAATTAGAGGAATTTGACACTTTCATAAGGACTGTTTAAATTTTTAAAAAAGCAGCCAAAACCTAGAGAATTGCTGACCTTTGGAAATACACCGATCCTATTAAGTGTGAGAGAATTTAGAAGCTACTGTGCAACAGCTTCCCTTGTGGATTCATACCCAGAGGCTAGGACTCAGGGGGCCCAGGCCCCTTGCTTTTCTGGGCTTCAGGCGAACTTGGGGAGTGAGAATTACATCTGCTATAATACAGGCCTTCATTTTAGTCAGTTTGTAAGATGGAAGGAACTGAAGATATATAGAAGACCATAGTGCATCCAGAAGAAAACACATTGCATATATGGGGAGGTGAAGATTAGTGTCATTATTTTGTTCTCACAGAGATGAAGTCATTGGGTATTCATTGAACAGATAATATTCGTCTGATTTTTATCAAGCATCCCCAGGGGGTCTTTTCCCTTTTCCTTTTTCTGGTACCATGTTTTCTTTTTTCCCATTTAAAAATACCATATTATCTGTGTGTAAATCTCTATTACCAAGGACTGGGGCGGGGGAGGGGGGTGGCGAGCAGACCAATCCTTTTCAGCCAGGGCCAACTGCCATATTTTTCTTCTGTGCTCCCTGGAGGCCCTGTAGTAACTGGGATTGATGAGGCTCTAAATCTTCCATGTGTGGCATGGGGATTGGTGAATGGACAACTTTGTGCTGGATGAGACCTTGATTTATTCTAGACAGAATCAGGGGGAATTTCTCTTCCTAAACCATGTGCACATGCCCATGGCTCATTTCAGTCAATAGTCAAGTTCTCAGACCCGATGTGAGGCATAGGTGAGATGGGGACCTAAAGAAAATTTTCTCTGAATCCAAATGCAGCTGCCATTATCTGTGTAATTCCCCCTGCCCTAGGTCTGTGGAACCTTCAGTTGTTCACACAAGCTCACTAACCTCTGACTTGTAGTTCTTACCTAGCCATGCCTAAGAGGATTATTAATCTCTCCCAGGAGGTCTAGTGGCTATGCCCAAGCATGAAAGCTCTTCTTGAACATGATGACTGGCAGTCTTATCATCCCATTTCTTGTCTGCACCAGGCCCTCCCATTACTGTCCCACTCCTTCAAATGTCTATATCTTGATTTACATACATTGCTTGTTGTTCTGTTAAATAGTTTGTAAATCTTAAGAGCTCTACCTAAATGGCAGTTATTATTACCATATGAAAGTTAAGATTTCCTCTGGTATTTTCCGTGAACTACTTTTGCTTGTAAGGCATTGGAACTAGTCCTTGTGAATCATTTTCAAGTTCAAGTTTCAGTAGTTTTCAAGATTTTCAAGTGTTTCACATATAAGGCCATTCAGCCCATTATATATGTGGGGAAACTAAAGAAAAGTAAATGGTTATATCCCATGGGTAAATACAAAGCCGGGATGAAAGAGCCAAGATTCAGAAAAAATTTGACTTGCTAGGACATCTTTACATCTTTGTTCTTCTATACCTTTCTCTACATCTAATTTGGTTGAGATAAAATCATACACCTGAGTTTGAAAAATCACCTTCACAAGTACAAGATAAGTGGTATGTCTAGATGGCAGTTTCTCTGAAAAATATTTCAGCTGGAGGTGCAGTGGATAGAGCACTGGGTCTGGAGTCAAGAAAACAAGCTCAAATCCAGCCTAAGATATACTATTCTGATATACTCAGAATACTAGCTCTATTCCTGGGCAAGTCACTTAACCTCTTTACCTCAGGTTCCTTAATTGTACAATGGAGATAATAGTAGCAATGTACTTTGTAATATTGTGAGGATTGAATGATTTGTTTGTAAAAAGCACAGAGTATGGAATAGAATAGGTTGATAGATCAATACTTAGTTCTTCTTTCCTTTCCTTTCCTTTCTGTTTCTACAAGTTCTATTTGAGCCAAAAAATACATGGCAGCCAAGAAAACCAAAGAATTCTTAGACTTGTACTCTGCCTTGGTCAGATTGCCCCTCAAGAATTCAAATCTGCATGCCACATTTTGCGTGGAATGAGAAATTCCAGAGGACAGTAAACAGGACAGTGAAGAATCCTCAAAAATACTTGAGGAATTAGGGATATTTAACCTGGAGAAGTTTAAGGAGGGATTTAAAAACTGTTATCAAATATTTGAAAAGATGTCATGTGGAAAAAAGGATTGATCATGGCCCTCCTCTCTGGAGCCAAGATTGATCATTATAAATGCAATGTTCAGGACTGCTTTTTGTTTACCTTGTTATATTTACATTATTGAAATTACATTTGCTGTTTTCCTGCTTCTGCCTATTTTATTCTGTATTGATTTATGTCTTCTCACATTTCTCTGAATTCTTCATATTCATCATTTCTTATGGTACAGTCATTTTTACCCATATAAAATCATTTTTACCCATTTTCTGGGTATTAGGTCAAACCTCAGTATCATTTTGATTTACATTTCTTTTATTATTAGTGAATTGCAGTAATATTTCATAGGGTTGCTAATAGTTGGCAATTCTTTTTGAGTAGTTGCTTCATATCTTTGACCCCTATTCAATGGGGAATAAGTCATAAATTTCTAAAGCTTAGGGCTAAGGAACTTGCTGGACCTCATATAATACTTCAATGAGAAAGCAGGAAGGCAATTCTGGAATCCTAATGACCTTTAACTTTTTTTGTAACCTCACAGCCTCATGTCTTTGGAGGCTTGAAATAAATGTGAACAGAGTCCATTAAGAGAAGACAAAAGGAGTTTGCTATGCATGAGGGCAGCTCTGGAGGTTGGGAATTTTCAGAGTCCTAATATTTCAAAATGTGGGTGTAGAAAACATCCTTCAGAATGATGGGACCAGGACAAAGGATTCCTCAGCAAGCCATTTTCTATGTTACTGTTCAGTGGAATCTTTGAGCCTTCATTCTAACACATAAGACAATACAAAATAAATACTTTTATGCTCTGACAAATAGACATTGATAACATAAAAAGACATGAACATTCAGAATAGAGAAGTATCTGACATAGTGGATGGTGAAATGGCTGAAACCACAAACATGAAAACCAGAAGACTTGGGTTTAAATTTGCCTGGACAATAAACTCTCAGTACCACCAAGTGACTCTAAAGTTGCAGAAAAGGTAAAATCTACATTAGTGGAGAAAGATCCACACCAGGCATTCCCTTTGTTCATGAAATCACAGACTTAGTTTTAAAAAATTAAAGCATGTCCCCCCAGTCTTGATTCAGGAATGCTCTCTCCTTGAATGAGTAAGCCTTATGTAATATCTCAAAAATGGCTCTCCAGACTCTGCCTTCACACCTCCTCTGAGGGGAAGAACATAGGATCACTTGTTCAAACCTTATACTACCTCTTTGCAATTCCTCCTCCCCCTTCCAAAGTTTTTCCTTCTATTTTCTGGGGCCAAACATGATCAATCAAATTCTCATTCATCACAACCCTTCAAATATACAAAGATACTGTAGTCTTCCTCTTCCTTCACCCCCATTATATCTCCATGGTAAATGTCCCTAATTCCATCAAAATGCCACATTCTCCAATCTTTCCAACAGCCTTGTCTTTTCTAGGATGCAGTGCTTGCAGTAAAATCTGATACACCACCATATGCAGACAGAACAACCTGTACCTTCCTGGCTGCTATACCTCTCTTAATGCAGCCTAGTATAGGATTAGCTTCTTGACGACTCACACTGTCAATTGCACACCAATCCACTAAAATCTCCAAATCTGTTTTGAAGGAGCTGATTTTATGAATGCCTTCAAGTCAATGATAAAGAATTTTAATTAATTAAGGACCAGGGATAAATCCCTGGGGTTATTGCACTAAAACCATTCTCCAATTTTCCAACAAACCATTAGTGATTACTCATTGGGTCCTGTCATTCAAGGAGTTCCAAATTCACATATCATCTGGCCCAGTTCCCTTGATGTTCTCTATAAGCAGAGCATAGGAGATACGTTGAAAGTCAAGTAGTCTTAATTACTCTGCAACCTAACTACCAGTCCAAAACCAAAACACTGGGAATGATAAATGTTCTTAAATGAAACCAAGGTTGCTTTTTATTGATCATTGCTTCTCTTTCTAAGTATTCACCAGGTAGTCCTTTGAAAGTATGATTTAGGGGGGCGGCTAGGTGACGCAGTGGATAGAGCACCAACCCTGGAGTCAGGAGGACCTGAGTTCAAATTCGACCTCAGACACTTAATAATTACCTAGCTGTGTGGCCTTGAGCAAGTCACCTAATCCCGTTGCCTTGGGGAAAAAAAGAAAGTATGATTTAGAATTAAGCTTTGTTTTCTCTTTCTCCATGATTAATGGTGTGTGAAAATCTAGCTGATCTAGGAGGGTAAGGTGGCTTAAGTAGACTTGGAGTCAGGTCTTATGACCCTGAGCAAGACACTTACATTTTCTCAGCCTCAGTTTCCTCAAATATAAAGGAAGTATAATAATATGTCAAAGGGTAATAGATTGCCATATAAATGCTAACTATTAATATTGTTATTTTTAGACTGATCTGAAAACCAAAACACATTGAAAAGCAAGGTCTATGGGGCTATTTCTACTCTGACTTAACAAGGGTTCTTAGATTATTTTTTACTATGGTTCAGTTTCTCTGTCCATGGAAAAAAGAGGACTTTCCACTGATAAGCATAGAACTGGAAATCAGAAGACCTGGGTTCTACTTCTGGTTTTGCGATTGACTAGCTTTGTGACCTTGGGCAAATGATCAAATTTCTTTGTGCTCTAATTTCCTCATTTGTGGTTTGTATATGAATAAAGAACCCTTTATCTATGCTTGTGCAACCAAAAATACCATTTTCTTCTGCCAAGTAGTCTTATAACAAATAAGAATCTCATGAGAATAGCTTGTTTTACCAGGAAGCATTAAGTTCCCTGTATGAAAGGCAAAATCAACCCCCAGAGCATCACCAAACCCTATCATCACCATCTTGTGATCTTTATACTAGATGGTCTTTTGCATAGAGTGCTGTGTGCACAGGAATAAAAAAAATCTGATCCTTTTCCCCAGGAACTAGTTACCTGAAACCATCATCATTGAACACATATCTGAGTAAAGATATATTAGACTGGCAGAGGAAGAGTGCAATCAAGAAGCCTGACATCCCAGGTTACCCACTCTAAATTCATTAGCAATGGCATAACTTAGAGGCTTGTTGACTCTCCTTTGAGATAGGAGTACACATGTTCAAAATTCCTTCTTCCTCCCATAATAGGATTAGTTTTCCCTAAAAGATGACAAAACTGTGCCTGGAAGCTAATTGGTTCCTGCCTCCCTTAAAACAGATTCCTGGTCATCTAGGGCCAGCTTAGATATCTGAAATCATGAGTCACCATAATCTAACCTGCTGATCAGATTCATTACTAAATGAAGATAGGGTAAGAGGACGTCTGTCCCTATAGAACTTTCATGCTGCTATATCCTTGTTTTCCTAGGAATAAGTAAACCTCCTTTTATTTACCTGGTTATTCACTTAAAAATAGTCTCATTTTGTGCTTAAATCAAAACTAAATGGGGCTTCATGTATGCCCCAAATATCTAGCTATCATTCTTAAATTTATATATATATATATATATATATATAAAAATATGTCATTTAGTTTTATAAGACTTATATACATATATGCACTTCCATATGCATATATATAAAATTGTAAATTTAAATGATGCATACAAATTTCTTTTTAGTTCTTCAAAACAATAGTTACTCTATTGTCCAAAGGATTGCAGAGACAAAAAAAAAGGACTCAAGACAAAGGACTAAATTGAGGAAATATTTTTGTATGTATAAAATTTTCTATACCACCAGGAGAGTAAGTGATTTACCTAAGGTCTTGAAGATAATTCCAAAGTCATGGAACTCCCAAGGCTGTATTCTAAATATAACCTTTAGAAACCATACCTGATTTCAAGGCTAAAACTTTGGATCTACATCTATTTAAGACAACTTAGGAGATTCTTATCAATGTTTTGTTTTCCAGACTAAACTAAAAGGCACATTAATTAAAAACAAAGTTAATTTTTACTAGACAACAAAGCAAGGCAAATAACAGGGAAAATCTCCCTTATTCTATTTTGGACATTCGTCCACAAATTCCCACAGAGTTCTACAGGAGTCTAAAAGTGCTTTTAGGACTTGTGTCTTGGCTGAAATATCTGTCTGTCTCTGAATTGGATCCACAATTCCCTACTTGCCTTTTCCACCCTGCTACAAGTGGCTGGTGCCACTGACTGGATTGCTTTTTAAGTTTCCACTTCCGTTTATTAGCTGAATTGATCCTGATTTGTAGACTCTTCTTTTCAGCGGAGTGTTAGTAGCCATTGGAGCCTGGTCTATAACCTGAAGTTTATTTCAATTCATTTTTGGTTTATGTCTAAACTGTCTTTTGGACTACTTTTAAATTCTTCAGTTCAAGCTTTGCTCCCACCCTTCCCCAGGCTCCCTTGCTATTGAGATAAAATTATTTTCTACTATGATCATGCCCTGGGTGGTTTAGCACTAAAGCCATGCAGATTATCTAAGAGTCATTTAGCAAAGCTAGAGGCAGGGGTGGGGATCTCTATACAGCATTCCTATAGTATATTATTGCTGGCCCTAAAATCAATGTTTCCATGCCATAATAATGTATCCTTGCATATAAATGTCCCTTCTGTTCCCATCATCTCCAAACATTTTTTTTTATTTGGGGAAGGGGTGGGTAATAAAATGCTTTCTCTGGAAAACTACTATATCCCATTTTTTTTTAATTCTTCAAAGCAATAATCATACTGTTGTCCAAAAAGAACAAACTTTGTCCTTGACAGTAAAAGCAAAAGACTAAATTAAAGAAATAGTGGTGTGAAACTGTCAGGGTTAATTCAATACTAACCCTACAGAAGCGTCTCTCAAAAAAGTTGGAGGTTCCAAGAGGCAGAGTTGAGACATTCTAGGCATGGAGATAAGTAACTTTTGTGAAGCTATAGACATAGGAAATGCAGACCCTAAAGTCAAGAAATGACTAAAGAACATTTTGATTGGATCACAGAGGGTATGAAGAGGAATAATATAACATGCACCTGGAAATGCAGGTGTAATCTAAATTGTAAAGGGTTTTCAATGCCAAACTGAGGAGTTTATATTTTATTCTGTAGGCAAAAGGAAACAAAGGTTTTTGACAGGAAAGTGTCATGTTCAGACTTGATTTTAGAAAAATTATTTTCATAACTTAGTGGAGGAGGTATTGTATTGGAGAGGGAAGGGACTAGGAACAAACAGAGCAAATAGGAGGCTATTATAATCACCCAAGTAAGAGGAGTTAAGACTCTAGGATAATGGTTATATGATGGAAAATTTCAGAATAAGTAATAGAGATATTAGATGAATATAATTTACAAATGTGGCAAATAGTTTAGAAATGGTGGTGGGGGGAGCCTGATATGGAAGCAAGAGGAAAGGATGATTCCAAGGTTGTCAACCTTAAAGGAAGGTAGTACCCTTAAAAGAAAAAGGGAAGTTTAAAAGAAGGGCAGATTAAGGGAAGATTTTTTATGGATAAATTTAAGGATCAAGTAAGTCATTCAAATAGGGTTATTGAAATGATTGAAATGATTATTTTTCTCTTGTATTTAATAACTATTGATTAGACTCAAGTTTTTCCCCCTTTGTACTTCCCCTTCCAGAAATCAGCCCCTGTAATGAGGCAGTCTTTTGAAGTACAGGACTGATACTGAGAGGGAGAATTCAGATCTATTTAAAAGGTGAATTCATGGATTCTAATGCACTGTGTATTTATTCAGACAGGTCTGGGAAAATGTGGATTCTCCTTTTTGTCAGATGGATGTTATGGAGACAGATAATTCTCTGATCAAAACTGAGTGATAAGAGACATGTATCCCAGATCCTCATTAGAATAGGCCCATCTCTCATTATAATATTCATTTTCTCCTTACTTGGTAACAAATCAGACTTGATTTCTTTTTTTTTTTAGGTTTTTGCAAGGCAAATGGGGTTAAGTGGCTTGCCCAAAGCCACACAGCTAGGTAATTATTAAGTGTCTGAGGTCAGATTTGAACTCAGGTATTCCTGATTCCAGGGCTGATGCTCTATCCACTGCACCACCTAGCTTCCCCTAGACTTGATTTCTAACCTCAAAAATATTCACTCTTCCAAGGGCATTTAGCATTGAGTGGGTTCCAAGATTTGTCTTTCATCTGAGACAGCCAAGTGACCATCCTTTTATTAATAATATGCTAGCATCATTAATAAAATGATTAATTACCCAGAGATGATGTCTCTTGAATACATCACAGCTGTCCATTGATCAGTTGGTGCAAGAGAATTGGCATTCAGAAAAGAAATTAGGAATGGATGTATAGGTTTTCAAGTCATCTATACATAAATTATAATTTAATCCATGGGAGCTGATGAAATCACTGAAAGAGGTGGACAGAAAAATGGACAGAACTTTGGGGGACACCAATAAGACTGAAGAAGAATAGTTAAATAGAGGGAAGATAACAGAGAAATCAATACTTTAGCAGGCAAAGATAATAGGAGAAGAGAGTGGTCAGCAGTATCAAAAATTGTACAAATGTCAAATAGAATGAGGACAATAACAGGCCAATAGTTTTAGAAGTTAAGAGATGGCTAGTAATCGTGGAGTTTCAGCAAAATATTGGCATCAGAAGCCAGATTTCAAGGGACAGAGAAGTAAATGAGTAAAAAATGAGGAGGTAGTAGAATCAATTATAGGTTACATTTTCTAGGAGATTGACAGTTAAAGAAAAGAAAAATGTGGGATAGCTTAAGGAGAGGATAGGATCAAAGGAATATTTTTTTTAAGGGTGAGGTGACCTGGGCATTTCGTAAGAATCAGGAAACAAGTCACAAATCAGTGGATGTGGAGCTTTTAAGATAAGAGAGAAGAGATGGATTGATTTAAGGGGTAGACTCCCAGAGCAGATAAGAGAGAATGAGAGCAAAAGCACAAATAGAGAGATTGGCCTTTGTAAGAAGCAGCCTCAACTCTGACTCAAAGATTGGATAAAAGGAAGAGAATGGGAAATAATATAGAAATGTTTTGAGACATCAAGTTGAGAGAAGAGGGAATTCCTTCCAAAATAGACTAGGGTGGCAAGGGACTCAAAGGTAAAAGATAAGGTATAATAGATGGGTAAAGAATAGGGTATAATGGACATAGTTTTAACAATAGAGTCAAGACTGTGAAGAGAGAAAAATGTAGAGTAGGAGAACATAGTTGTGAAGGGATTGGAGTTCATAATGAAAATTAAAAATATGTTAGGAAGGGGGGGGAAAGAAGAGATGAGATATGTAGAGCAAGAAATGTTTTAGGTTTCAAGATCATGGACAAAGCACACAAATTGGTGGTATTAATGAATGATCTTCCATCTGAGTGAGTTGGGAAAAGTGAAGCTGTAAATTCTGTGAACCTAAGAGGTTAGTGAATGTGGAGACCAAGGTATTCAAGATAAAATCAACATGTATTTTGAAGTTTACAATTAAAAAATCATGAGTTTGAGTCAAATAGGTAGTGAACTTGAAATAAATGAGAGAATGACTTGGAAATGGATTTCTGCGAGGATTGGTGTAGGGGATATACAGATACACAGATGGCATGAACCTTAAAGGAGAAGTTGCACATAGAGGCTCCAGAAGTGAATGTTGACAAACACACTTAATCAAAACTGGAAGGAAAATTCAGGCAAGTTGTGCCTACCAGTAGAAGCCAGTTTTCCAAAGGTCCAAGAAAAGGGAAGATTGTAAGAGGTTTTAGGAAGTTTATTAATAATAGAATAAAAATCCCAGAGGGCACAATGGAAGGATAGAGTATGATGGGGATCAGGAAATGTGTAGACTAAGAGTAAGAAGTAGGAAAAGGGCTGTTAGTTTGAATCTCAAAAGACTATATTTGTTCCATAGAAATTAAAATAAGCAAAGATGGGAGTTTGCTCATCAAAGGATTGGAGAAGTACTAAACTACTAGGGCTTTCAACTTTCAAGAATCCTGTAATAATGGAAGAAGTAGTAAAGAAAGGGTTGAACCAGAAAGGAGATTAAGCCCTGGATCTGCATCAGTCAATATTTTTCACCTAAACTGTGATTTAGCTTCTTCATTCTGTGTTTATAGAAATGATTTCCAAAAAAATCATAGAATTTGACATTTATCTTTGACAAATTTAATATTCTTTGTAATATGGATTGTAATTGTCAGACTTTAATGGGAATTCTCCTTCCTAATTGTATGTCCAAAAGGGATAAGGCAGTGGATTTGATGTTCATTGAAGGATACCTGGACTTGTAGAAAGAATTTGAACTAGGATGTGAGAATTTCATTAGAAGGCATAAACTTGAAAAGAAAAGATCAAGAAAATACATGGAAAAGTGAAGCTTTGAGGGAAGTCACAAAGATTATATGCAGAATAGCAGGGCAATTATTTGACATGTTCTTTCTTAAAACATTAATAATGTTGATTTAAAAAAAAAGGTTTTGTAAGACACTGGGGTTAAAGGGGCGGCTAGGTGGTGTAGTGGATAGAGCACCGGCCCTGGAGTCAGGAGTGCCTGGGTTCAAATCTGGTCTTGGACACTTAGTAATTACCTAGCTGTGTGGCCTTGGGCAAGCCGCTTAACCCCGTTTGCCTTGCAAAAACCTAAAAAAAAAAAGACACTGGGGTTAGTGACTTGTCCAAAGTCACAGAGTTAAGCAAGTATTAAATGTCTGAGGTTGCATTTGAACTCAGGTCTTCCTGATTCCAGGGTCAGTGCTCTATCCACTGTACCACCCAGCCCCCCAAATCATATTGATTTGATTTTGATTCTTAGAACAAGAGGTGTAAAGTGAGCTAGTAGGGCAGAAAAATGACAAGGGAAAACATGAACTTGGAAGATCTTGGGGACTGCACTGTCTAATGACTTAGCAATGTCTGATCCAGTTTAGAGGATAATGGGGGCAACAAAAGCAAGAGAGGGATAAGAATGAATAGGCAAATGGATTCAATAGCTGAAGAGTCCTGAAGCAGGTTACCAAGCCTCCAAGAGATAAAGATAGGTGAAAAGTTAAAGTGGAGGAATGGTGCTGTTACAGTGACCCAAAATGTGAAAGATTCTCCTAAGTTCCAAATCACCTTAGATTCAAGCAGAGAGATATAAGTATATGATAGCCTGCCCTGAAGAAATGTCTATCCTGGCTGATAAGAATATTCTGTGAGGAGAAATAGGAACAAATGATAGTTTACTCACACCATTTGCCCATGCACTTAGATAGTTTCTCCACATCTGTGTAAGTTTTTCTATGGCATTTCCTTATGAAAGGAATTATGGGAGGTTGTACTTATTTGTATAGACAGAGAATGACTTCTCTTCTTTGTTACTTATATTACTTTTGTATTTTTTGCGTTTGTATCTATGTCTCTTGTATGATCAGATAACAAAGAGTGTTGTACTCATTGGGGGTTCAGACCATGCATAACTAGTAACCTAAAACAATCACTCTATATCTTGGAAAAGTACTCTAGATTCAAAATTCTTAGGGATTTCAAGGTCTTTCATTTTATATTTTGATCTTATCCATTATAGCCTATAGAGAACATTTCAGTTCTTTTATATAATATATCAATTATGTTTATTCACTTTATGTTATCTGAAAATTACTTTGATAAGGGGAGAAGTAGGAGATGTTTTTAATTGTGCACAATACACCTCAATCTGGGTGACCCTGTGTCTGATATTTCTACATCTCCTCCCTACTTAGAGGAATATTGCCAAAAAAGAAGGGTTGAGCTGGAATATGTCAGATTAATAACTTTTTCCGGGTCCCTTTAACTCTCTGAGTCTCAAAAAGATAAAGAAATGTTCACCAGATTTAGAGCAAATACAACTTAATCCTAAAAAGTTAAGCCCTTTTGAATGAACAACCAGAGAACTTTAGAACTTTCCCACCAGATTTCATGCTTTCATGGAAAGAATGAAAATATCTGAGGTAGTATTCTTGCATCCCACATAAAGAAAGAGGAACCAGAAAGAAAATGATGATGATTTTTTAAAAAATTAGAAAACCAAAGATTTCAAGAAAAGAAATCATTAATAAAAACCCAGAATTGAAGCAGAAGAGTTAGATATGGCTTCTGTGTTGAATTAAAGAAGCATTTTAGCATTCCCTTGGAGTAGATAGAGATTCTATCAATCTCTCTGGTTTTATATTTATGTAAGATCCAATCTATCAAGAATCCCATCAACTAGTAAGTTCATAACCAGAATTATTTCCTCACTTCCATAACATGAAGGTACTTGGAGGTCCTAAACATCAACTGGAGCCTGAGATTCTTGTCCTTGCTTTGCCATTAATTAATAGACAAGGCATTTCTCCACTGTGGGGCTCAAGTTGCCTCATTATTTACAAGGGAATAATGATATTTTACTCCTAACTTCACCAATGAAACTATAATAACATAATTTTTTGACCTATTTCACAAGGTTGTTTTGAGAATCGAGTAATATAAAAGAAGCTTAGTTGCTTCAAAAAACTAACAAATCTATAAAATCAATCAAGTGATAGATATCTATTTAATGCCTACTACAGTTTGCCTCCATACCATGTAATAACCAATAAAAATAATAAATAGTGAGAGAGCACTGGTTCTGGAGTCAGAAAACTAGGTTAAAACCCTCCCTCTGACACATACTACCTTGGGCAAATAAAACTTCTCCAGGGTTCTGCTTCTTCATTTGTGGTACTGACCAGACAGTATCTTTAATCCTATGACTTTTGTTTTCAAGAAGTTTACTCCTCAAAGAATTGGATAAATAAGATGCAGATACAAAAACAATAAGCAATTAAATGTCTTATAGATGCAAAGTAGAATTTGTATGACTTAGATATTGGCAATTTAGATGCAAAATATAATAATGTCCCCTTATCAGTATACTCCTATTCTCCATTTTCCCATTTTCTATCATATTGGGTAAATGGGAGTTGACTATATAATCTCAGAACTAGCATTGTCAACCATGATCAATATGGCGAAAATGCTGTCTACAGCCCTGCTAGGGCAGGAGAAGACTGAAATGGTCATGTCTCATTTGAGCACAGATGGGTTTGGGATATTTTAGGAAAGGTTGGATGAACACTTTTCTGGAATATTGGAGAGGGGATTGATGTATCTGCCAGGTGTTGAACTAGATGACTTCTGAAGTTCCTTCCAGCTCTGGGGTCCCGTTGATTCTGTGATTCTATCATCTGATGATTTGGTAGCCATGTGCTTGCAATAATGAGAGTCCTGGCTGGCAGTCCTCTGGTCCCCGGTGCCAACTGGCCCAGATGCATGTACCCAGAGATGCTGCATTATGATAAATGAATGATCAGACTGCTGCTTACCCAGCAATGAAAGCAGCTCTTTAATTCAGGAGGCCAACTGTGGGTGAGTTGCTCCTATTCACCTTCTGAGCTTAACAAGGTACACCGCTAGGCAGAAATAATTTTCCTGGGTGTGCTCCAAAGAATAAGTCTTCTAGTGAAGGTAAACATTTATGCTAGAGCTGAAATTGCTGTTGGAATTATATTTTCAGTTAGGGGCACAGTCTTTTAATAAGAGGCTGTGTGTAGCAAGCACAGTTTTGTTTTGTTTTTGCAAGGCAATGGGGTTAAGTGGCTTGCCCAAGGCCACACAGCTAGGTAATTATTAAGTGTCTGAGGCTGGATTTGAACTCAGGTACTCCTGACTCCAGGGCCAGTGCTCTATCCATTATGCCACCTAGCCACCCCCATGCTTCAGTTTTTAGCCACATTTCCCTAGTTGAATTTCATACTCCAAGCTTTAGATTGCAAGGAGATAAAGGCCCCTGCCACACTGGCTTTGTCCAACTAGTAGGAGAGACAGTGTGGAGCATCATCCGCTCTGCCCTCTACTCTGGCAGAACTTAAGCTTCTAGAGGGCAGGATTCATTTCATTTTTGTTTTTGAATCTATAGCTCCTAGAACAGAAGTACAAGATGTATAGGAAACCCCATGATTGTTGATTGAATTGTTATAATGTGGAAGCTGAGAGTGAGAATTCTTAGAGATTTTAGAGTGTTTAGCTTTTTCACGTATTTCACAAAGATGATCTTACCTCAATTTCCCTACATCAAAATGAAGTGGGTTTAAAAAAAAGTTTCAGGAGCAGCTAGGTGGCACAGTGGATAGAGCACCGGCCTGGAGTCAGGAGTACCTGAGTTCAAATCCAGCCTCAGACACTTAATAATTACCTAGCTGTGTGGCCTTGGGCAAGCCACTTAACCTTATTGCCTTGCAAAAAAAAAGTTTCATTGGTGAGATTGGTAGTATAATTATTATATATGTGTTGAAGCACCTGCAAGGTTGAAGGTCATAGAAATATCACTAGTCCTGATAAGGTAAAGCTTGACTGTCAGCATGGTAGTTTTTGATTAAACTTAAAGCTTTTAAAGTCCCAGAAGTGACTTTTTTCTCACCATCTCCAGAAGTGGAGAGCCATTTGAAATAACCATTCAAAACAGGAGACTCAGGACTACTATTTCTGAATGACTAGTCTAGTCATAACTACTTCCTTTAAAGCCTCTCTTTCAGTACTTGTCATCTACAGGTCAGGCTCATTTGCTGAGAAGTGTAGATGACCCCCAAAATTTAGGGGCTACTCTCCTACTGCATATTCTCTCCTCTCTGGGCTTTTAGGATGCTGTTCTCTCTTGGATCTCTGACCCCTGCTTCTTGGTCTCTTTTCCTGGTACATCTTCTATATTATTACCCCTACTCCAAAGATGCTCTAGTTGTATCTCTATGCAAGTAACTTTTCATGTAAATGCCAGATCAGTTTCTCTCTCTCTCTCTTGAGCTGCAGTCACATACCTCAAACTACTTATTGAATATTCCAGGGGATGAAACATAATCATCTAAAACTCAGCAGCCATTATATTACTTTTCTGTTTTCTGGACTCTTGAAATACCTTTCTATTTGAGCTCCCTGCCTCCAGCCTGTCCCTTAAACAGCTGCCAATGTGATTTAGCTGAAATTCAAGAGAAGTCAGAAAAATATTTCCCAAGGCCCTTACAATGTTAGCAGGGTTAGCTTTTGCCAGGGTTCCACCTCTGGGAAAGCTAGGCTGATTTTTTCTTTAAACTTATTGAAACTTGATGTGGACCCAAGATGATGGACAAAAGACAGGAAGTTGTCTGAGTTTTCCTCAATTTCTTTTGAAATAACTTTAAATCATACCTCAAAATGAGTTCTGGAGCAACAAACCCCACAAAATTACAGGGAGAAACAATTTTGCAGTCCAAAATAACTTAGAAGGACTGCAAGAAAAGTCTGTCTCACTTGGATAAAAGGTGAGTGAAGCCAGTATAGGTGATGTCTGGGGCTAGCCAGGGGAAGGTTCCTATCCCCAACCCAGATAAGCAGCCAAGGTACCATGGTCCAACTCAGCAGGTCAAAAGTCAAGCTGTGAGACCCACAGCCCTGATGCAACAGGCTAGTGGTCAGGGTTAGTAAGCTTGGTGTCCCCAGTTTAGCAGTCTAGACTAGACTGAATAACCCCAGCACAGCAGGAGAGCTGCCAGCTTTAAAGGTCCCAGTGTAGAAAGTCAGTGATCAGCCCCCTTACCTTCCAGAGCAAGAAACCTGGGACAGTGCCCCAGGAGTAGAACTCAACTTTAAAAGTCACAAAACTGGTTTAAAAATGAACAAAATAATCAAACAAAGAAAAATCCCTGAGCATAGAAAACTACTATGGTGAAAGGGAAAATTAAAACAAATTCGGAGAATAGCCATGCCAAAATACCTACCAAAGCCTCAAAGAGAAATTTCCAGACTGAAAAATCCTCCTGGAAGAGTTAAAAAGATTTTAAAATAAAAAAGAGAGGTAAAAAAGCTGGGGAAAGAATCATGCAAGAGAATCGTGACAAAAAGTGTCAACAGCTAGGAAAAGAAAGTACAAAAAATGGAAAAAGGAAAAAAAGTAGAATTAGTCAAATGGAAAGGGAGGTACAAAAATCCATTGAAGAAAAAAATACACTGAAGAAAACAACATAAAATAGAATAGACCACATGGAAAAGGAGGTATAAAAACTAACTGAAGAAAATAATTCCTTAAAAATTAGAATTGGAAAAATGGAAGCTAATGACCCCAGGAGACACTAAGAATCAAGCAAAAGATTTATGCATACCAAAAGAATGCAAAAACATTTATTGTAAAATATCACATTGGAAAAAACTACTGACCTGGGAAATATAGATCCAGGATAATTTCAGAATGACTAGACTAACTGAAAGCTATGATTAATTAAAAAAAAAGATACTGGACAACATCCTTCAAGAAGTCATCACGAAAAACTTCCCTGATTATGTTAGAACCAAAGGGTAGTATAGAAATTGAAGAAATTCACTGATCACCTCCTAGACCTAAAAATGAAAACTTCTAGGAATTTATAGACAAATTTCAGAACTCTCAGCTCAAGGAGAGAATACTTCAAGCATCCAGTAAGAAACAATTCAATCAGAATTGCACAGGATTTAACAGTTTCTACATTAAGGTATTGAAGGGCTTAGAATCTGATATTCCATGAGGCAAATTAGCTTGGATTACAACCAAGAATCAGTTACTCAGGAAAACTGAGTGTAGTCTTCCAGCAGGAAAAATGAATAGTCATTGAAATAGGGAACTTTCAAATTTTCCTGATGAACCAAACAAGAGTTAAATGGAAATTTGATTTTCATATACATGACTTAAGCATAAAAAGGTAAATGAGAAATAAAAAACATAAGTTATTCAATAAGGGTAACCAATGTGCATTCCTACATGGGGAAAAAGATACTTTATTAGCACAGTTAGTAGGAAGATACACAAAGATAGGGCATGGGTAGAAGATGACTTTGATGGAATGATATAATTAAAGATTGATAAAGAGGGAGAAGAAGGAATTGAGAGGAAGAATAGAGTAAATTATATCACATGAAGAGGTGCAAAAGACCTCTTACAGTAGAGAGAAAAAGGAGGAAGTAAACACTGAAATATGGTTCAAAGAAGGAATAACATACAAACTTAGTTGGGTACAGAAATCTTATTCTATACAGAAGTCAGAAGATAAAGAAGGAAGATTGAAGGGAGAGCAGATTGAGGGAGACAATGGTCAGAAGCATTGAATGGTGAAAGGAGAGAGAAAGAGAAAAATATAAATGAGGGGAAATAGGATGAAGGGAAATACACAGTTAGTAATCATAACTGTGAATGAGAATGGATGAACTTACTCATAAAACAGAAGTGGATGGCAGAGTGGATTGAAAACCAGAATTCTACAATATGTTGTTTACAAGAAACACATTCGAGAAGAGAGAAACACACAAAGTAAAGGTAAAAGACTGGAGTTGAATATATTATACTTCAGCTAAAGTAAAAATAAAAAGTAGGGCTAGAAATAATAATCTCAGAAAAAGCAAAATTAAATATACATCTAATTAATAGAGACAAGGAAAGAAAGATATCTTGCTAAAAGCTACCATATGCACTAAATGGTATAGCATAAGGTTCTAAAGGAGAGGTTAAATGAGTTATAGGAGGAAATAGATAGTAAAATTATACTAGTGGGGGGACTTCAACTTTCTGCTGTAAGACCTAGATAAATCTAACAACACAATTATCAAGAAATAAGTTAAGTTAGTGAATAGAATTTTTGAAAAGTTAGTTATGATAGGTCTTTGAAGAAACTGAATGGGGATAGAAAGGAATATACCTTTTTCTCAGCAATACATGGCACCCACACAAAAACTGACCAAGTGTTAGGACATAAAATCCTCACAATCAAATGCAAAAATTAGAAATATTAAATGCATCCTTTTAAGATCATGATGCAATAAAATTACATTTACCACATTTCCCCAGATATAAGATGCACCTTAGTTTTGGGACCTGAAATTTGAAAAAAAATGTATTACATAAGGTTATTGAACTCGAGTTTTATTCATCATGAAATTCTTGCCCTTACCTCCCAGGGCAAGAAACCTGGGACAGTGCTCAGGCATCTTTTGGACAAGTCTAGTGCTTGGATGCATGCTTAGTTCATTCTGTTTCATGAACCTGAAGCATCATTTATCCTTTTTTAAAATCAGTCACTTCTTTTTCACTACAATTCTTCTTGCCTCATATTGAACCATCTTTGTGGACAGAGAATTTCCAATGGCCCTTTCCTTTTCAATCTATAGCTTCTATTCCCTCTCTAAATTAGGCCATTTTTCTGCTTTGCCTCTCATGGTCTTCTTCTGCTGTAGCATTTTCAATAGAGTTTCTTCTACCTGGAGCCAGTCTTGGATTGTTTTCTCAGTTGGAGTAGGACCAAACTGACTTTCAGCATCGTGGTTTCTATTCACTTTTGCAAAGTGGATCACTTTTAACTTGAATTCATCATTGTATGAGTCATTTCTGGATAGAACATGGCAAAAGGTAACCTAATATACCAGTATAATATATGCAAAACAATGAGTGCAAAGACAAGCATGAAAAAGCGGGAAATGCAAGTAAAAAAATCTGCACCCACTGTATAAGACACTTCCAGTTTTTAGACCCCCAAATTTTTCTAAAAAGGGTGCACCTTATACATGGGGAAATATGGTAGTAAAGAACCATGGAAAGACAGATTAAAAATTAATTGGAAACTAAATAATCTAACCCTAAAGAATGAGTGGGTCAAATAACAAATGATAAAAACAATCAACAATTTCATCAGTGTGAATAAAACAGTGAGAAAGCACACCAAAATTTATGAGCTGCAAAGTAATTTTTAGGGGAAAATATATATCTCTAAAAGCTTTACATAAATAAAATAGAGAAAGAGGAGATCAATGAATTTGGACATGCAGTAAAAAAAGCTAGAAAAAGAACAAATTAAAAACCATAAATTAAATATCAAATTGGAAATAATAAAAACCAAATAACGAAAGTAAGAAAACTATTGAACTAATAAATAAAATTAAGAACTGGTTCAATGAATGAAAAAATAAAATGATAAACCAGTGTTTAATTTGATCATAAAAAAGAAAGATAAAAACCCAATTACCAGTATCAAAAATGAAAAGGATGAATTCACAGCCACTGAAGAGGAAAGTAGTAATTGGGTTATTTTATTCAATTGTATGCCAATAAATATGAAAAGCTAAGTGAAATGGAGAATATTTTTTTAAATTTTTTTATTTATTTAATGCAATGGGTTTAAGTGACTTGCCCAAGGTCACATAGCTAGGTAATTATCAAGTGTCTGAGACCAGATTTGAACTCAGGTCCTCCTGACTCCAGGGCCAGTGCTTTATCCAATGCACCACCTAGCTGCCCCCAAAATGAAGAATATTACAAAAAATATAAATTTTCCAGATTAACAGAAGAGAAAAAAAATACTTGGAAAATTCTGTTTTAGAAAAAGAAATTGAACAAGTCACACAAGAACTCCTTAAGAAAAATATCCCCAGGGTCAGATGAATTCTCAGGTGAATACTATAAAACTTTTAAAGAAACAATTAACTTCAATACTATTTCCCCTTATTTGGGAACATAGACAGAAAAGGAGTCCTACCAAATTCCTTTTATGACACAAATGTGGTGCTTATTTCTAAATCAGGAAGAACCAAAACAGAAAAAAGTACTCTATAGACCAATTTCCATAATGAATTTTGATTAAAAATGTTTAAGTAAAATATTAGTAAGGAAATTACAGAAATGTATCATCAGTATGATATACCATGACCAAGTGAGATTTATACCAAGTATGTAGGGTTAATGCAGTATTAGGAATGCTATCATGATAATTGACTATATAAATAACAAAATCAACAGAAATCATCTAATTATCTCAAGAGATGCAGAAAAATGTTTTTGATAAAATACAGTACCAATTCCTATTAAAAACACTAGAGAGCATAGGAATAAATGGAACTTTCCTTAAAATGTTTAGTATCTATCTAAAACTTTCAACAAGTATTATTTCTTTTGTTTTCCTTTCTTTTTTTTTTTAAGGTTTTGCAAGGCTTGCTCAAGGCCACACAGCTAGGTAATTATTAAGTGTCTGAGACCAGATTTGAACCCAGGTACTCCTGACTCCAGGGCCAGTGCTTTATCCACTGCACCACCTAGCCACCCCAACAAGTGTTATTTCTAATGGAAATATTATCAGGAATGAAGCAACAATGCCCATTATCACCACTATTATTCAACATTTTACTAGATATGCTAGTTATAGCAAGAAGAGAAGAAAAAAATAAATTAAAGGAATTAGAATGGACAAGGAAACAAAATTATCACATATGATAGTATAATTAGAAAATCCTAGAGAATCAATTAAAAAAACTATTTAAATAATTAACAACTTTAGCAAAGATAATAAAGATGAAATAAATCCAAAAAGTCATTAGCATTTGTATGTTATTATCAAAGCCCTGCAGCAAAAGATAGAAAGAAAAATTCCATGTAAAATAACTGTAGACAATAGAATATATTGCCAAGACAACTCCAAGAACTTTATGAACATAATTATAAAACACTTTTCACACAAAGTCAAGTCTAAACAAATGGAAAAATACCAATTGCTCATGAGTAGACTGAGCTAATATAATAATAAAAATGACAACTTTATCAAAGATAATTTGCTTATTCAATGCTATGTCAATAAAACTACCAAAAACTATTTTATAAGGTAGAAAAACAATAGCAAAATTCATCTGAAAGAACTAAGAGTGAAGATTATTTAAAGTCTTACTGAAAAAATGCAAAGGAAGATGCCCTAGTCACTAGATCTCAGATTATGTTATAAAGCAGAAATCAAAACTGGATGGTGATGGCTAAGAAGCAGAGTGGTGGATCAGTGGTAGAGATTAAGTACACAAGACATAGTATTGAATGATCATAATAATCTCATGTTTTATAAGCTCAATGACTCCAACTTATGAGAAAAGAATTCACTATTTGACAAAAACTGCTGGGAAAACTAGATATAGACTAACATCTTATACCTTGTATACAAGGTAATGTCAAAATAGGTACATGATTTAGACATAAAGGATGATACTATAAACAAATAACAGAAGTAAGGAATATTTTATGTCAGATCTATAGAGAAGGGATGAATTTCTCATCAAGAGATAGTATTATGAGAAAATTGGGTAATTTTAATTTTATCAAATTTTAAAGATTTTGAACAAACAACTAATACAATCAAGATTAGAAGAAAAATAAAACTGGGACATAATTTTTACAGTAAGTATCTCTGATAAATTTTACAAGAATAAAAATCTTTCCCCTATTGATAAATGGTCAAAGGACATGAACAGGCAGTTTTCAAATGAAGTCAAAAGTAATTACAGTTACATAAAAATGCTCTAAATCCCTAATGATTAAAGAAATACAAATTAAAACAACTCTGAGGTACCACTTCACCCCTATCAGATTAGCTAAAATGATGGAAAAGGAAAATGACAAATGGTGGGGAGGCTGTGGGAAAATTGAGACACTAATGAACTGTGAACTAATCCAACCATTCAAGAGAGCAATTTGGAACTATGACCAAATATGCCTATTCTTTGGTCAATGGATACCATTACTGTATCCCAAGGAGATCATGAAAAAGAGAAAAAGATTTACGTATATTTGCTAAACATATGTTTAGCAGCTCTTTTGTGGTGGTTCTAATAGGAAATGGCTGAACAAATGATATTTAAATGTAATGGAATACTATTGTACTATAAGAAATTATGAGCAGACCAATTTCAGAAAAAGCTAGAAAGACTTACATAAACTTATACAAAGTATGAGTAGAACCAGAATATTGTACACAGTAGCAGCAACATTGAGTTAATGATGAACCAATGACTTCTTCTAAGCAAAACAATGATTCAAGAGAATTCCAAAGGGCAATTAATGATGGAAAATACTATGTGCATTCAGAGAAGTCATCTAGAGGAAAAAAGGTCAAGAATGTCAGGGAATTAATAAAAAAATGTAAAGAAGCCATACGAGATCTAAAACTATATTATTAAAGTGGTAGCCATTAAAATTGTCTAATACTGGCTAAGAAATAGAAAAGTGAATCAGTGGAATAGATTATGTACAAAAGAAACAATAGTTAATGACTATGGTAATTTTTTGTTTGATAAAGCCAAAGACTCTAGTTTCTGGGATAAGAACTCACAATTTGACAAAAACTTCTGAGAATACTGGAAAATATCATGGCAAAAACTAGGTATAGACCTACAACTCATACTCTATATCAAGAAAAGGTGGAAATGAGTACAGGATTTAGATACAAAGGGTGATACCATAAGCCAATTAGGAGAACAAGGCATTGTCTGTCAGATCTATGGAATGGGGAGAAGTTTATGACCAAGGAAGAGATAGATAAGATAATAAATAGTAAAATGGATAATTTCAGCTACATTAAATTAAAAAGGTTTTGCACAGAAAACCAAGGCAAGCAAGATTAGAAGAAAAGGGAAGCAATTTTCACAGCTAGTGTTTCTGATAAAGGACTCATATCTAAAACATAAAGAACTGAGTCAAATTTGTAAGAATACAAGTAAGAACACAAGAGCAGGCAGTTTTTAGATGAAGAAATTAAAACTATCTGTAGTCAAAAAATGCTCCAAAACATTATTGATTAGAGACTTGCAAATTAAACAGTTCTGAGGTACCATCTTATACCTACCAGATTGGCTAAATTGACAAAAAAGGAAAATGATCAATGCTGGAGAGGATGTGGGAAAACTGGGACATTAATGCACTGTTGGTGGAGTTATGAACTTATCCAATAATTCTGGAGGTCAATTTGGAACTGTGCCCAAAGGGCAATAAAACTGGGCATGCCCTTTTAACCCACTACTTGTTCTAAAGAGTTTATAAAAAAAGGAGAAAACATCCACATGTACAAAAATATTTATAGCACTTCTTTTCATTGTGGCAAAGAATTGGAAATTGAGGGGATGCCCATCAATTGGGGAGTGAGTAAATGAACAAGTTATTGTATATGAATATTATGGGGTACCATTGTCCTGTAAGAAATCGTAAGTGACCTGACTTGAGAAAAGCATGGAAAGACTTGCATGAACTGATGCTGAGAGAGATGATCAGAACTAGTAAAACACTGAACACTCTAACAGTGACATCGTGAGCTGATCAACTATGATGGACTAATCTTCTCAGTGATCAAGAACAATTCTGAGAGATTTGTTGAGGAAAATTCCATCCACATGCAGAGGAAAAAAAACTGGATTCTAAATGCAGAGCAAAGCTTACTATGCACACTTTTTAAAACTTCTTTTATTTATTTTTCTTTCTTTCTTATGGCTCTTTCCCCCTCCTCAGTTCTAATTTTTCTTTTACAACATGACTAACATGGAAATATAGTAAATGCTACTGTACATGTAGAACCTATATCAGATTATGTTCTGCCATGGGGAGGGGGGAGGGAAGGGAGAGTGCAAAAGGATAAATATTGGAAATTATCTTTGCATGTAATTGGAAAATAAATAAAGAAATAGTGATATCACACTCACAAAAAAGACCGATGAATTCTGAATGCAGATCAAAGCATACTATTTTCTCTTTCTTTTTTGTGTGTTTTTTCCTTTTGGTCTGTTTCTTCTATTACAGCATGACTAATTTGGAACTATGTTTTACATATATAACCCATATCAAATTCTTGCTATTTTAGGGAAGGAGTAGAAAAGGGGATAAAGAGAAATATTTGAAATTCAAAAAAAATTTTAAATGAATATTAAAAATTATCTTTATGGGGCGGCTAGGTGGTGTAGTAGATAGAGCACTGGCCTTGGAGTCAGGAGTACCTGGGTTCAAATCCAGTCTCAGACACTTAATAATTACCTAGCTGTGTGGCCTTGGGCAAGCCACTTAACCCCATTTGCCTTGCAAAAGCCTAAAAAAAACTTTACATGTAATTAGAAAAATATTAAAAATATTAAAATAAAAATAATTTTGAAAAATAATATTGAAATTTCACTTCAGAGCCACAGGCAAAAATATTTAAAACTTAAGTTTTAGTTTTCATCTAAGATCTTTCATAAATAATAGTTTGGAAAGGTATTCAATGTTCAGTATAGAGCAGATAGGACAAGTATTTATTTCCTCTGTTAAAAAAAATAGACATGCATAAACAAAAGCTCAAAATAGGATACAGTAATTTGAAACTATTGTTATACTTTTCTAAAAGGTTGAGACTTTTGTGACTACTAAATATATGTTTTATAATTCATTTAGATTGTCCAACCAATTCCTTATAGGCACATGTCTCCTGGTTAGTCAAGCTAAGGATTAAGTTTATCTTCTTACTACTGGTGCTTTTTTTTCTTCAAGAAGTTCTTCAATTGTTTTTGAGAGCTACTCCCAAAATGCTCCATTAAATGACACTCAGAAACACCTAAGGTTTTGAGGTAGGTACCACTAAAATGTCTACCTCAAGAAATCAAAGCAATCCATAGTCATATGAAAAATTGCTCCAAATCATTACTTATTAGAGAAATGCAAATTAAAGCATCTCTGAGGTATCACCTCACACCTCAGATGGCCAATATGACCAGAAAAGACAATGATCAATGTTGGAAAGGATGTGGGAAATCTGGGACACTAATACATTGCTGGTGGAGCTGTGAACTCATCCAACCTTTCTGGAGAGCAATTTGGAATTATGCCCAAAGGCAACAAAAACATGCATACCCTTTGATCCATCAATACCACTACTGGGTCTATACCATGAAGAGATGATAAAAAAGGGTAAAAACATCACTTGCACAAAAATATTCATAGCAGCCCTATTTGTGGTGGCAAAGAATTGGAAATTAAGTAAATGTCCACCAATTGGGGAATGGCTTAACAAACTATGGTATATGTATGTCATGGAATACTGTTGTTCTATTAGAAACCAGTAGGGATGGGAATTCAGGGAAGCCTGGGGGGATTTGCATGAATTGATGCTGAGTGAGATGAGCAGAACCAGAAAAACATTGTACACCCTAACAGCAACATGGGGGTGATGATCAACCTTGATGGACTTGCTCATTCCATCAGTGCAACAATCAGGGACAACTTTGGGCTGTCTTCGATGGAGAATACAATCTGTATCCAGAGAAAGAATTGCAGAGTTTGAACAAAGACCAAAGACCTTCAATCTTGGAAAAAACCCATTATCTTATTATGTAATTTTGATATCTCTTATACTTTATTTTTCTTCCTTAAAGATATGATTTCTCTCTCATTACATTCAATTTGGATCAATGTATACCATGGAAACAATATATAGACTGGCAAATTGCCTTCTGTGGGGGTGAGGTGGGGGAAGGGAAGCAAGATTAGGGGAAAAATTGTAAAACTCAAAATAAATAACTCTTTGGGGGAAAAAAAATCTACCTCAAGATCCTTGTGCAGTCATTTAGGATCAGACAAAGAAATGGAAAACAAAGAAAGCAGCCAAAAACCAAAATCAAACTCAAATGTCTGATTAGTCATCTTACTCCAGCTGTTCCATGGGTATAATTCCATTTTGTTGGAGTGAGGATAGAGCCCAATCCTTTCTGATAGACAGTCTAATGAGAGTGAGCTACATGTCTCAGAAAAGGTATAGGAAGAAAGAGGGCAGAGACACTCCCTTTTTAATATTTACTGAGTGACCAATCCTACCAGCTTAATAGCCAGTCATTTCTGATGTTAACTTTGACATTGAAAAATTCACCAGCCTCTAACCTCCCATCAGCTGTCATGAGATATGGGTTGAAAGGAATCCTTAGGGTTTACTATAGCATCCCTGGATTACTAGTCTTTCAGAAAAGAGCATCTGCTCAACCAGGCAACTCAGCACCATGGGATGGGCTCCATTCACCATGGGGAACAAAACTTGTTACATTTATGTTTTACATGTTATCTCTCCTTTTAAAAGGCAAGGACTCTTTCATTTCTCTTTGTATATCCAGTACATCTAGCATATTATCTCCCACATGGTAGCACAATAAATAATTGCTGATTGATTGCTTGATAAATAGATTCATGAGAGATAGACCAATCAAGTCCTAGTATTCAGAAGAGAGGTAGGTCTCCAATTCCCCCAAATATAGTCAGCCTAAGTGGTAGACATTTTAATTTTAATCCATTATCTGAATAATTCAATATTGCTAGTCTCTATGCTCCCCCCCTTTACAAATGAAACTATGATTCGTTGCATTTTACTAATGGGGGAATGAAGTCAAGAAGAATAGGAAGTTCTTGGAAGCCCTCCAATGAGTCAGGGAGAAAGCCAGAACTTTCTTTTGTCCTCGGACTTTTGAATATAGAAAGGATGTCTTCTGATTGCTCCTCTCCTCACTTTTCCCTGGGTTGCTATTGTATTGTCATAAGGAATGAATATTTTGGTCAAACAGCCAGATGAATTACTCAATCAAATCAACAAATAATTATTAAGTGCCTACCACGTGTCCCAGGGCAACTGGTGGTGCAATGGATAGAGTGCTGAGCTTCAGGAAGACCCAAGTTCAAATCTAGCCTCAAACTTTTTACTAACTAGGTGACCCTGGGCAAGTCACTTAAAGTCATTTGCCTCAATTTCCTCCTTTTTAAAAATGAGGTAGAGAAGGAAATGGTAAATCACTCCAGTATCTTTGCCAAGAAAATCCCAAATGAGGTCACAAAGAGTTAGACACAATTGAAATGACCAAACGACAACAAGCCCTCATATCATCAAAATTGTGTTACCTTCAACTGTCTCTGTGCATCTTTGATTCAGTGTTTCTGCCTTTTTTCTATGTATTTAATTCCATTTCTTTGTCTCATGAAACATGATGTGGACTGTGGGATTAGAGATTAAATAAGGCAATTACAGTGGCATACATGGAGAAAATCGCTTGTTTTAAATTCTTGACAGATATTTTTAAATTTTATATGTTTATTGCCCTCTACATTTCATCCTTTAATATATTCACGATACTCTAATTTAATTGTTTCTCTCATCAGATTTTCTAAAAGCTTGTTTTTTCCTTCATTGCTTTCCATGGTTGTGAGACAGTATTGCTCATAAATTTCTACTATCCTTTTCTATAAAATTTTACAAATGATTTGAAATTGTTGTTGTTTGTCCCATCTTTCCATTCAATAAGGAAATCAAAGACCAGGTGTATGAAGCAGTTTCTAGGTTCCTTTAGTCTTCATGTGGTGATTGCCTTAAATTAAATTTCCTTAGATAGAGACCCAGAAGCAGGAAATGCTGAACTCTGATTCCACCTTTGGCATATAGTGACTTATGACCTTGGAAAGTTCTCCAAGTATCCCTTAAAACTCTAAGTTGTAGCAAAGGTATGGACCTTCATTTGTAGAGGGGGGTTCCTTTACCTGGACATTCTCTGTTCCAATAAAATCACAGTTTCACACTTTATGCTCTAAATTTTCTGAGAGAATGAATGTATTGTGTTGCAATATCTTATCCTTTATCCATTTCCTATTATTCATGGTCAACAGCTAATTTAACTGAAGTCGTATCTTCTCCTTTTAAGTCTTCCTTCCAATTTAGCACTGATTGTGATTTTTTTTCTTCTCAAATTTTAGTGATCTAATGGTATGTATATGTTGCTAATATGTGGGAATGAGCTACACATCAGTAGTCAGTCATCTTCTGTCTTATAATAGAGTCACTTTAATTTTTATGGAGTTATTTAGTTTTTGTCATATTTAGCACCTCCCAATTCCCTTCTTCTAATAGTAGTCACTTAAATTCTGGTTGAATGTGAACTCCTTGAAGGCAGGGATTATTTTTTCTTTTTACTTTCTATATCTAGTGCTTTGCCTTGCATAATAGAGGTATATGACAAATATTTTTGAATTAAATATATAGGATTTTAGATAAAAAGATGGAAGAGGCCATGTAGCTTAACACATTTTACAGATGAGGAAACTGAGGACCAGTAAGATTAAGTGAGTTATCCAAAGGTGACTTATAGAAACAAGTGTCAGAGGCTAGTATGAATCCAAGTACTCTAAATCCTAAGTCTCTTCCCTGAACCACACTGCCTAGGAAAAGCCCATTTTTTAAAATTTATTTAAGGCAGTGGTGTTAAGTGACTTGCCCAAGGTCACCCAGCTAGGTACTTATTAAATGTCTGAGGCTGGATTTGAACTTAGGTCCTCCTGACTTCAAGATTGGTGCTCTATCCACCATGCCACCTAGTTGCTCCTATAGCCCACTTTCTTCTTAGCCTTGGCTGTTGGCTGAGCTGAGGTCTCATAGGGACAGAACTGAAATGTAATTCAATTAAAACTCTTGGTAGGGTCTTCTGGAAGAAGGGTCTTTAAGTCAACAGACATTTCTTCTTTTTTTCCTATTCTTGTTGATTTTGTTGGATTCCATATTTTTTTTTCTTTTTGCTTATCAGTACACTTACAGCAGTCAGGAAAAAAACCAGCCCAAAAACCTAGAATTCTTTTTTAGCTTCTAATTTCTTTTATTTAAGGCAGATCTAGGAGCATTACATCAAAATCACCAGAACCATGTCAAATGATTAAGGTAAAAGTGGTAGTCAGTAATTTCCTAGGAATCATAATCTAGGAACCATCAATGATCAAATATCATATGGAATAAAGAATATAATTTTTCTGGATTCTGGTATAAAAATGGCTCCATTTTTTACATGATTTGAGTGATGATCTGTGGAGAAAAAACTGGATTTATGCCCAGAGGTTCCTACCTTTTGACTGTTATGAGGCAAGAAGAAATAAAACCTAGGGCCTGCTTTCTCTTCCTTCCACACTCTTTGCTGTTATTCATTCTCCTTCCCACATCAAAACAATGACAGTATGATGGGAAAGTCTGAGTCATTTCCTCTGGATTCAATAAGAGAAATGCAGAATGTTGGATGCAAGAATTGTGGTATGCCCTCCCTACTGCAATGGGGTTTCTAGACATCCTATGGCCACCTTGCCTCTCTCTCTCTTCTCCTTTGCAATCATTACCTCTTGTTTCTTTTCCTCAACATTAGCTTTCTTAATGTTATTTTTCTTCAAGAGCCAGATTATTTATTACACAACCATATCTCCTTATTAATGTAACAGAAGTTAAAACATTATGCATCCCTGAGGCCTAGTTTATCAGTGCTTATGAGCTTTGCAATTAGACTGGACCCATGAAGTTCAAAAATATTTTCTCAAGCTGCTTTTTCATGGAAATGGGATGAAGGAAAAAGGAATGGGAGATGTGGAAAAAGAGTGATTGGAAGAGAGAGGCAGCTACCCCTAGGAGCTTCTCCTTTGGTTGCCACTCAAGGAGACTTTGTACATTTTTTTCAGCTTTACTTCAAAGTGAAATGCTCTTGGCCTAGTTTTATGATTCAAAAGAAAGGACAATAAAGTTAACTTCAGATTTTCCTTCTTAGAATGTCTAGTTTCTTCCTCCCCACTCTTTTCTTGTCTCTCTTGGCAGACCAATGCAGCATTGTATCTCTTGCCATCTAGTTATCCATTATGAGGGTATTATGAATGAAAGGCCATGATATGGGGGAATAATTGGAACCCTCCCTTCACTCAATCCACTCTTGGAACAATGAAGAGGAGCCATCTACTCTGTAGACCACTACTCTAGGTCAGTTGGGGAGAGTAGAGTGATAGAAAATTGGGTAGAGTGTTACATACCCGGGGAGGTATCTGTTAGGGAAAGAGTCCTGAGAAATTCTTGAACTGATTATTAAAGAGATGGTTAGTGGACACTAACCTTCAAGAGTAGTTTGTACCAAACTACTACCCATCCTTCCCCCTTTTTTGACAGTTACTAACTAGTTAGATCAAAAAAAGGACATAGATTTTAGTTTATCTAAATTTTAGCAAAATTTTGATAAAATATCTTACACTATTTTTTTGTAAAGGATGGAGAAATGTAAGTTGGATGATGATAGCACAGTTAGATGTATTTGGAACTTATGAACTCATGGAGTAGGTGTTAATGGTTCGGTGTTAGTTCGGTGGGAAGTCTCCAGTGGAGTCCCAGGGATCTGTGCTTTGCTTTGTGCTGGTTAACATTTTTAGCCATTGCTTAGATAAAGGCATAGATGCCCTTTTCATCAAATTTATAGATGACATCAAGCTGGGAGGGAGAGAGGATTCAGTGGAAAAAAGAGTCAGGATCCCAAGTGATCTTGACATGTCATAACACTGGAATAAATCTATTACAGTGAAATTCAACAGGGATTAGTGACATTTTACACTTGGATTAAAAAAAGTTACATTCATCAAATATAGGATCAGGGAAGGATGTTAAGACAGCAGTTTTTCAGGAAAAGATCTGGGGATTTTAGTAGACTTCAAATCTAATATGAGTCAACAGCATATTTTTTTCGCAGCTAAAATAGCTATTGCAATTTTGGATTACAAGAAGAAAAGCACAGCTTTTAGGAATAAGGAGATCATAGTCTCACTATAATCTGTTCTGTTCAGATGTCATCCAGAGACCAGTGTTCAGTTATGACTATCATAATTTAGGGAGGTCAGAGAATTTTTCAGAAGAGGACAATTAGAATATTGAAAGGTCTCAAGTATATAATGTGATGATTGAATGAAAGAATTAGAGATGGCACCTGAAGAAGAGAAGCCTTGGGAGGGACAATGACTATTAGTACTCTAAATGTGAGATCCTGGTCAAATGACCAATGAGTGGATATATTTCTGGAGGAGGAGTTGAATCATTAGTGACAGCTATGTGCCACAGGGGATAGAGTGCTGACTGGACTTTGAATCAGGAAATCTTAAATTAAAATCTAACTTCCTTACACTTATTATCTGTCTAATGCTAGGTAAGTCACTAACCTCTCAGACTCAGTTTCCTTATCTGTAAAATGGGATGATAATTATAATATTTCCCTTAGTTGTGAGGATCAAATGAGATCAAATATATAAAGTACTTTACAAATCTTATAGTGTTATATAATTTAGTTACTTTCATTCTTGACTTTTTTTAAATTTTGTTTTTACAAGGCAATGGGGTTAAATGACTTGCCCAAGGTCACACAGCAAGGCAATTATTATGTGTCTGAGGTCGGATTTGAACTCAAATCCTCCTGACTCCAGGGTCATCTACTATCTGCTCTGGGTCATACACCTGCTCCATTCTTGATATTCTTGCTGAAATAAACCAGGAAGAAAGAAGTTAGGTTAAATGGAAAGATGGCTCTAAAGTACTCCTTGAAGAGACAAAGAAAGAAGTTGACAGAATAAGTGTTATCGTTCACCCAGAGAAAACAGAAATATTATTTAATAAGGTACTTGATCATTTTGTAGAACTAATGTAGATCATGTAGATACTAATAGTAATTATGAGGTTACTAATGCTAAGGAATTAGATAGTGTAGATATTAGTGATAAGATAATGAATTTCCATTCATGGAGAAATCTTCCTAGGATCCTCCATATCAAATAAACATGCCCTCTGATGCTTGGTGACTTCAAAGCAAAGGAGGAAAAGGAGGAAGAGGATGAAAAAGAGCAAAAGGAGCAGGGGGTAGTGGAGAAGGTAGGGAAAGATGGAGAGAAGGAGGAAAAGAAAAAAGAGAAGAAAGAGGAAAGGGAAAAAGAAGAGGAAGAAAAGGAAAAAGAAACAGAAGAGGAAGAGGAGGAACAGACAAAAGAAAAGGGGAAGAAAAAGGAGGAAGAGAAGAAAAGGAGGAAGAGAAAGAAAAGGAGGAAGAGAAATAATGAAGGATATGACATGTGATTAAGACAATTTAACCTTGAATTATTTTAACAACTTAAAATTAATTTATTTAAATGAATAAATTAAATAAAATTAATTTAATTAACAAAATAAAAATGACATTCAGATTGACTGTTAAGTTTAACCAATGCAAATTAATTGTCACAATAATTTTGAAACAACTCAGAAAACTTGTTAGTCAGCAAATATCTGAATTACTTGTCAAATGGAGAAAGATTGCTTGCTAAAGGTAATACTGCTTTTTTGATATGAATGCATTTGTAAAATCTTATGTGTAGAAGGATAGACAAGAATGAGTAGTATTTGCACAAGAAGGTATAAGGGAATCTGTGGAGGGCAAAACCAATCAGGCAAAGTCATTCAAAGATGAAAATGGAAAGAGAATTATATATGGAAGAAAAATAAAAAATATTTGCAAAAACAAATTTTTAACAAATTTTTGTCCATCAACAATAATAGACTGACTGCACTTGGACCTCAGAATCACAGTTCCAGATGTGGTTTTGGAGGAGATAGAAATAGCACTAAATAAAACAAGAATGGGAAAAAACAATCTCATCAGACTAAGTATATGTAGAGGAGATCCATAGTGAAGGTCATGTAATTGTGGGGGTCTCAAGGGACTGACATATAAGGTGTATGAAGGAAGGAAAGGTAAAAGAATGGAAAAAGTCTTGAACCATATGAAAAGGTGACCAGGAGAATTTTAATTTCTACTGACATATATATGCTTACTATACAAAATATTTATGAGAATCATCTCTTAACATTCACACTAACCAAGAGAAGCCTCTATGAGGGTATTAATAGTGAAGAAATAGGGGGTTTTTGAAGCTTGCTTCCAAACAATAGACTATTTATCTTTGCCCTTTCACAATTAACTGTAAGATGCACAGTTTAAGATCCAATTATGTTTGTTGATTGTTTCCTATAGAGAAAAAGGAGAAGTATTTGATTCAGTAGAACAAAACACTGCCTTATAGACACTATTTCAATCAACTGTCTTCCATGCATACATCAAGTTCATTCAGGAATACTTGGAAAATGTAATAGCATTAATAACTGTTCAATAATCCCCTGATAATAAACATTTAAAAAGCATAGCACAGAAAGACGTATTTGCTGCTGTGATGGAGGCAAGGTTGAAGAGCATGACTCCATTTGTAGATGATATTATACTGATTATTCCAAGCTCCAGGACATTGGAGAACTTTCTAGAAGAGAGCAATAGTCCCATAAAGGATTTTGGTCTGTACATCTACACAGGAAAGACCAAATGTACAGAGAATGACTATTGCCCATATTTCAATATGCATTTGAACAGGATCCAATAGAGAATATAATTTCTGTGGCAGATATTATAAGTCAGAATTAGACAACTATCAGAGAGTATACTAGATTACTTTTGGGAAACTGCCAAGTTCATTTACTCAGTTTATCATAAGATCAAAGGCTTGTCTTTATAATACTAATATTATTTATATGAAAGCAAGATATGGAACACCACTGCCTCTGAAGAACTCTTAAAAAGAAGTCTCACTATATAGAGAACCAAAGGATTATGGTAGGCGTGAACTAACTACAACATATAACCAAAAATGGAAAGAATCAGAAACTGAGGTGTGTCTATCAATTGAGGAATGACTGAATAAATTTTGTCATATTAATATGATAGAATACAATTATGCTATATAAAATTATGAAGGGAATGGTTTCAGACATGTATATTAAATAATGTGGAGTGAAGTGAGTAGAATATGGATAACCATTTATACAATATTAACAATATTGTAAGGATGATAAACTTTAAAAATCTTAGGAACTCTAATCAACAACAATGACATCTCACGATTTCAGAGGACTCATGATGAAAAAGGTTTCCTACTTTCTAATAGGGAGATAATGAACCCAAAGTATAGATTAACTCATTTTTTTTTTAGTTTTTTTAGTTTTTTAGTTTTAGTGTCTGAAGCTGGATTTGAACTCAGGTCCTCCTGACTCCAGAGTCAATGTTCTATCCACTGTGTCACCTAGCTTCCCCAGTAAAAGCAGGTTATCTATCTATCTATCTATCTATCTGTCTGTCTGTCTGTCTGTCTGTCTGTCTGTCTATCTTCAAGGCTTGGGGATTAAGTGATTTGCCCAAGCATCTTAGGCCAGATTTGAACTAAGGTCCTCCTGAGTCCAGGGCCAGTACTCCATCCACTCCATCACCTAGCTTCCCCTATTAACATGTTTTCTTTTGAATTTAGTCAATTTGAGAGAAAATGCGGAAGGTCGCCCAGCATGTTAAATGGTCAACCTTTGGTGAACTTTTAGAATGAACGAAAGTCATACAAATTAGGCTGTGATTTTGCATCACTGGAGAGAGTTCCTGAAATGATGGAGATGTAATATTCTTTTGAGTTAGGAAAAACTTCTAGTAAATGGAATTATCTCAAAATGCAAAGGGTTGCCTCAGAAGGTCATGGATTCTGCCTCATTGGAGGTATCCAAGAAGAAGTTGGATGGCTATTTGTTGGACATATTTTGTTGCCTCAGAAGGTCATGGATTCTGTCTCATTGGAGGTATCCAAGCAGAAGTTGGATAGCTATTTGTTGGACATATTATATTGTGTCTTATTTGAAGGTTATAAATTGGTGTTGCTTAGGACCCTTCCAACTGTAATATTTTTTAATTGTGTGATTCTGTGAACTTTATCTATTTCACTTTGTTCTTCTTCAAATGGGTTTTCTCCATATAAATGAATATTTAGCTTTGCTCTCCAGGAGATCCTCAGAATGCAAGTTGTATTAAAGGAGGTTTTGGGTGGGATCTTCCCAGAATAAGGTCTACCAACACTCTATTCCAACTACAACCAGGTGGTATAGTGTTAGAATACTGAACTTGAGGTCAAGAAAACATGTTCAAATTCAGCCTTAGACAGTTTATAGCTATGTGGTCACTGCACAAGTCATTAAAGTTTTCACTGCTTTGGCTTCCTCAGATATAAAATGGAAATAATAATGACACCTACCTTAAAGGAATGTTGTAAGGATCAAATCAGATAATGTTTGTAAAGCATTTGGCATAATTTCTGGCATTGTAGATACTCTATAAATGGATGTTACCATCCCTTTACCCCTACATCTAACACAGGAAATCTTAGCCTGCTTATCAGTGAGTAGCCAACTTCTTTGTGACTTTGTGTAATGTTTCTCCAGAAGAAGGCTCACCCAAGAAAGATGCCCCTCCCCCACCTCTTGACTCTGTATTGCCTAGAGGTTCTTGGTGGTATAATGAGAAAGAGAATTGAATTTGGACTTAGGGCTTATCCAGAATAAGAAGGTATCTTAGAGATTACTTACCTAATAATCTAACTTTACAGGGAAGGAAATTGTCTCACAGACACACAAGGTCTAAATATCAGAGACAGGATTCCAACCCAGGTCTCCTTATTCCATAATCTGTGTTGTTTCTGCTTTACCAGACTGATCTTACAGTTTACATCTTTGCCCTGACCCTTCTTGGTTTGGTGACCTTGAGTAAATCATTTCACTTCTATGATCCTTGTTTTTTTCTTTGTAAAACAGGAGAAATGCCTTCCATTATAATTAAAGTTCCTTTTCAAACTCAAGAGTTATATATATATATATATATATATATATATATATATATATATATATATATAAATATGTGAACTGTTCTTTATACCTATAAATCATTTTCATGCAATTAATTTGGAGCATTCAATTCCATTGAATAGTGTCTTCTATATACAAGCATTTAATAATAACCACTAGTATTTATATAGTGCTTTTAAGATTTGCAATGTACTTTTCCAATAGTATCTCATTTGATTCAACTATCCTGGGAGGTAAGTGCTATTGTTATTATCCCTATTCTAAAGATGAGAAAACTGAGGTCAAGGGAGATTAAATGGCTTGCCAGATCACACAGCTAATAAATTAGTACTTGTAATGGTGTTCAAAACCAGGTCTTTGCGACTCAAAGACCAGTACTTTATACATTTGTACCACTAAGCTACTGGAGATACAGTGACAAATGTGTAATTTGCTGCCTACAGAAGATTCAACCTGAAAATATTTAGGGATATATGTGATAATTTGAAGGAAAAAGAAAACTTTAATATAGGGATCATTAAAGACATCCTGTAGAAGGCATTTTAAAGAAGTTAGAGATTCCAGGTGGCAGAGGTGAGGAGGAATGTGCTCTAAGGAAGTAGGCCAGCCTTCTAAAGGGGAGGAAGGCTGAAGATGGAATGCCATCTTTGTGGCACTTCATGGCATGTTCATGGAACAGCAGGTGTAGCAATTTGAAAAGAACATAGAGTGAGGGAAAGGGAGTCATGTAATAAACTGGAAAGATAAGCTAGAACAAGACATTAAAGGCTTTAAAGTAGGGGCAATATCTTCTCCCCACAGACCAGGCTAGGTTTTCCTCAAGAACAAAACAAAACAAAACAATGAAACTATATAAGACTCGATTGGTTAAGGGGATTGAGGCTCAATTTAACCTTTAAAAAGAATATTCTATGGCATAAAAAAGATAATACACAAAGAGTTGGGGCTCTTCAGACTTGAGAAGTTTCTCTGCTACCGTACAGGTCAACAAACCCTTCTTTTAAAAAAATTAATAAATTTATTTTTTTCAACTATATATCAAGGTAGTTTTCAACATTCATGTTAGTCAAGTACAATTTTTGTTAAATGTTTGGTGGTTTACAGATGAGGAAACTGAAGTCTGGAGAAGTTAAGTAACTTCATCAGGCTGACATAGCTATGATATTTCTGACAGAGGAGTGGAATTCTGGTATTCTTGGCTTTAGGTCCAGCATACTATCCATTATTGCCACATTGCCTCTCAGAAAAACTCTAAGAAGACGACACCTGAACTGATGCAATTTTGATCTCAGAAGATTCTGAAATTTTCTAAGTTACAGATCACCTTAAATCAAAAATGCCCAGAAAATCATGAATATATTCACAGGGATATTGTCTATAATAGGAAAACCATATGAACACAATACTTTATGTAGGGTTTTGTGATATGAACTGGTCTTTGGGCAGTTTTCAGATGGAAAGGACTCCTTATCAGAAATCTTGGTAAAGGATAATGTAAAAGGCATCATTCTAGGAATCAAGAGATCTGGGTTCTGGCCATGATTATATGGTCTTGTGCATACAATACTAAATGAGGTTGGATAAGTCACTTCACTCTTCTTGGACTTAGTTTCCTTACTTTCAAAAAGGGGGGGGGTTTAGAATAAATAGCCCTTCTCTAACATTCTATGATTTTCATGCTGGTTATCTCAAGTCTTTCTTCTTGGGGAAATGAGCCCCATATAGCTCTGATAAGTAAACTGCCATCTTCAGTTCAATCATATGATGGGAAGGCAGCAAAATGTACAAAATGTATGTTTAATTGAACCACAACTTTGTGTGAAGAGCAAATGGAACTAACCATTTGGAAGGGCTGCTTGACTAGGCTGATTACTCTGGATAAAGTATCTAATCGTTTTGAAGATATGATATGTAGTTTGCAATCTAATTGTCCTTCCTCTGGAAAATCTGGAGAGATGCACATTTATTTCATCTTCTCATTCAACAAGTATTGCTTGAATGTGAGTATGTAGTAGTTATAATGTTGTATTTGCAGTGACTGATAACTTTGGGCTGAAATGAATTCAATGTACCACTACTTAATCTCTGGAAATCTGTCACAACTCCCATGACTATCACATTCAAATTCTGGATGAAAGTCCATTATGATAATAAGGAGACTTGGAAGCTATACAAGTGTATAGGAACAGGAGCAAATATATAGAAACAAAGAAAATATAAAGAAACAAAATATATAGGAACAAATATATAGAAACAATCTTTTTTGGAAGATTGGTCATAACCAGGAGCAGAAGTAAAGGCAGGGAACCTGTTGCTAAGGAGTGAGTACCAAAATGCTCAGACTAGGACTGTGTGAGATTGAATTATGTATGAGAGACAGGGAACAGATGTGAAATTGTAAATAGAATTCCAGTGAGGGGCTAGTGATTCTTGCTCCATTTAAATCCTCCTCTCTCCAGAGAGGGGAGAAATATGATGTCTCTTTAAGGATATGGAAGGCTTATCTGTGTTTACCTTTCTTTCACTTTGAATTTCTGTGTGTGTGCTTGTATGTTTATATGTGTGTGTGTATGTGTGTGTGTGTGTGTGTGTGTGTGTGTGTGTGAGAGAGAGAGAGAGAGAGAGAGAGAGAGAGAGAGAGAGAGAGAGAGAGAGAGAGAGAAACACTGGCATTTTGCCAGAACCTTATATTCTGGTGGAGGTACCTGAAGTGACTGAAGAGAATTATTCACCTTCCTAACTTTGCCAAGAAGAAAGTTCAAAAAACTTATTCCTGAATACAACTAGAGTCAATAGTTGACCATGAGAGGCTGTGGCTGATTGGGATACGTTTGGAAGCAATGCTTTTGACAAAGTTCTTTCCAACTGAAGCCCAATTTGAAAGGAAAAACCTCTCCCTGAGGAGAGTTCCTGGAGAAAAGTCATGCCCAAGGGGAAAAGTAGCCCATACAAAAGTAGGAAAGGAATAAGACTAACAATTCCATTCAACAACACAGTTTAGAACCACTTTACACTATTATTATATTTTCATTCAGTGTCTAGTTGTTTCCTCATTCCCTTTTTATAGTATTTCTCCCTGTGATCTTGCTTTCTGGTTGGAGAACACTGAACCAAACAGACTCCCATAATTATTGCCACTAGCTATCTGAATCTATTGATATATGAACATCTCACCCCTTGGGCAGCCTGGGTTTCAGAGGGTAAATAAATCTTTAGCGAGCAGAAAACTCAAATAAGGAAGAAGGACATTAGCAAAGGCAGAGCCTTGGTTACCTCACCAGATTCAATAAAAGCCATTTCTCCAGATGTATAAAAAGGTGACAAGTAGACAAGTGCCCTTGCTCACTGGAGATAACAGCCTCAGGAGCTATTATCAGCCTAATTCCTTTTAACGCTGATGTAGATTTGATGCCTGCTAATATATGCCTTGTATGTTTAATGGCCTTTTAATGATGAAGTGGATCAAAAGCATTTGAGATCTGAACCTGAACCATTAGTCTCCATTCCAGAAATCCATGATAATTATTGTAGCTACTTTGCCAAACTCTGTGCTATCATCAGGTCACTGCAAATATAGACATGCTGTTTATCACAATCAGTGCCAGGCAAAGAGAATCCATTAAGGTGCTCAAGTCCTAGGGGAAGAGGACAGAGAGGGGGGGAAGGAGAATGCTGAGAGCCATCTTGGGTATAGGCAATTAACATAAACTGTTTATTCATTTCACATAGCCTATGTATCTGTGAAACAGAAAGAGTGACAATGAAAGCTTGAAGGTCTGTGTCAAGGGGTAAAAGTTTTAGACTCATTTACTCTAGACAACCTATAAAGTGTCAGCATAGTAAGTTATTGGACTGGGGAAGGTGACGAGTGGTCTTGGGAGAAGGTGCAGAGCCATAGGTAATGACCACCCAGGACATATATGCCAACTAAGGGAAATTTAATTATTGAATGAGGGGGTCAACAAAGAGAACTACTTTTAGCACCATATTACCTAATCTGACCCTGGGGAGCATACATGACTCTCACTTCCTTGATATTTTATAGTTTAAACCCTACTCTTAGCATTTATAGTTAACTGAAAATTCTTTGGATTTCTAATTTTAGCTCCTTCGCCAAAGAATGGGTCAATTTTTCCAAATCTTTAAATAAGTATCCTGGCTAAAATAAGCTTTATCAGGACAGCCAGGTGGCACAGTGGATAGAGTACTGTCCCTGGAGTCAGGAGTACCTGAGTTCAAATCCTGCCTCAGATAATTAGGTAATTAATAATTACCTAGCTGTGTGGCTTTGGGCAAATCACTTAACCCTATTGTCTTGCAAAATAAAACCTAAATAAAATAAAATAGGCTTTATCATTATAACTGGTAAATGAGGATTTCCATTAGATCCTGAAATCAGGGGAATTCATTGATGTTCTGTCTGTCTTTCTCTTCTTCTTAACTTGGGAGTCAATTCAGGTCATATAATACATGTGGTGTATGTTTCATCAGTTAGTGCTTTTTTCAGATCCTTCTTACTTTATTAGACCACAAGTTTTTCTTTCTACAATTTAATTCTTTTTTTCCAAGTTTAATTGACTTGCCCAATGTCACCACTGTGCTACCTAACTGCCTCTTCTCCCATTTAATTTTTTAAAAAACATTGACATATTACCTTTATTTCTAAATAAATCCCTCCCCTGCCAAGAGACACAGGAAAAAGAATAGAAAAAGAACAGTTTTTCAAATCTGAATCTGAGAGTATATGCAATGCCAAGTGCACAAAGTCCTCCATTTCCTGCAGTTGGATTCATTCTGTGAAAGACCCTGGGAATGTTCAGGCAGTTTATAGCAACAAATATTTATATGATACTTTGCATATGGCAAAAAATGATTAATTTAGATTCCTGTTTTGTCTCCCCCTTTACACCAATCCATATTATTCAGTTTAGTGTGATTTGATAGAGGTAGTAATTATTTCTGCTATACTTGTCTATCAATTTATAATTGGTCAATTATTCATAAAGCTAGGTGATTGTTTCTTATGTTAAGCCTCAGAACCTAAAACTACAAAATTTATGTTAACTTGCTTATTATGAGCATTCTTCTTGCTGAGTAGGTGATCAAGCCCAGAGTGGCTAAGATGACCTAATGTTAAGGAAAGTCCCTCAACTATTTCTGATTGACCTATTTTTATTGTCCCTTTGTTGGGGAAAGGGACCTTTGGCACTTAACCAATAGACCTATGTACACTTGACCAGTGGATGACCATGTTTTTGTATTGAAGAGCTGCCTTTGACACTTGAGTGTACAGGGGGTGGGGGGATAGTGAATGATTATTAGCTCTACTCATTAGCTCTACTTCTACTAGTCATTGATCATAAGAATGAACTGAAATTTCTCTTGGAGGTCAAGATATAGATCAGTTAAACAATGAGATCCTATATTTTACTTTGCCTTATCTGTATCATTTAGGAGTCCAACACTATAAAACTAAAGCTCTGGAGAAAGGTGGCATCCCAGATAGTGAGGAAGATCTGAGGTCTCATTCATTGAGGGGGTTTTAATAAATTATTATTGACTCCGAGTTCTGCCTCAGTAGACTTTTACTGCCTACTGTAAATTATAATACATTATCCATTTTTGACATTCAACAAACCTAACTTGGATTGTACAGCTAACATTACCATTTTATAGATGAGACCCAAAGGGCTAAGTGACTGGTCAGCAAGATCTTACACATCTGTTAGATAGTAACTCCAAGATTCAAACTTAAATCTTGTTGCCAGATATGGTGCAATTTCTGTTGAACTATGACTGTTTCTCACATAATACATTCTCTACCTTCAAGGAAATATCAGTCAAACAAAGGAAAATAACTATTACAAAAGATGAAATATATAAATTTTTTAAAAAAAAAATTTTATTTATGGCAATGGGGTTAAGTGACTTGCCCAAGGGTCACACAGCTATGACCAATTATTAAGTGTCTGAAGCCAGATTTGAACTCATATACTCCTGACTCCAGGGCCAGTGCTCTATCCATTGTACCACCTAGCTGCCCCTAGAATGAGTAAATCTAAATGAAAGGTGTTGGGAATATGCCATGAAAGATTTAAGGAAGGAGAGATAAACTTCAGCTAATGGGATCAGGGAAAGCTTCTTGGAAGAGGTGAGCCATAAGAGAAGCGAGGATTTTAAATGTAGAGTTGGGAAGAGGAAGATTTTGAGAAATTATCATTCTGCTATGCCATGATGTACATATGTGTGAGTAAAGGGAAGTTTAGCTTCTTTTTTTTTAACATTTTCTTTGTTTTCCAATTATATGCAATAATAATATGTACCCATCATTTTTTGCAAGGCTCTTAATTCTACAATTTTCCCCCCTCCTCCCTTCCCCCCCCCCACAGAAGGCTGGGAGTCTCTACATTGTTTCCATGCCATACATTGATGTAAGTTAAATGTTAAAAGGATAAACATAAGAATAAACATAACTGACCCCACCAAGAAGATGAGAAACCTCAAGAATAGTGAGAGAGAAAAAATTGTACTTCAGTCTGTGTTCAGATTTCAATGGCTCTGTCTCTGGGGTGAGTTGCTTTCTTTATCATAAGTCCACCAGAGAAGTTGCTTCAATATTTTCCCCACAGTTGCTACTACTAGCTGAATCTCCACTCTATTCCTCCCCACAAAGTGTGTTGAATCTGAGTACCCTCTCCCTCAATCTTCCCTGTCTTCTATCATCTATTCCCCCCCTTCCCTCCCCCCTTTCCCCCTCATCCTGTCCTTTTCCTCCCATCCTTCTCCAGGGCAAGACAGATTTCCTCACCCTGTTAAGTGTGTATGTCATTTCCTCCCTGAACCATTTCTGATGAGAATGAAGGATCACTTATTCCCCCTTGCCTCCCCACCACTCCACTCCATTGAAAAAGCTTTTTCTTGACTTTTTTTTAGTTTTTTTGGAAGGCAAATGGGGTTAAGTGGTTTGCCCAAGGCCACACAGCTAGGTAATTATTAAGTGTCTGAGACTGGATTTGAACCCAGGTACTCCTGACTCCAAGGCCAGTGCTTTATCCACTACGCCACCTAGCTGCCCCTTTTTCTTGACTCTTATGTGAAATTTCTTAACTTCTTCATCTCCTTTCCCTTCCTCCCAGTACTTTTCCTTTATCATCTATTGACTCCATTTTTTTACTATATTATACCATTATATTCCACTCCTTCCTGTGTCCTGTCTATATAGGTTCCTTCTAATAGCTCTTATAAATAAGAAATTTCATATGAGTTATCAATATCTTCTTCCTGTGTAGGAATACAAACAGTTCAACATCATCAAGTTCCTCATAGTTAGTCCCTCTCTTCCACTCCCTCTATGGTTCACCAGAGTCCTGTATTTGGAGATTAAACTCTCTGTTTAGCTCTGGTTGTCTCAATAGGAAAGTTTGGAAGTCCCCTGTTTCATTGAAAGTCCATCTTTTCACCTGAAAGAGGATGTTCAGTTTTTCTGGGTAGTTGATTCTTGGTTTTAAACCAAGATCTTTTGCCTTCCAGAATATCATATTCCAATCCCTAGGAGCCCTTAATTTAGATGCTGCCAAATCCTTTGTAATCCTGACTATGGAGCCAGGTAGTTGAATTGTTTGTTTCTGGCAGCTTTTAGAATTTTCTCATTGACTTGGGAGTTTTGGAATTTGGCTATAATATTCCTGGAAGTTTTTCCTTTGGGATCTCTTTCAGGAGGTGACCCATGAATTCTCTCAATTTTTATTTTACCCTCAACTTCTAGGATCTCAAGGCAATTTTGCTGTATTATTTCTTGAAAAATGAAGTCTAGGCTCTTCTCCTGGTCATGGCTTTCAGATAGTCCAGAATTTTTAAATTATTTCTTCTAGATCTGTTTTTGAGGTGGGTTGTTTTTCCAATGAGATATTTGACATTTTCTTCTAATTTTTGGCTTTTTTGGGGGAGTTTTATTTCTTCCTTCCTTCTTCCAAAGTCATCAGCTTCCTTTAGTTCCATTTTGCATTTGAAGGAGTTATTTTCTTCAGAGAGCTTTTTTTATCTCCTTTTCCAGCTGGCCAATTCTTCTTTCTAAGGTATTTTTTTTCTCATTTATCTTTTGTTTTGCTTTTTCTATTAGGCCTAAACTGGTTTTTAACATACTATTTTCTTCAGTATCTTTTGTATATCTTTCACCAAACTTTTGATTTGGTTTTCATGATTTTTGTGCATCACTCTCATTTCTTCTCCCAGTTTTTCCTGCACCTCCCTTAATTGCTTTTCAGTCTTTTTTGAACTCATCCATAGTCTGAGCCCATTTTCTATTTTTCTTGTAGGTTTTGGATATGGAAGTTTTGATTTTGTCATCATCTGAGTTATGTGTTTTGATCTTCCATGGGACTAAAGTAATTCTCTATGGTCAAATTCTTCTTTTTCTGTTGTTTACTCATTTCCTCAACCCCAAACTAATTTACAGCACTTTCAAGGCTTTGGGGTTTTTTGGGGGGACACCCCACTGGGACCTTTATTCCTCCAAGGTTTTATGCTCTCTAGCCTGTGCTTTGATATGAAGATGGCCCCCAGACTTCCCTCTGCCCTGGGGCTTTAAGAGAGATCCAGCTTGATTATTTAGCATGGAAGCCCAAATTGTAATATGTGAGTGTAGGCAAACAGCAGAGTCCTATCCTAGGGAGAGCAGAGAAATCTCTGCAGACTTCCCTTAATGTCTCTGGGGGTGCAGGCTGCTTTCTCCCGATTCTTGTTGCAGATTCTGCGGCTATGCTCCTCACTCCACACTCACCCTGGTGAGTTCTCTACCCACCCCTTCAAGCTGTTGCCGGTGATCTCTGGGCTGAGTTGGGCTGTGCTGTGCGTTGGCTTTTTTCCCAACCCCCGGTCCTGATGAAGCATACCTTTCCTGTGGAACTTCTAAGTTATCTTGGACTAGGAAAATGTATCACTCAGTCTTTCTGTGGGTTCTGCCCCTCTAAATTTTGGCTAGAGCCATCCTTTGTTTTTTGGGGGTTTGGGGGGTTAGAGTTCTCAAGAAATGCTGCCTTCACGCCACTATCTAGCCCAGAAGGTTAACTTCTAATATACTATGCAGCATCAATGGAGCACTCCCCAAATCCTGGGCAAATTCTCAAGCTTATATTTATTTATTCAGTACTCAGATATTGAGTTATGTTATAGGCCAAACTTGATTCAGGATCATTTTGTGCTTTGAGTTTTGATCAGGATTTAATGAGATACTCATAGACTGACTAATAGTTAACAAAAGGAGGTTTTCCTAGCCATAGAATTCAAAGCAAGGATATACCATTGATTTAGCTGAATGCAGCTTCCCTGATTCTGTATGGCATATGTTGGTCTATTGGTCACAAGTTTGAAGGGGAGCTCCTGATGCATCATGAGCTGGAATTTTATTCTTAGGATACCAGGAAGCTATATGATCTAAGCTATTTGATTGTGAACCCCAGACCCTTGGGCCATCCCTTGGGATAGTCTGAGGTAGATTAAAATATAATTGGGAAATATTTAACTAAATAAATAAAAATGTAAAACAACATAGATAATGTGAATACGTGGTTTTCTAAGTCAATATGCAGTTAGGAGGACTAGTCCTGGAGTCAGGAGGACTTGAGTTCAAATTTGGTCTCAGATACTTGTTAGCTTTATGACTGTGGACAAGTCTTAAACAAGTTTGTTTTTATTTCCTCATCTATAAAATGAGCTATAAAAGAAAATGACAAACAATTCCAGTATCTATGTCAAGAAAACCTTAAATGGGGTCATGGAGGATCTGACACAAATAAATTGGCAAAACAATAGCAGCAACTTGAATATAGTTTACTGTTCTAGAAGACTTTTCACAGTTTAAATCTTCTTAGAGC